>NW_004567116.1:18908793-19073252 GCF_000260355.1 Condylura cristata | reverse complement strand
GAGGGGAGGGATCTGGAATCAGTAATCATCTTAAGGGAGTGGACACTTATCTCCGGAGCCAGAGATAAAACCTTTCTCAGGTGCAGGAACTTGCTGAGCTCCTGAGCTCTGAGGGAGAAAGGAGTGGGAGAAGGGATTTGGGTGTGCTGCATTCTCAACCAGAATGTTTACCTAAGTTCTGGATCAAGTGTTGTTTTGTGCATAGGAGGCAAAGTCCTGGTCTCGGTCGCTGACAATAAAGACAGATTTTTGACTATGCCAGCATCAGTAACCCTAATCACAGCATTGTTCATGGTCAAACGTATTAAAAAGAAGGTAATTAAGTGTATGGTAGAAAAATCTTTAACCAACAAGTTACCTTGAATCTGAATTCATCTGACAAATATTCTTTAGTGTCTGCTGAACAGCCAGGAGTATTCAGGCATTAGACATACAGATGGGTATCATTTCAGTCTTGCTTTCAAGGAGTTTACAGACAAGTGGGAGATAAAATATGTTAATAGTGTAAATGCCCCAATTAAGATGAGGAAAGGAGCCAGGAGGGAGCACACAGAAGGAAGTTCCTGACAGATGTGGGTGTGGGGAGTAGTCAGGGACAATTTACAAAAAAATCTGAAGAGTCATGGAAGAGAGAAGCCAAAATTCAGAGGGATTGTGGGAACCTCAGAATGGTGGAGTGCAGCACTCCATGACCAAAGGGGCAAGAAATCAGTCCGAGGGCTTGAAAGTCCCGTATTCCAAAGGTGTTGAAGGACTTTTTGTTGTTTTTTGATAACAGTAGCAGGGTCTCTGAAAGTTTTTAAGCAAAGTATGATTTTAACTCCAGTAAGATCATTCTGTCTGCAAGTTGGATAAAGAATGGTAGGGGCAAAGCTGGACGTGAATGACTAATGAGAACACCATCAGTCTGACCTGTGTGAGCAAAGACAGGCTTGACATAAGATAGTATAACAACTTTGAAACTCTTAATCTTACAAACGTATCCTTTTTTTTCATGACACCAATAAATTGGCACAGACAAAAACTGAACTGTCGTCCAGTAGTTTCCTACAGGAGTCACGGCCCCACGCTATTGAGACTGCTGTGTGAAACTGCAGTTTGACTCATTGCTGCAGTTTGACTCATTGCTGGTGATGCCTAAGAACACAGAGCACTTCAACACGTAGCTTTAGCTCAATATATAATTGTGGACCAGATCAACTTTGTCATCAGAACCAGGAGTCACCTAAGAGATAATACTACTCCATGGGTGCCCTAGAGCATAACAAAGGTTTACAACTCAATCACAGCAGACTCTTGTCACATCCAGTGAACAGAACTCACAGTTCAACTTTCAGAGAGTTGCTACCCAGGCTGGCTTTGCAGAGTGGAGGAAGACAGTAATGAAAACTGAAATCAAAATGGACTTAAGCCTATCAAAAGGCTTAAGAGGCAAGGAATGTTTTGATAAAAAGGGTCTGGCATTCTGAATCAATTTGGAAAAACTGCCTGGATGCCATATTGCCTTGAGTTTTGCCAGAATGTCTGTGCTAGGTCTACTTCCTCAGACAGACATGCTTATGCCTGAAAGTATAACAATCTACCTATTATCCATCCCCTGATAATGGAACCAAAGTCACAGATTCTAACTTCATGTTTGTGTTGCTTGTATAGCAAAGATCACCAAGGGTACCCCATTGAGGAGAATTCTGAGGATATAACAAGGGCAAGCCTCTCACTGACTATGGATGGAGTCAACTTAGGTGATCCCATTTCTATTTTCATCAGTCACTTGTGAAGGCATAAAGGGACATGAAAATAGCAGAACCAAGTGGTTATGCTGAAAATACCATGAGGCCCTTAGTTGCAACATGGATGCAACTTCCTGGGAGAAGCTGTGCTTCATATCATGTGATCCCTGGCATCCTAATCTAAAGGCATGAGTGAAGGCAGCTATTGGCCAGCCTCCAGCCACCCAATGTTACATTTGCAGATGTACAGAAATCAATTCAGATGGTACAGTGGCCCTGAAACCAAAGATAAATAAAAGGTGGGAAACTGAAGCCATGAAGCAGCAGAGACCATGAACAGACAAAAGAACATCTTGGTGGAAAAGGTAAGAAAAACCCATGTAGAACAGAAAGGCCCAGGGAGAAATAGAAAATTCACAGCAGAAGCAATAGGGCAGAAAAATAGGGAAGTCACGAGCAGGATGACAGACTACTGTGTGGGCCAAGGGCTCGAGAGTCCACAGCCACAGTCACAATCACAAGGGCTGAGTGCTGGGGTTGCTAGCGTTTTCTCACTTCCTGCTCACCTTCCCAACAAACCACCACCACTTGAGGTAAATCGAGAGTGCCAGGTAACTTGGAACCTAAGCTAGCTTAATTTACTATTCAATGTCTAGCCCAACTTTCATATCAGTTCCCTTAGTGGCTTCTCACTACCCCCTGCATTTAAAGAAAAAAAAAACCAAGCTTCCTAGAATGACCTGCAAGTCCCTCCCTCCCACCTCCCCTTCTTCCTGTTCCTGCAACACTCCAAGCCTCTAGCACTATGCAGACACCGGCCTTACTGCGCTCACGTTTGCAAGCACAGCACCCAGACAGGTGTGCATTAGTTTTCTCATATATGAAATCATTTTTAAAAAGAAATTTTCTGTTTCATGGCTTTGAAGCAAAGTGTCCATCTCCCAACTTATATGTATTTATTTCATTTACAGGGCAAGAAAAGCATATTTATAATTAATTTTTCTAATACCACTTGCTATTGTAAAATAGCAAATAATAACATAATAAATAAAAATATAAATAAATAAAATATCCCGTGGCATTTTACACCCCTAGATGAGCCAGCCATGGATGTGAGAGGCTCAGGCTCTTCAATTAACTAGACTTAAAGTCAACAAAATAGGTTTAGCCTTCCCCAGCAAGAAAAGGTTAGTTTGGCAACAGGACCCCTGACCCTGTCCCCAAACTCTCCCTCCTATTATAGAAGTACTTGAGAAAACTCTAGAAATCTAGCTTAGAATCACTCCCCCACCCACAAAATCAGTTTCTTGATATACTGTTAAGCAACCACCTCATTCATTGTTGGTTCTCAGACACAAAGAGAATTTGGGAGGCTTCGGTGGCTTTTACAGACCTTCAATGCTGAGTCGGGGAAACAACAACCTCTGGCCTTCTCCATCTCAGTCTCCGGTGGTCTCGTAGTTTCCCTCAGAATGACACGGGTCTTTCATCCCCTCGCCTGCAGCCTGTCAGCACAGACGCCCACTCTCCCAGACGCTTGGGCCGAGCCCAGGGCCTGTAATGACAGTGCCCATGCAAGCTAGAAGGGCAAGACCGCAGGTGCTGACCATACAGTCTAGCGGCCGGACGGCGGAAAAAATCTGATTTAACTCCATTTTCCCTACACATATGTACCCTAGTCCTGACATTATTCCTATGACCTTTTAAAAGAGCAAGGTTTTATCAGCACCGAAGGCAGCTTAATTAACACGGGAAGCTCCAGCCCCCCAAAATCACTTGCTCACCTTCAACATCTATGGCCTTAGTTACAATTTTTGGATTCGAGTCCTTTTCTAGAATTATTCATTATTTCTCAAGGAAATGGTGATGAGAACACATGCAGCAGTGTTTCTTTGCCTTTGCAGCCCCTGAACATGAGGTAAAAGGGTCAACAGTGTCCTTGGAAGTGGCACTTAGCACAGTGGACAACGTGGGGGACTGTGGGCACCTTGGTGGGCAGGCTAAGAGCAAACTCCTGCCCTACCTCAGGTGTAGAGACTGAGGATCACTGGGCCGGGCCAGGGACTGTGTATTTTGTCCTGCTTCCTCCTCCCTGGGGTGTTTTTTGGCACATTAAACTTTGAGAAGCACTCCAAGGAAGTACCCTTTGCTGATCCACAAGTTGCTCCTGGGAGGATTGTTTTAAGAATGCTTTTCTTGTCTCAAAAGAGAAAGGCAGAGAAGACTGAGGAGAAAAAGGCAAGAGTGACAGAAGGAGGAGGGAAGGGCCAGGCACGTGATTAATCAGGCTTTCTAAGCCACTTGCCTCTGTGGCTATCACCTGTGGCCTTGACTTTGTTAACGCAGAAGGCATGTGGGTGTGGGGTGCACTTGCCTGATTGTGGACACCTGGAACATGTGTGGTGCATCTGTGCATGTGCAAGTGTGCACACCTGTCCCCAGAAGGGGGCTAAAGAGGCGGCAGCGTCACCCTGGGGGAGGAGGCTCAAGCTGGCTCTCTCCCTGCTGGCTTGTTTCCTCTGTTTACCATTAAAACCTGTGAAGATAACGCCTGTGAAGGACTCCAAAGTTCTTTTACACTTAGAACTGATGGTGAACCTACCCGCATGGTAGGTTCTGTCTGCAATGTGAAACTATCTGTAGGCTGTCAGAAGGGTAGAAATAAAGACAAATTCAAACTGTATATATTTGGGGTACTAGCCCTAGGATGTTTGGGGAGGTCCCCTCCTCTCCTCCATCTCTCTCCTGCAATCCATAGGCTTATTTAAGGAAAGTATGCCTTTGGGAAATTTCTTTTAAAACACAGCTACACAGTGGTTGTGCCTAGAGATTGACCGAATGTCTGCCTTGGTCTGAGTGAGCTGCTACACCCAGGCTAAAACCCATTTCAGTTCCTAAGTTCGAGACTTCTAGTACTGCCAGGCTAGAACCAATGGCCCAGCATTGACTGAACCCTATATTCACCTTTCAACTGGCAGAGAAACACAGCACACAATGAGTGACAGCACTTCCGATTCAGAATCACTTTCCTTGCCATATAAATATAATTTCCTGTCTCCTTTCTTTCACCCTCCCTCCATCCAGTTTAACTATGGACAAAAGTGCTTCATGTCTCCTCAGATATTTCTATTTGCACACATGGTACCGGGTGACAGCCTACAGATAGTAGCTGCACGTTGCAGACAGTTAGCCAGCACGCTAGCTGGCAGCAGCCCTCCCTACCCCCCTCGCACACCCCTGTTATGGCGTCCGTCCATTTACCTTCATCAGCTCTTGCCTGAGTGGTCTCTGTTGATGTTGCCTTGCAGTTGCATAAGGCCAAGCAGCCCCAAACAAGCCACTTATGTAGGATCTCATTTATTGTGTTGAGAATAAAACTGCTGCTCTCTCTTTCTTTTTTTCCTTCTCTAACCTGTGCTCACAGGCAGCAGGGAATTGAAGCCACTGGTTTAATGAAAACAACTGAGAATCTCTGTCGGGGCCAAACTCCATTTAACTGAGGTCATTTGCATCTGATTTTGTGATAATCTGGAATAATACAGGCTGTGTGTTTTGATTGCTCCGTTCCAAATGATGTCAGAAAATAATCTGCAGCCTCAGTGAATCAGGAATCTCAATGGCACTCAACACACCTGGGCTGCTATTATTAAAGGTTTGCTCACAAAAGCTGCAACAGCCAAGGGCCACAATTACTATGTGATTTTCTAGGAAAAGAGAACAAATTTCTTTTTGTTTCTGTTTTGCGTATCAGTTGCTTTGTCTTCTTGATTCACACACAAATTGTTTCGTTATTATGAACAATCAAGAACAAATGGAAATTCAGGGTTATCACTTTAGAAAACAAATTCTGTGTTTTGAATCAGTACGAATGTGTCTTCTTTTATAAAGCTGACAAAACACCCTGATAAACGCTTCTTATTTGTAAATGCTGTCAGTTAATCTCAAAGTGCTTGTCAAATTTTGAAGCCTATATCCTTCGAGTTAGCCAGATTAGAAGTGCAAGGGCCCTTCCACCCTTACACTTCATCAGGCTTGAAAAGCTAAAGGTGGAGCAGAAGAATCCTCCTGAGGGCAATCACAAGGGCTGGTAGGCTGTTGATTAACATCAGGATCACCTAGGACCTTTGTGAACTAGCAGGAAATAAATTTCTAGAGAAGACCATGGACTTGGGGATGGTTGCTTTAGTATTTAATAAAAAATGGTTTTCAGTTGATAGAAAAATTTGAAATCTGACTTACACATATGAGGCTGATTCAAATTTGATAAACAGATCCCCCAAGGAAATGACTAGGCTTGTTAAAAGCCCAGGAAGGTTGAACAGAATTGCAACTTTCTTACCCTAGCATCCTTGTTAAAGACGAGTAACAGTTCCGCACTCCACCTTCCAGCCAACCAAAGCACAAAGGCTCAGCAATGAAGAAAGGGTGGCAGTTCTTAGGCTCGGTTAAAAGTGGCCACAAACTGTCAAGCCAGCCAGGCCAGCTGCCATCCACAGAGTGGGTGTCACCGCCTTGCTGGTAAAATGTGATGTGTTGATGACTGTTACATTACATCTAAAATCCCATTTACTAGTAATAGAAAAGTTCAGTTAAGAGTTTTGCCTTGTCTCCTGGTGCTTGATACAGCGTTGTGTGATATTACCAATTTTCGCTTCAGGCGTATTCACATGCAACACTGAAGACTTCACAAGAATTTGCACATTTGATCCAGGGTGAAATTATGCCATTTTCATAGCAAATCAACTTTTCCTTGGCAGCAAAGTGAAAGGTATTTTTGCACCTACAGAAATGCCTTTGTTTTCAAGGAATTTTGAAAAACAAAATAACAAAAAACAACAGTCCTGTGGTGACCCCATCATTGGAAAAAGAAGCCCCACAGGTAAGAACCCTGTTGGCCTACTTTCTAACCAGGAGGCAAGCTCTTTAACCTCTGTTTCAACTTTCTTGTTAAAAACAGAAAAAGAAAAATGGAGGTCACGTGTGATCTTTTTCTCCTCCCTGTCACAAAGCTGTGCAGGAAAGCCCTCCCCTGCTAACATCACTCACCATGTAGAGAGCGCCTGCAAAAGGGCAAGCTGCTGTTGATGTAACATGTGAAATTTCACTTCAGTGTGCTCTGCTTTTAGAGGTGTCAGAGGCAGCAGGAATTTATTCATGCAGCCCTACTGATTTGCAGACTAGGAGTAAATACTGGGCCTTTGGAAAAGATTACCAAGAGCCCCCTTCAGTAGAGATGATCTACTGCCTTCCTGCATCACATTAAAGTGGTGGATTGTGGAGTGAGCCCAGCTGAGCCACACTGCACACACCTAGCTAGGCCGCAATTTATATTCAGACAGAGCTGTGAGTGGCTTTCAGAGAAAGAGAAAGAAGAGCATTTCTCTGCAAATTTTCCACTAGGTGAAGAAACCAAACTGACTTGTTACTGTTGTTATTGTTATTTATTTTTAATGATTCTTTTTCCATTGCAAGAAGAAACTAATATGTAATTTTATTTCCTGTAAGGCTGTTAGTTTTTGTATAGCTAAGTATCTCCCCAGGTCCCTTAAAAAATTATCTTTGAGGTTTTTCTTTAAATAGTGCAGAAATCTTTTCCCTAAGTTTCTGTATTAAGGACATAGCCTATCACTTTTGGTTACTGAGTAAATGTCAGGAATTATTCAGTTGCATCCTCATGAACAGCACCTAGCTGTGCTCCATAGAGAATCCTGCAGTGTTACTGCTGGCCAAACAGAAGGGAAATTGGAGGAGGAAAGATCCATTCATGTGGTGTTGGGTGGCCACCAGCCATTTCATTTTCATTCAGTTAACATAGAATTTTTAACATGGGGAATTGGAAAACATGGAGGTTAAACAAGAAAAATGCAGCTTGGGCTCAATTTAGTGTTAAGTGATCAGAATCAGTTTATTATCAAATATTTTATATGTGTTATATTTTCTGAATTAAAACAAGTATTTTTTTCTGGGGGAAAATCCACCTAAAATAGTTATTTTACTGGCATTGCTTTGTCTAATTTTACTACCTTTCCAAGAACAGATTTGAGGCATTAAATGCCACTCTCTATAAAATGTGGAAGGTAATAACTTTTAAAAGAGACTGCATAAAATTAAGAAGATGAATAATCATCGTATTATAGTGTGTGCATGAGTATGTAGGCATAGTTACCCCAGTGAAATACAGCATGAATTATAATTGTTCTGACAGGAATTAACTGTGGCGACATACCAAAGATAGCAGCTTTGTGGATGGTGACACCATGATGTCTGTTGCTTGAGGGCCTTGCAGCCTACGGATTCTGGCATAGTTTGCTCTGACCTCCATCAGTCGCTTTAACTCTGCTTAAAAAAAAAAAAAATGCACACACACACATACACACATATATAAAATTGTAATACATATATAATTTTAAGAGACAAGTCAACATATTTATAGAAAATAATTAAAGTCTAAGGTGATGAAAAACTTGAAGAGCCCTCAGAAGTCCTTGATTCCCACAATGGACTCATCACACACTTCACTGCTTATCACATCAGATATGTGTTGTCGTTCTTGGATTTCTACAGAATGGCAGTTGTTATGGGGGCTTCCTTCCAGGCTTTTCATAAAGCCTGTATGGGATGCCAACCTAAGAGTGGTCTAAAAACTGAAGCTACTATAAGATTATCTAGCATTGAGAACAGTACTTAGATTTGATGACAAGCTGAATAAAGCACTCTTTCAATTTTGGGGGGGAGGGGATTTGTGTGAAAGAAACCATTCTAACTGTGTCTGATTTGTTTTACCAAAACAAATTGATTTTTTAAAAAACCAATGTGATTCTTTGATCAGTGACTTCTGCATGCTGAATGTTTTTATGTTAATGAACATAAAGTAAGTTATTATACAGTGTTTAGTTTTGAAACTCCCAGATTGCCTTATTTTTTACCACACAGTTAATTAAGCCAGTAGGTCACAGAAATATTGAGTGGAATGATTAATTACCTGTCCCTTCATAAATGTACACATGCTTTCTCTTTTTTTTTCTTTTTCAAAATGTTCTAAATATTTAGATTTCTACTAAATGGTTATTTCTAACTTTTTGGCAAAACAACAAAATTGTATTTCCTATAGCAAAATAGGTTTCTAAAGAGTGTCTCAATTAGATTTTTTTTTATTTTTATTTTTTTGCTATCAATCAGATTTCCTAGAATTGTATCATCCACTGAAAAGAATTTAGATATTTGGGGGAAACCATCACTCCTTTCACCATGAAGGAAATAATGGGGCCACTTTCAAAGGAAAAGAATCAACTTTCACATCATAGCAAAACCATGTGATTACAAAGTTGAAGATGCAAACATGAATGTTTGTCTACATAGTTTGTCAAAGAGCCACAGAACTAACATGGAGGAGAATGGCAGGGAGGTTAATATTTGCATTATCAATTTTTTTTCTTCCCTTCATGGCTTTTTTAAATTGGTGATAAGCTTGCCTCTGGGAAGAGGCCTGCCTTTCTGTCTGTGTTTTGAATACCATTACATCATATATTAATATATATGATTAATATATATGATATTAATATATATGATGCAATGATAATTTCATGGACTTTTAAAATAGATAAAATAGTATTAGTTATTTTAGGGGTCCCAGGTAATTCACTTTCTAAGCTTTCAATTTCCTTGAAAGTGATAGCAACTTTCCTCATAATTTCCTGAAAATTATGTTTTTGCTAATGTATGCCTACCTACAGAAAGAGGATTTAAATCTCTCAGGATAAATAAAATAAAGGACAAGAATTCATTTAAAAAAATTATGTTTTCTTTCCATTTTTTACAATTTATGAGGGAAAAGCATCAAGTAATGGATAAGAGATAAGCTACTTAAGCAAACCCATATTCTGAAAAAGGAAACCTGCAAACTATATAGTTGCTATTAATAAAATGTTAAGTTTTAAATAACTTGGAAAGCAGAAAGTCAGTAGAATCTCACTTTCCTCAAGGTTCATACTAAGAGAAAGAAAGCCTTCAAATGAGGCCTTTAGGATTTCTACAATAATCCCTTGGGTACGGCTCAAGAGTAACAGAAGATTGAATCCTTCAGGGCATACAGTGTCACCGGTGAGGTTTCAGCACATAAATAAATTTAATTTTAGTAACATGGAGCAGAAAAGTGTAGAGGAACACAATTATTAAAAATCATCATGATAAGGCCCTGCCTGGTGGCGCAGTGGATTAAAACGCAGCACTAAGAAGCTAAAGCCACCTCCACATGAGTTTGATCCCAGCCCGCCCCTGACCCACATGGCGCGGCAGACCTCTCCTGACCCGCCCACTGCTCCCCCCACCAGTGTACTTCATCGATCTGCCTGTTCTGCTCCCCACTCTGTCTCTGGTGAATCCTCTCACCGCCCCTGCACCTCTGGCCTGTACCCCAGTTCTGTATGCACAAATAAATAAATAAATCTTAAAAAAAAATCATCATGATGGGATTTAAAATTCACAAGTCATCTCTTTGAAGAAAAGACTGAATGCTTTACTTCAAAAATTTGATGGAAAAGAACTGTCACCCGTACCTTTTTGGGTCACAAAGCTGTCTCCTGGGGACACACAGATGACCATGTCTCGCTCTATATCATCCCACGATTGAATCAACTCTCCGTGTGGGGTGTACAGTGTTCTGGCAGGTTGGGTCATTTTGAGACGAGAAGAGCAGTCATCCAGCAGCTGAAATATACAGGGAGAGCCATATTGGGAGAGGGGAAGTCTCACCATTATTGAGCACATTATTGCTTACATTATTGAGCATTATTGAGCACAGAGGAGAAACTCTTTGAAAAGAATTATGATCCTAATTCAAATATTCATTCTAACTGTTAAGCACAGGTACAGCAGGATGAGAAGAACATATGAAAGTTCTCTGCACAATGAGGAATCATGGTGCTCTTCAGTGGATCTTCACTGGCAGTTCTCTGTTTTTCCTTCAATGAGTAGAGAACAAGAAAGACAAAGTACTGCTTGGAGGCTTGACCTTAGACAAAATCAGTCCACTTCACAATGAAAAGGTTTCTTCAACTATAAAATAAAAGTTTTAGTCTAAGATGTCTCTGACTCTCCAATACTAAAAAAGAAAGTCTGTGTTAATTGATAAACTTTACAACTATCTGGAAGGGGCTTACTCAATTTCTCTCACTTGTTCTAGAAGTATTTATAAAACACATACACTCATGCAAAATGTTAACAGCACTAGAAAGATTAATCAACATGCTCCAAGACTCCTAAACAGAAAGAAAGTAAGATGTTCCCACACACCTGCCTATGTGATTATTACTGACCATACAGGCCAAACACCTGCTCCCCAAAATGCAGGACTCAGGTACACATGAGCCTGAAATTACCACCAATAATTACGTGGATAGCTCTATTTAGGAACTACAGTACACAGACATGCAGCCTGGCAGGAGCAGATGTAGGCACATAATGACACTGGTGGCTGGAAAATGAATCAGTAATATGAAACAAGATAAGAAAGGAAGAGAATGCAGACCAAGCATTTCAGAGAGTGCATTTTTCAACCACTATAACGTACAAGGGGTGAATGAATGGAATTAAATAATAATCATCCCAGAATACATTTCCCCTGAGTAGAGTGGGACAGTCAGAAAAGAGTAGTGAAAGAGCATCTATGGTGCACCCTGTCCTTCCTGCTAAGTGACCACCAGTCAGCAGCAATTTGACCAAATACTGTGCTTATGAACCAGTCCTCTGACATAAGATGAACCAACTACAAAGAGCAATTTGTTTAAAATGTGATACCCTTGTAAAAATTATAAAGTTTCACTGAAGAAAAAAAGACTTAGTTATATAACATATGATGTGAGCTTAAGTTTTCATAGACCTTATCTTCCCAAGTTGTGGAACAAAGACATCTTGGAAGTCTTCATATTCCCTGTGGGGATGAGTTACTTGCCTCTACAAATTAAACCAACCTGTTTCTCGTTCTTTCAGCTTCTGCTCACACATTCTGAACTGTGTTTGAGAAAGAGCACACTGATTTTGAGATTCTGTAGAATCAGAGAAATGTTGCATGGATAGGAGAAGAAAAATGTTTCAAGACCATGGGGGGGGGGACGATCATAAATCAGGGAAAGATGTTGAAGAGTCACTGACCCTCAAGAGGGAGCCACCTTGGTGTGCTGATGACAGATGAGCCTTCACCAGTTGGAGATGAGAGCTGCTCGAGCAGAGTTCAAAGAGTGGGTGAGAAGAATACGGTTAAATCATCCAGATAGCCTCAGCAATGAAAGAAGTTGAGAAAAGTCTGCATTAGATGGGATTCGAGTACTATCTGGGGGTTTCAGGACGGGAAGCAGAGTGAAGCACTTTGAAATGTGTCCTGTTCCTCATTCTTCTGGTGAAAATACCAACTATTGAAACTCTGAACTTCTTTGGAACTGGTGTCATTAGCCAGGTCCCCCCAGTGAAATCTAAATCCTATTCTTTCAGTTATCTATTTGTTTCACACACCATAGTCCATTATTCTCACATCCTGACAGCCTGAAAGGATACATTTCTAAGTGATCACAAAAATATCATGCAGGTTCCTTAAAGCAAAAATAGAAAGCATGTAAAAGAAAGGAAAGATATTAGAAAGAGCAGTTTTAAAAGTAAAACAAAAGAAGAAATAATATACAGAAAACATTCTAGACATTCCTCAAGTATCTTCCTACACACTGAGGTCACTTTTCTGTCCCAGAAACATTGCTTTCACCATGCTACTATTTTATTCAGAGACAGTGGCTCAAGCACTTTATTCTAAGAGTTAGGAAATGAATTGTGTCCTTCCCAAACTCTTAATATTGAAGCCAACATGACTGAATTTAGAGAAAGGGCCTTAAAGAGGTAATTGGGGTTAAATGAAATCATATG
The DNA here is from genome assembly GCF_000260355.1 of Condylura cristata. NCBI lineage: Eukaryota > Metazoa > Chordata > Mammalia > Eulipotyphla > Talpidae > Condylura > Condylura cristata. The sequence continues at coordinate 19,060,614 of NW_004567116.1, read as the reverse complement.
GGGAGTCATTAGCCTCATAGGATGGTGTCCTAAAAAAGAAGGAAGCCATGCTGGAAATTTCTCTCCATATGTGAAGAAAAAAGGCTATGTGGGGACAAAAGGAAGTGAGAGAAGGACATTTTACAAGCCAAAAAAGAGAAGCTACATCTGAAGCACCCCCTGCTGACACCCTGATCTGAATTTTCAGTCTCCAGAAGTTTGAGAAAATAAATTTCTATTGCTTAAGTCACCCAGTCTATGGTATTTTATTGTAGCTATCAGAACAGACTCATACAATCACTCCAGCTGTATGCATTTCTCTGTTTCATGTCTAAAAGTCATCTCTTTGACACGTTCTACGAATTCTAGCAACACTCCCTGAGCAGTGCCCCTCATTCTTGCTAATGCTTGTTCTCCCTGAGACACTGAGTCTTACCCAATTTCTCAAGTTCCATCAATGGTCCTGACTGATTCCTTTGTGAAGGCTTTCTCCTGCACTCCAGGGGGCACAGTGTTCCCCTCTTCTAAACCCCCACTGAGCCTCCTGCCTGCAGTACTAATGTCACTACTAATGTCACTTGTGTAGCAGGTTGCTATGACTTCTCTAAGAGGATTGTCTGCTTTCTTAGCAAATGGTTTTTTGCTTACTAAAAAAATCTGTGCTCATCACAACAAAATATAGAACACAGAAAAATAAATGAGGGAGAAATACCACAATTAGTACATAAGCAATGAGACCATTCAAAAAAATACTTCCCCCAATGAAAATACTTCCAGTCTTTTTTCTCTAGGGGTGAATGTGTATGTTTATAGATCCATATTCCACAGGATTTATATTATGCTTCTCACACTTAGTGTTATCTTGAATATCCTTATAATTATTATTCTTTCAGAGTCAGTGTTAAATTCCAGTATTCCATCTTACATATTATATTTATTAACTAACCCTCAACTCAGTGACTAAATTATTTCTAACCTATCTCTGTTAGAAGGAGTTCTGTGATGAACATTCTTATCAAATAATTTTTGCATAAATTCATGAACATATCCTTCAAATAAAGTTCTAGAAGGATATTTTCTTACAATATGTATAGCCTTATTAACTTCCAAAAATGTTGGAGTATTCAATCAATGTAAGAATATTCATTTCTCGATACACCCATGAACTTTGGACCTATTTTCAAGTGCTTTGCCAATCTGAAACATTAATTTAATGAGCGCATAGGCCATGTGATATTTTATTCCTACTGCTACCACTACTATCAATGCCAACCTGTCAATTATACCACACTATAAGGTTTACATATTCTTTCACATACATAAATTCGACTAGTACTTTACAGCTTCTAGAGCAGTGCCCTTCATGTACAAAGTGCATACAAAATGTATTATCATGGGGTAATATTATTATGGAGTGCCTTTTATATGCTACACTGAGAGCCACATAAATCAAAAGTCATCCCTCTACTAGATATATGTAGTTTTTTAAGAACTTACTGTAAGTTTTTGCTACCGAATGTGATAAGCTATCTTTGTCTTATCATCCTTGCTCTACCCTTTACCTATTTGTTCATTTCCTATTCTTTCTCTAATTTATCAGCTCTAGTTGAAACAGTTGAGTGCAGTTCAACATTTAGCATCTGTAATATGAATGCTGTGATTTTTGGAGAGCCAGCAAGGAGATATATTTCAGGTTTTCTACTAAAAAACCCCATCATTCTTTTAAAAAAAGTGTTTTCTTATTCCCCATCATGTCTATGAGTTCTTTTAATTGTATTACAGTTTTGAATATGCATTTTCAGGTTTTTAACTCCTTTTTTCCTCAGGTACTGCAAATTGGTACTGAAATTTTGGGACATGAAGTTCTGCTTTAAATTAACAATGTATGAATGGTTCTAATTTGATGTGCTTCTCAAAAAAGGAGTGGTTTTCTTCACAGTTTAAAACCAGATTCTTCTTCAGAAACAGAACTCAAGGTATACCTGCTGTTCTAGGTGTCCTCATCAGCACCCACTGAATTTCCAGGTCAGTATACTGTACTTTCTTGTCTTTCCTTTTGTCCCATACACCACCTCATCTCTGTGTGACTAGCTCTTGTCCCAGAAAAAATTATAAAAATATTTTACAATAAAAAAAACAACAATCATTCAATATGTCGCTTCAACAGATGAGACTTAAAAAAAACAAAAGCCCAACAAAATCAATTTTTATATGCTTTATTTTTAGTTAATTATCTTAAGTGTCCAAGTTTAGGATTACATCCTTGACATTGCCAGCAATAAATCGCCTCTCATCCTTTCCTTAATTAATATCTTAATTTGGGAGATTGGAACACTTGTCACCATTCAAGGACTGTGTATAGTGTTATGTTTTCTACAATGTTATGTTTTCTCTACATAACATTTCTGATGGGGAAAACAATATGATTTTGTGAACTGGGTTTAAAACTGGGAGGGCTTCCCTAATAGTGCTGGGGTTAAAGTCTCAGTGCTATCAAGCTATCACCAGCCACTGCTGTATGAGTTCAACCCTGACCAGGGAGGGGACCCACATGGAGGCACAGAATTCTCCTGACCCGCCCACTGCTCTCCTCAGCAGTGTATTTCAGTGGATCCACCTGTTCTGCTCCCTACTCCGTCTCTGGTGAATCCTCTCAACTCCTGCACCTCTGGCCTGTACCCCAGTTCTTGTATGCATAAATAAATAAATCTTTAAAACAAACAAGCAAAGAAATAAAATGAAGCAGGGAAAACATTTTAGAGTCTTAGGCTTTGAGTTCACTCTTTGGCTACAGTGAATATAACCGCCATTGTCCTCTGCTGGATAAGTGACATATTCTGACCCACACATCATATAGTGTTGGACTCACATTTTCACGCACACAAGCTCATTTAATCATCATGCCAACCATGTGCAGGAAGTATTACTCCCATTTTGCAGATAAGAAAATGAAGTTTAGATGCAATATAATTTGTCTGACTTAACAATCCAGAAATGTCAAAGTTGAGCTTTGAAACACCCTGAAACATTCATTTTCACACAAGCGTTACCTCTGCAATCGTCTTGCCCCAGGCATAAGTTCCATCTGCAGGTCTGCCTCCGTTTAGATAAATCCACACTCGTTTTGCATTTGGCTGTTTATAGAGGCTGCTCTTTTTGTGGGCAGTACCCTTAGTTGCAACTGGAGAGTTTCTCTTGGATTGCAGTTCTTGGATTTCAGAAAGGTGGGCCTGTTGAGGAAAATTCCAGAGAATGCCATGCTTAGAGAACTGTCTATTAAGTGTGTGCATGAAAAACATGATGAAAGACAGAAGTATCTTACAATTGCAATTTATGTTGAAAAACATTTTAGGAAGTGCATTTCCCTCTCTTGTCACTGACACTTCTGTAAATTTCCCCTCCTTCAGTGAGTCACAAAAGGCAATAATAACCATTAGCGTAATAATAGTAAAGTACTTATTTTGGCAAAGCACTTGACTCATTTATGCTTTGGAGAAATGAGTAGAGATGTGTTGCTGTACTTCTATACGGTATTTCTCCTACTGAGTGATTTTTCTGCATCTAACAAATGAGTTTTTAACTAGAGTCACAACATCATTTCCTTTTACCAAGAAATGCTTGAGGGAGTGTGCATGACTGTTGTTTAAGTTGTTACTCGCAGTCTTTTAATGCAGCAGCCACCTTCTTACTTTGCCAGATACCTGCCAGGCAGCTTTTCATCCTACTTCAAGCATGTCCTAGTTCAATGCTTTGCATTCATTCCCTGGTCAGTGATTTATCCTTCTCAGCTTGGCAAGAAGTCATATTTCTAGCAATGTCAATTTCTTTTTTCTAGTAACCTTGACTTGAGCACATGCCTAAGATTTAGATTGAACACATTCCATGATTTGAGAAACCCTATTAAATAAGAACATATCATTTTGATGAAAAACTTCACAAAGCAAAAAGTTTTCCCCACGTCTCTATCCCCAATCCTCTCTCAACAGCTGACCTTTCTCTTCTTGACTTTTTTATGTTCTGGCAATCCTGAATGATTAACCAATTGGACTGAAAGTGCTTTTTGAATTCCTCACTTCTGAATGTCTCCATTACAATTAGTATTTTGCTCCTTGCTCTTTTTACATATCAAGATATACCCGTAGGAGTGATGAGCAATGACGCCATAAGGCTCAACTTGACTATACTTATTATAATTACTTTTGTACATATCCACTGGGCCTTTTTTTCTTCTTTGCTAAGGTCATAATTTCTGGTCTTCATTCAAACAAAACAGACTTTCATATGAGCTGGCTGTCTTTTAGATAGCTACTCTCCAAATGCCAACTCAATGCTTGGCATATGCTTATGTGGTTATAACTGACCAAATGCTGAGAATATATTAATAGCATAATTTTAAAATTCAATGCTGTACTTTAAAAGAATATGAAAGAGGCAACGTCTTTAATGTCTGGAGTCCTAAAGAATGTACCTCTGTATGTCTTATAAGCTCCATGAGCTTAATTTCCTCTTGAGTCTGCTCCGTCCAGCCTCCTTCCACCACCACTGGCTGCACAGGGCTTTTGCTGGGAACCATGGTGGCCGACTGACATGCTGCTACTCGGCGCCCTGGGGAAAGACGTCCCTGGAAATGTTGTTTCTGATGATGGGTTTTCAAATTTCAAATAAATTGGTTTGACTTTCTATGCATAAATCATTCCACTTGGGAGCATAGGCTAAAATACTAAATATATCATAAAAGCAAAGATGCCTAAGGTAATAATATCTAACAATGCCTCTTCAGATGGGAGCTGGAGTCTTTAAATAGTTAGAATATGCATACTCACTGTACAGATGGAAAAGAAGCTAACGTGCTGACTTCCACACTGGCCCCAGTCTCTCATCTATGATATGGTTCAGTGGTAATTTAGTCAAATAGAATCTATGACCTATATAGGCCATCATCTCTTCTAGTCATGGAACATATGTTTTGTTCTCTTCACTAATAATAAGCCTTTCCCCCACAATTAGCTTAGCAGCCTGGGGATTAAGTATTTCTAAAATAATATTAACCCAAGAGACAGGAGGCCTTTTTTTTCTATCTAATAATACCCCAGGAGTATGATTAGTTTCTGCCACCTCTGCTGTGCCCTTTAGGCTGTTAAGATGCTGTGATAAGAGAAAATATTTTTTAGAATGCTGTATTTTAAGAATCACAGGTGTAATTTAATAAGGTAGTAGTTTGAATTTTCTTTCAGCCAGACCAGTTAAAATCATTATAAAAGAGGTTTGAAAGTCATGAAACTGTTTTTTTTTTTTGTGGGTCTCACACTGATCTCTAAACTTCTTAAGTGAAAATAACATCTACTCTCTTATATTCCTTCCAGAAATCTCTGCTTGGCACCAGTTACAAATCAGACATTGTGCTGGATGAGGCAAATACAAACATGTTAAAGATTGAGACCTTGTCTCAAGGTTAATGGGAATACAGATGTAAATGAAATCATTACACCAATAATTGATTGCAATTGTGGCATGCCAGAGAAACCCAGGGTCTACAAAGGCATGTAACTGAGGCAGTTGACCTAGTCTGAGAAAGTCAGATTTACATGGATAAAATAAAGGAAATACCAAAATGAAGCTCTGAGTCCTAATTTTGTTGCCAAAGATCCTTAGCAGTAGATTTCTAGACTTTGAACAAAACATTTTGAAAATAAATTGGTGCTTTAAGAGGATAAAGTATTTTTGCTTTTGTATCTCAAGTTTGTAGAAAAAGACCCAGCAATAAAAGTATATGGTAGCAATGATTTTTCAGGACAACCAGAACTCTAGGCACCTAATAAACATTCATCTACAACTTCTGGATGTGAATTCTAACATAACTGAATCAATCAGCCAATGAATAAGAGTGAAATGCCATTTAGTTACTTGCAATGGAAAAGGCCAGAGTGGTAGCAGAAAAGTCTTAAAACAAACTTATGGTAAGTATAATTTTTGGCCAGTTCTATTCATGAAGTGCAGACAACATTAATTTATGATACATAAATTCTTATCAATAATTATTCAACAGATATTTTACTTATGATACATTCAGAATACTAATACTGTTCACCAATAGTTTATCCTTTACAGTGTTGAGAGAAAAGAATAGAATATAGGAAAGAACAAATAGCATTATGCATTATTAGGTTTTTGTCATTTGATTCTAACTATCTTGAGAAAATGAATCCATTTGAACTATAAAATTCATGGAGGCATAATGTCATCATAAGAGGTTTTGGTTTGAAGGGAAGTTTTCATAACAAGTATTATCACATAGGTAAGAATAACAGAAATGAAAATCAGGCAAAAATTGTTAAATCATTTTTATTGCATATTGGCATATGTGCTATTTTATAGTGATAATAGCTAACAATTAATTGGTAAAGATAGATTATATGAGTGATTTGCTATTACTTCAGACTATAAATGTCACATGGACAAACGTTTTTACTTCTCCTTTATTGGGAGGCTTACCCTGATTTAGCATCACCGATGCCTGGGGCTGCAAGTCCACCTAATTTGGGGTTTCAACTCACAGAAACTTAGCTCCTACAATAAATAAAATGCTCCAGCATTGTTTTTATATTTCAACAGTTTTACTTTTATCTGATCTGATATTTCTTAGTTTTATTTATCAGCTCTTAAGATCCCAAATGAGAAAAAGAGGTATATTCTTATGTACAGTATATTAATATTACTGAGTATTTATGTGCTAAACATGTAGAAAATATCTGACATTTGTTAATCAAAAACACTCTATCGAGTAACCTCTAATATCACTATTAATGCTAGCAATGATCATGTTTACAAAACATATACAAAGAAAACATAGCAGAGTATTTTGTATACAGTATATACTATATAAAGATTGTTGCACTTACCAATGGCTATAATAATAATAATCAATTCAGACAATATCGATACCTCCCAACCCTCCTCTTCCATATAAACTTCAAGAAGCTCACAATCAAACGGGGCTGAACAAACAGTAAGCTGAACTTATCTCTTTTCATAATACCAACAACAAGGAAAGACTTTCCCTAGAGAAGGTCTTTTATAAGCTTCAATTCAAGCTATATTTGGTATTAGAAAACATACTGGATTTTGAGTACAGATAAGTTTTATTCTGGCACTGAATTCTAAGACACCACATCTGTGCATCCCTCCGTAATGGACATCGTCTCACCAAACAGACTGTTTTCAACAGAGACATTATAGATGATGCCAATTAAACTTTGAATGTCCTTTTAATGCTTAATTATAATGAAAGTTGAAAGTATGTTATAAAATCAGAATTGAATAAAGGCAATGCTGCCAGATCCTATTTTCAGTTTGCTGCTTTCTATTCATTTAACTTGATATAGGAATAGAGCTTGGAAAACACACTGTAGTACGTGGTTGAAGTTCCATTCACTCCAAAATTCAGTCATTACACAAATATTAGGAGAGCAAGCAAAGGCATAGAATTGATCATGCAACATAAAAGTGAGAGATGAAAACTATTAGGTGGGAAGTTTGGGATGTGATAAACCACATTATCTCTGGCTTGGAATGGTAGGGAAGGCTTTTGAAGACATAAGTAGCTGAAAAGTATAAAAGGAGTAGGAACAATACAGAAGAACAGGAGAGAGGAAAGTTTAAAGCAAAGAGAACTGAATTGTGCCAAAGGCCCGATATTGAGAAAGCACATGAAGTATTTGGAGGGCTGGGGAAAAAAATCCAAATTTGTGAAATGGAGTGGTAAGAAAGGAGAAAGAGATGTAAGAAAGGAGAAAGAGATGTGCGCAGAGAGAGAACACACCAAGGGTCAAGTTAAGAAGCTGCACCTTTGTCCTAAAGGTAACAGGGAGCTTTGAAAGGTTATACGCCTGGAGTACCATAATAACACTTCTGCATTTTTCCATGAGCACGCTAGCTCCAGGATCTCCCCATTATGTACAGAATAAAAATCATGCTCAAGACTGGAGCCAGAGAGACACATTCGAAAACTGTTGCAGTAATCCAAGGAGTAGATGAGAACAGCTTGATTTCAATAAAGATAGTGGGCATTAATATAGTTAAAATTAATTTGAAATTAACAGATTTCAAGCAACAAGAGTTATGGATGTTTCTGTTAAGAAGGTCATGCCAAGGATAATTTCCAGGTTTCTGAGATGGAACACAGGCAGGCCGGTGGTACTACTGCTAGAAAAAAATGATAGGTGGCACTGGTGTGTGTGTGTGTGTGTGTGATAATTTAGTTTTGCACCTGCACATGGGACATTGAAATGAGAATGTATAGTAGTAGAGGAGAAGAGGTTAGCCATAGTCATAGATGTTTTTCACTTAGACCACACAATTCTTTTAGTAAGAACTAGATAATAGCCATTTCAACCCAGAGTTTTGCCTCGTACACTCAGGATTGACTCATTGTGCTGTTTATTGAAATAAGATTCACAGGTTTTGACACCAGGAAGTGCACATTCTCAGGAGTTGAAATCCTGCTATAACAATTATAAAGCCTGAAATATATGCCTTTCCAGACTAAAGTCCATTACATACTATTTCTCTCTAAAGAGCCATTTTGGTGTATCAAATACTGCAAGCAGTATAAGGTTAGGAACTTAAGATTCTGTGACAAAGAATGAAGACAACGACAAATATGCCAGTTGACTACTTTTTTTTTTAAAATCAAAGAAAAGTAGCTTTATATCATTGTTCTAGTTTTAGGGCTTATAGGCTCATACCTCTACAAATGCCTGTTTTCACACTCTGTTTCCCAGCAGTCCCACTTTGACAATGCATGACATATTTAAGTTGCACAAAAAGAGGCCCTTCTGAGATACTGATGCCCCAGAAAATTTTAGTACTTCCTCACTTCGATTATTTTAAAAACATCTTCCCCAGAACCAACCAACTAATGACAAGTTTTTCTTAAAGACTGATAATTTCCAAGCCAATAGGGTGGTTATAGGATTGAGACAGCTTCCTGCTTTTTAAAATGTATATATATATATATACATGTCAAATATAAAATCAGTATTGAAGAGATGTTTGGGTATTGAAGAGATCATTGGGGATTTTAGATTCACTCAAAGGTCCTGATAATACAATATTTGGATAGTTAAACACCTGTTATCTAATAGCAGAAAAAAAACTGAGGTTACATTTAAAATTAAACATGGCGATGCCTGCTTTAGTTCATACCAACCTTTTAACTGTCTCATTTTGTGTTTCATGGTATCTAGATCAGCCAAAATTTTGTCCTTTTTCAACCAGTTCTGTTTTTCTAACTTTTCTGCTTTCTGCAAAGCTAGAATAATACAAATACATGATATTTTATCTTGCATTCTTTCAACAACAGCAATTTATCATGCAAGCCAATAATTTATAAAGAACTTTCTGCTTCAAGAAACAGATTCAATTAGAAACAAGTAATTAAAAGGTAAGGGGTCATTAAAAGAAACCTCATTTGAAAGATGACAGGGCTTAAGGCATTTCTTTATGGAATGGAGGAGGAAAAAGAACAGTGCTGTTTTATTATATAGATTTACCATATGCAATAGCCATATTTCATTTTGCACTTCCACAAACTATTTGGAGGTGATGAAAGCCTGGCTTGGAACCATTCATTTTTTAAACATCCACCTACTGCCTAAAGGGTGCAATTCTTAAAAATGAAAATGTGCAGACAGGTCGTCTTCGGTGTGAATTAAACTCATTTGTTATTTTCTAATGTATACCATTATTCTCAGTCTTATAGACCAAGGATCTCTTTATCAACTAAATTAGACATTTTTCCATGCTGAATACTCCATTCCAGTAAGAAAAAACAGGCAATTGGGCAAACATGGGAGTGCAGCTCTCCTTGAGCATGTGTTAATTGATGGCTGTGCTCTCCTTTGCATAAATGTGCTGTTACTAGGTTGACAACAGACATTATATATTTAACTCATTTTCTTGTGGTGCTCTAAAATTTGTTTCTTTTCGAAGCCCTTTACACATTTGCCTGTAAGAAAACACGCACCCCCTCCCCAAAACTTACTATTTGGAGATAGAAATGGTTCACCACAAGATACCCAGATGGGGACAGGATATCTGAGGCCGAGGGTGAGCAGTGACTTATCTATCCCCTCCAAACTATCAGAGGTCACAGACTTGGGAGGTAAGGTGCTTTTCACTTTCATTCTTGTGTTTTCTGGGAAACAAACCACAAAGCATTGTTCAACGACAACAAAATGAATAAATGTGCTTATTTGTTTATTTCAAATAGTGTATTCTTCTTTAATGGTTTGATTTAGATAGCAATACCAGGACTAGAAGCCAATTTAGGAATCTTATATGAAAAATATCCATGGCAAAATAATTTAAACTAATTTGTATGAAATACACATTTTAATCCCTTTCATACATTTCACCTAGATCAAAAAGAAACTTGAAGTGGTTTACCAAAATATCTACTCTGGAAATAGATTTAAAAACAGACATAAGAAGACCAAGGAAAGAAGGGAAAGGATTTAGGAAAGGACTAAATAAAGCAAGAGATAAGTTACCCTTGCTTCTTAAATGGATAATAGTGTCTGCTTCATTTAATCTCATGGTAATATTAAAAGTAAAAAAAGACTAAAGTACTTAGAGTTAAAGGAGGTTTGGTCTATTTAACTGAACAAGCATCCAAAAATGTAGATATTTTTATTACTAAATGGAAATGAATACCTCACTGTTTTCATTTGCTAGGGATAAAGCACAAATTAGTATCCAAGCTTCCTGGTAGGCAAAGCAAAGAAGAAAACACAATTTCAAGAACCACATAATCTGTGAAGTACCAAATTTCTCAGAAAATATATACCTTTCCTGGTCCTTCGATCCAAGTGAAATTTATTTCAAATTCTTCATAAAGGGGTTGTTTTGTGACACTGCTAACTCTATCCTTTCTATACTTTAGTAGAAATTAACATATCTGAAGCTCACCTTGCACTAGGTACTTAGGTATATCCATTCCCTACTTTATTCCTTTTTTAACTGCTAATGTAAATTAATTAACTGGATGTGAGGAGGAGGTCATGGGAACTTCTGGTTTATAGCTAGTAGGTCAGAAATACAGGTAACAACCAAATTTGTAAGCAGCACTGAAGTGGAAGGATAAGTCTGTGGGAGCCCTTAACCTGTGGTGTCTGATGCTATCTCTAGGTTGATAGTGTTAGAATTGAACTAAATTGTAGGAAAACCAACTGATGCCATAGAATTGTTTGGTGTGAGTAAAAATCCCCCACAATCTCTGAAGTATGTTATAAATGGTAGAAATACACAATTCTATGTATAATAATGATAGCTAGTATTCATATAATGTTGGTAAATATCAACCAGGCATTGTTCTAAGAGATATATAGATATATAATTATGTTATTCATATACATATATTCACAGTCTTATGAATACATATTCATATTTATGAGAACTAAACATGAGTAATTTTTCATATGAATATATATTCATTTCCAATATTCCTTCATTATTTGAATATATACTTATATATTCCTCATACAAATTCCATAAAGCAGATTATTTTAGTGTTCGTATTTCACAAATGAGGAAACTGTGGTATAGTGAAGCTAGGCAACTTGACCAAAATCATTCAGCTGTCAGATGGCAGAGTGAGGATTTGAACTCAGGTATTCTAGCTCCAGAGCCCAAGCTCTTAATGGCTGAGCCATGCCACTCAGTGTTACAATAGTAGAAACCTAAGATAACTGCTGAACCACCAGTAGCAATGCACTTGAATTTAGCAAGCTATTACTAGGGACAAAGTCCTGCCTCTGAGTCATACATATTCTAGTGAGACTCACCATGGTGTAGCAGACAATTACACACAGAATGCTAACAGCACACTGCAGTGGAGACACATTCCCGAGGGCTTGTTGAAGTTGGAGCCAAGGAGCTGTGCAGGGACATATGAAATGGGTATGTCTCCCCTAATAGTGAGTCTCTCCTAATAGTCGGAAGAGATTTGGAGTTGTACCCACTTCCTTCAGTGGTGCCCAACTGGTCCTGAGTTTGAGTACATAAGCTGCTCATATTTTATAAACCAATTAAGCTGTTAAACCTGTGTTGCAATTTCTAGGTAAATTTATTTTTCATTTTGGTACAGAAGCCAAACTGATATCATTTGAAACTTTTTCATATTATTTTTAAAATAAAAACAATATGAGACTCTCTTGGCAGTAATTTCTATGACCTTGAAATTCTAGAAGGAATGAGTGAATTAAAGAGTCACATTTAAGTTGTTATGATCAAACATAAATAGAACCAGGTCAATTCTGTAGATTGTAACCAACCTTCCATGCTTTCAACAGTTGTCTCTTTTGTTCCAGGAAGTGTTGCATTGTTCTTTTGACCCTCGGAGACTTTCTGGCCAAAAGATTCATCTAGAGCCCATAAAACCAATTCACGCAAGGAAAGGATTGAGGTTCCATCTTTAGTATATACTTTGGAGGCTGCTCTAGCTAGACCAAGTTGTTCTGTACATTCTGCAAGAAGCTAGATGACACAGAGTATAAGGAACTGAAGGGAATAGGAAATAATCACAAAGAACTTGTTATTTAAAGAATATGAGAAAATCCTTTAATTTGAGAAAATTGAAAGCTAAATAACTACCAATCTGATTTTTGATTAGAGACAATTTTGTCCTAACTAATCCCACAACAGGAGTCTGATCCAGCTGTGAAAAGTTGTAGTTCCAAAAATTTAGAATAGCATTGGACACATGTTAATACCTTTTGTCATCAGAGCATTTCCTAAGAAATGTTGAACCTAGAAGTAAACTTTCATTTTGTTGCTATAGAAGCTTTAAAATTGTTAATACTTTGTACTCAATTGACTGTTTTAAAATAAATATTTGACTTTCAAGCTAACTTGACACAATTACTACTTCCTTTCCGCAGATAGGAACAGAGACTGAAAGCTTAATATTTTAACCTAAACCACAAAAGCCAGCTGTGGATCCCAAGGTGAATCTAGCTTTTGTACTTAAGTCCACTGAACAACAATACCTTAATAAAAACATTCTATTTGTATTTTACCAAAGAGATGAATGAAAGTCTGTGTGTGTGTGTTTGCAAAGCAATCTCCAGGGTTAACTCCATGTCGTATTTAACATTGCTGAAAGAGATGCCATTACCAGAATGTAGAGAGAAGATAATCACCAAAGGAGATAAGTGCGGGGTGGAGTCTTTTGTGTTCTCTGTCCTTCCTGGGACTATAGGGGAACAGCCCCAAGACAGAGACCACATATCCCTCCCAGCACAGCTTTTCTGATTTTAAAATGTGATGGAACAACCCCAAAAAAATGCTCATAAAGGACCAGGGGGGAAATAATAATAATAAACATCTATATACCAGAGACATTTTACAGAGGTAGAGTGAGGAACAGGATAAAAAATGGGGGGCTTGTGTTGGGGGGGTAAGTGCACAGGACTGTGGTGATGGCACACGGGTGATTTGGTGATGGGAAGCCCACGGGGATTACAACTGAGATGGAAAAGGGCACAAAATGATGTAAAAATAAACCGTTACAATAAAAAATAAAATAAATGCTCAGATTTCCCAGATGATAAGTGAGGCGACATCTCTTTGAAACTGAGATGACATAGAACCTGAAGCTGGAGTGGGAAGCAAAGCAAAAAGTCATCTGCCAGCGCAATAATGAAGATAATCTGGAAGTTTTGCTTTCCCCTGCTTTATAGATCTTTGCTCTGGTTGTCAATGTGGAAACCATATCGTGTTTCTCATTTTTCAAAGTCTGCATCCCAAGAAATAAAATTAAAGAGATCTTTAAGCAGAGATCTTGATCTCTTCGTTTTAAATTGGTGAAACTGGTCAGGGACATTTATGACTCAATCTGCAGCTTTTTTCTTGTCACCATTATTATTACCTCTGAGGATGCCAGAAGCATTTAAGTGATAGTCACTTACCATGGGGAATGTTCCAGCCACAATTAACTTCCCGTTTCGATACCCATCTCCATTTTTGTATGCAATTATTTTCACGGCCTTCTGGTGCATGGCTGCCACACCATGAGAGACAACTGGGGTGCAGGTCTTCATCCGTAAAGATGATAGACGCTCTTCGTAGTAACTTCGGGTTTTTTCAGCCTCATGAGAAGATAAGTCAGCCTGATTTAAAAAAAAAAATCATAGATCTACTATTTTTTTTCTTTTCTTTTTGTTATTTTGCTATATTTCTGGCTATTAATTAATAAATATGTATGTGACATTTAAATTTGAAAGGCTCATTTCAGAGGTTCTAGGTTTTGGATGTTGGGGTAGGAAGGACGTTAGATACTGCTTTAATGTTTAACTGTATAATAAGGCCTCTCTATGCCTGCAGGTATTGATGAGCGAGAATGGAAATGAGTATAGCTTTACCACATGGCAACTAAAGTGGGGAACACAATGTTGCATTTTCTCTTTCCATCCCTAACTAGAATGCTGTCCTGAGGGAAAAGTTCTGGCTGAAATGCTGGGGGTTCTTTCCAAAAAGTTCTGGCTGAAATGCTGGTAGTTGTTTCCAGTCAGCTACCCACCACCTCTCAGCACTACCCACTACTGAGCAAAGTCAAAGGCCTTTGGTCTTTCCCAGAGAATTAGCTTTCTCTCTCCATCAGCTATTGCCTCACTTGATGTTTATTATAATCTGTTATTACCTATCCTACATTCCTCAGTCCCTTAAGGGATATCAGGTGAGGGGAATGGGTGGGTAAACCCTGAGATACCAAGACTAAAGGTTCTCTACATCTTTAGAATAATTTCTTTTTATGTAAGTGTGTAATTTCCCATTAGCTCTTCTCACTTCTAAACTTGAAGGAAAGGATTTTTTTTTAAGATTTATTTATTTATGCATACTGAACTGGGGTACAGGCCAGAGGTGTAGGTGTGGTAAGAGGCTTCACCAGAGACAGACTGGGAGCAGAACAGGCAGACTGACAAAAGTACACTGCTGAGGGGAGCAGTGGGCAGGTCAGGAGAGGTCTGCCATGCCCATGTGGGATCACCTCTGGGGTGAGGATTGAACTCATGCTGAAGGGGCTTTAGCTCCTTAGTGCTGCTATGCCACCAGGGAGGGCCTGAAGGAAAGGATGTTTTAAATGGTGCCATTTTAGATTAAGATCACAGGAAAGAGTAGAGATTTTTTTCTTCCCTAAAACTATACATAGTATCAGACATGGATGTGTGAATTCAAGCACCCGACCTGAGTAATCATTAAATAACTTGTCAGATACCCCTGAAGTGTTCCCTACTATTAAAAAAGACTTTAGTTAGGCTGTAGGTAGAGGAAAAATGCTGCTCCACTAAGTAAAGGCTTACTTAGTAACTTCCCCATCTAAAAGCAACATGGAGAGCAATAAGTAGAAGGTGTCAGCAGATGATTAAAGCCGCAGAGTGCCCAATTAACTTCAAAGAGTGTATCGAACTATTAAGAGACAATGTATTTTAAATTACAATGTGAAAAAGGAAATCAATGCAGGTGGAATGGTAAAGGTACATCAGAGGAAGATGAATTGGATGAATGGAGATGAACTTGAGTGCAAGCAGATAATTAATGCATCAAAGTTTCCAAACTGGTGCCACACATGTATTAGCAGAACTCAGATCATTATATACCTCAGCCACACTGATGACCTTGAAAGGCCCTCGTGAGGAGGGTCTCAGGGTCTTGGAGCCTGAAGCACACAGGAAAGGCACACCTGGCAGCAACTGTTTCAGTCCCTTCTCTGCCCTCATGGATCGTCCACATGCCAAGCAGAACATCAGTTTTTTCTTTCCAGGTGAGAGATAATAGTATCCCTAGAAAAAATGAGAAAGATGATTTTTTTTTTTTTTGGTATAGGCAAATCTAAAGTGTGGCAGCAATTTGTAGAACACTTTCTAATATTGATAAAGCACGTCTGTAGTCCCCAAATGCTAAATTTGAAATCTCAACATGAATGCATTATTCTGTTTTGTTAATAATTACATAAAACAATGAATTTCCAAATTTTGTTGACAGAAAAAATCTAGAGGCAGTCGCAATTCAGCATCAGTGAGTAAAATTTGTGTCCAAAGTCAGGCTTTTTAAGAGGAATGGCAAACGCTGAACATCACCAGGTAACTATGAACATATTAGCGACCCTGGTCGAGAGTGGCAGAACCGCTAGCCCGATCTGCTGACCTATAGGGCAAAAAAGGTTACTGGTTGAAGTCACTACATTTTCAGGTATTTTGTTAGATCAGAATACAGTGATAGGGAAAAAAATAAGTACTTATCCACTGATGAACCACATTTTTGGTCATATGCATACTTGAGGTAAAATCATATTTATATTAAAAGCTCAGCTAACAAATGCGGAGACAACAGTTGGACAAAACTGACTTTTTGATACTCTTTATGGAATTGATCTAGGCAATGATGATCAAAAGGATACCATGTAGAAAGTCACTGGGAATACTTTTTTGTTAATGTGTGATTAGCTTGTAATCACCTGAACTCTTAATTGATTACAGTAAGACGTTTGATGGCAAAAGAATTATTTTTCATTTTGATAGGTATGGTAAAGTCATGATTATATTAAGAAAATATTTACTTTTTTTAGATTTACTTATTTGTGCATACAGAACTGGGGTACAGGCCAGAGGCACGGAGGGTGAGAGGATTCACCAGGGACAGAGTGGGGAGCAGAACAGGCAGATCGACGAAGTACACTGCTGAGGGGAGCAGCGGGCGGGTCAGGAGAGGTCTGCCACGCCATGTGGTCACCTCCGGGGCAGGAGGGAATCGAACTCATGCGGAAGCAGCTTTAGATTCTCAGTGCTGTGCTTTAACCCGCTGCGCCACCAGGGAGGGCAGAAAATATTTACATTTTTAAGGGTACATGCTTGAGGTGAAATATCTGGGTTGTCAGTGCTGCAAAATCTCAAATGATAGGTATATGAGAATTCATGGTATTGTCCTTTTACTCTGGCATATGTTGGAACTTTTTCATACTAAATTTTTATATAGACTCCTGAATTTTCTTTTTCATCAGCCTGAAAGTTAAGTATAGCCAAAGCTGGTACCCTCATTCTCAATTTACAGTTGAGTAAATAAAAACTCAGAGGGGTAAATTTTAAGCAAGGATAGCCAAGTTTTATATGGCAGGAATGAAGTACAGAAAAACTTCTGATTCCATGTTCTTGGATTTTCTGCTTTTGTCATATTAATTCAACTATTCCTCACAAAAAGATAGAGTGACCTCAACGCAAAGTCAGCATTTAGACAATACTGTTGAAGATGAAATTCTTCAATTCCACTATAGAATTCTCTAGCTTTACATTTGTTTGCCTTTCTTCTTTTCAAATTACTGTAAATCAGAAAATTAAGCCTCCCTCTCAGGTGGAATTGAATGAATATTATATACAGAACTATGTGTATAGAAAAGCATGGGTTTCATGCTAATTGGGCACCAATGATTTTTCTTATTAAAGAAGCCACTGAAAGGATTCAGAAAATAAATTTTTCATTCATTAAGACATCAATTCTTATGGTTGTCATTCCTGAATTGGCCATGGTGCAAGTACACAATGTAAACTGGGGTTTTAATTAATTCATTTATATTTAATGTCACTTTGAAACTACAAATGGAAAGAAAAATATGATACAGTTGAGTGGCCTCCCAGAATTAAGCTATGCCTCCAGGATGCTAACCATTTTAAAGTTCTGTATGTAGCTTTGTGCTTCTGTACAAAATACCAAACAACTGATTGGACTCATAATTCTTCTATAAAATTTCTTTTATTTATCCTTCTGTTTACATTGTATTTCTTTACCGAGGCAAAATAGAATGCAGTTAAAGTCACAATCACCTGCATTTTAACACACTGTCTGGAATGGAGTGACATTGTGCGTGGCAGGCTCACCTGGGGACTGTGTATGTGTTATCTTTTTTCACGCATGGCAAACTGATAATGAACTAAAAGTGGTATTGGTGATAGGGGGCCAGTGAAACAATGTAATCACAAGGAAATACCAAAGTTCTTTCATTCTTCCTTAAACAGAACCACATTGCCTAAGTGATTTCATTTACAAATCAGTGTTCAATGTGTGCAAATATAAGGTTTTCTAGAAAAGAAAAAAGTTTCTTGGTTTATTCAATTATCCCACTTTTCTCTATTTCCCCTTTATCCTCAAAAGAAAGGAACCACTTACTGGTTGATCAATGTTTTCTTCTTTAATCACAGAAGATGTACAAATACCGGCATAATTAGCTGCTGTGATTTCCTTATCTAGTGTAGTGCTATGAAAGGCCATAAAAGTTTTCATATTTTCTATGTAACGCCACTTCTGATTGGAAGTCCCATTGTTATGTGGTTTATATTTCTAGGGGAAAAGAAGATAAAATATGGAATGAAATAAACAGGTAAGTTTATGAATTAGCAGTCAGTTTTCATAGCACCAACCTAGAGTATATAATTGCTCATAATTCTAATTAGTTATAAGTATTTTTATTTGGTGATAATATACATAATATTTTTATATTTATAAATATCATTCCTTGAGTTAGAAAAATGGACTCACAAAATACACATCATTTTTAAAACATGTATACTATTTGATTTTAAGGATATTTTATTTTACCAATCCCCAACAGATAATTCTATAAATTATTACTGAATTTTTTTTGTTATAACAAAGCGCAGTGAACAATCATAAAAACACATTTTTGTGTAAGTCTATGGCAGATCTTTGAACAAACTTCTAAAGTATACTTATTAATAAAATAGTTATTCTATTATAACATTATAGTCTTACTATATCACAGTATTTTTTTAAAAGGTAGTTTGTTTACACTGCCAATAGTGTGTGAAGTGACCTATTTTCCTCACAAAATATCATAATTTAATAAATGAAAAACAGTACTTTTTGATAAATTTGCATGTCACTGAGCATGAGGAAGTTATTTTTTAAGTGATTATATCCAGTCTTATATGTGATAGAAGCAGCATAATTATTCTAATTATAAAACTTGGCTCAAATGAGTAGTTTCAATGTAACAGATTTAACCAGCAGATTAGTTCCAACCAAACACATCATGCTACCTTATGGATCTCTCTAATGAATAACACTTACTTTACCAAGGAGAGACTGATGGTAAATAGCAAAACAAATGAGTCTTAAGAACTGATTTAATAGGTCAGGCAAGGAGCATCCCTCAGAGACATGGAAAATCCAAGGCCATATTTTAAGGAACAGGAAGGGGGTATGATAGCATTAACCTAAATTGCCTCATTGTTAGTATTATTATTATTTTTTAAATTATTTATTTATGCATACAGAACTGGGGTACAGGCCAGAGATGCAGGGGCGGTTGAGAGAATTCACCAGTGTCAGTGGGGAGCAGAACAGGCTGATTGATCAAGTACACTGCTGAGGGGAGCAGAGGGCAGGTCAGAAGAGGTCTGCCATGCCATGGGGGTCACTTCCAGGGCTTGGAATCAAACTCATGCTGCAGTGGCTTTAGCTTCTCAGTGCTGTGCTTTAACCTGCTAAACCATCAGGGAGGACCCCATTTTTATTATTGTTAAGTGAACTTTAATCAAAAATTGATTGCTTCAGGAGATAAAAATGAAACATCAACAAAGAAAAATTTTTGAAAGGTAATACAAACTCATTTGAGAGCAAACTCGTTTCTTATAAAATGGAAACCTTAAGGGGAAAAATATCCCTATCCATAACTTTATGAAACTGATTAAGGTACTAAATTTGCATGTGGAAGAGGTATTACCTCACCATGCTGTGTGCCAAAGACACACCTGATAGGGAAGAATGAGATGCTATAAAACTGTGCCTCCTACAGTAAAATTTTAGTCCATATTTATCATCAGTATGGAAGAGTTAATTAAGCTCTGATATTTGTCCATATTGCTTATATCCCAATTTTGGATCTGGGAACAGCAAAACAAGTTGTTTCATTGCTGTTCAAAACATGAAATAAAACAAATGTTAATTGGGGACAATATATTCTGCTCGAAAATGCAGTGGTAAGTTCTTTGGAAGATACAGAAAGTTAATGCAGAAAGTAAATGGGACTCTCTTGAACTTTCTCTCTGCCTACCAAGAAGAAACACAAATGTGTCTAGGATAATCTTTGGTTACAAGTAACTGATGACAGACAAACATGAAAAAAGAATTTCCAATGTCTTTGGTCAAAAGTCAAATGAAGACATCTCTGGAGTCTACAAAAATTGTTTTGGAGTGCTAAAGCATTTGCAAAATGTGTTCAAAACGTAATTCAAATGAGTCTCAATGCATAATTAGTAATAACGTGCTCACATTCTCAAAGACTTCTGATCACGTTCTCCCCTTCAATTGTCAGGTAAGTGGGGGCTTGAACATGATCCCCAACAATGAACTCAGAGCATATATACCTAAACACCACTGACATTGTACACTCCATGAATGCTACAATGCTAATTTCTCAGGCTTGCCACAGGATCAGATTTAGTAATGAGCATAGCTTCTGACGTGCAGCAAGCCCACAATCACCATCTGTTGATGAAACTAAATCAAGAGCTACATGAACAAATGCAACTTGAAATCTAGACTACTAGATTTCAGACTACTGTCAACCTTTTAACAGGGTCTTCAAGACAGAATTCTGACATCAGTTTACTTTCTCCAGAACAAGAAAGCAAGAGACATTACTAAAATATAATTCAGTAAGGGACCATGATTATGGTTTAGCCTGTACACATCTTACCTGAACAATAACTGGATAACCACCATCTTCATCTCTACCCTTGGTCAGAGACACTGCCAGCACCAGGTCTGGGTTACTCACCAGATGAAATGTCCTTAGAAAAAACAGGATTGGACACATTATAAAGGAGCACTGTCCCATTTATCATTGTACTGTCCTCAACTCCAACCATATATGTGATAATACAAGTGAGCCTTTAAAACTTTCTCCCTAGGGCCCTCCCTGGTGGGGCAGCAGGTTAAAGCACAGCACTAAGAAGTTAAAGCCACTTCCACATGAGTTCTATCCCTGCCTGCCCCGGAGCAGATCCACATCCGCAGCAGACCTCTCCTGACCCGCCTGCTGCTCCCCTCAGCAGTGTACTTAGTCGGTCTGCTTGTTCTGCTCCCCACTCTGTCTCTGGTGAATCCTCTCACCCTCCGCATCTCTGGCCTGTACCCGAGTTCTATATGAATAAATAAATCTTAAAAACAAACAAACAAAAAAAAAACTTTCTCCCTAGAGGAAGCACCATGTTCAGCACAGGAAAAGTGCTCTAGAAGCATACTGAAGGAGGAAGGGGCTCTCCTGCTCTTTCCAGCTGCTGCTGCCTGGGTTCAGTGCCCTGACAGGATAGTCCCTCAGCACGCTCATAGTACTGGTCTGGCCTGGTAGTCCTTTACTTGTGGTCTTGCCAATGTCTTCCACATGTTCCATACCTTCCACCACAGTAGCACACCCATTCTCTGCATGGTGTGTGGCCAGCAATCAGCTGCACCCCCATATACATTCCAGGGAGTGGTTTCATGATTGTCTAGCAACCATGGGTCAGGTCTGGCCAGCAAAGCAGCACACATTTCTCCACCACCCAGTGGGCTACAAACAGATCTTAAAGGTCCAATTGCAGGCTTTTCCTTCCTTGTGGACTCTCCTTTAGTCCTACAGTACCACACAGCGGCACTTTTCTTTTTTCAATATCTGATAGTTACTCTTTTATCAAAGTTTAATGATTTTTTTGGTGTTAAATATTCCCTGTTTAAAATCACGCTATGGTTTCTATCTCCAAATTGGACTCACACAGACAGACTTCTCATTGGCTTTACTATTAAGAAGAAGCATTTGGCAGAATTAAGAACATAAGTGCTTAAATCTCTTGAAGCCTGAGACCACACCACCCCCAGTAGGTATATGGTTTTGCTTAAGAACTCTGTGGCTCAGTTTCCTCACCATTCAAAGTAGGACAATCTACATACCTCCTAAGACTACTGTGAAAATTAAATGAGCTAATGCATAGAGTACTGTCTAATACATAACATTAGGTACTATTATTTATGGTTGAATTTTTATTTATTTATTTAAAATGCCTTTGCTATTTTTTAAAAAAATATTTATTTTACTTATGTAAACAGAGCAGAGGTCCAGGCCAGAGGTGCAGGGGCGGTGAGAGGATTTACCACTTCAAAGCTGCACTTTAACCCATTGCATCGCCCTGTAATTTTTAAATAGCTTTCCCTAAAGTAGTTTTTTTTCTAAAGGTGTTTTCTCTAGAAGTTCAATATATTTTTTTGAATATTCTTAAGTGTTCTTAAATTTGGGTTATCATAAAGCCTTTGGGCCTAAAAGCAAATTATACTCCTTACATCACTTAAAAGCAACAATAAGCCAGATATTCAATGCTCTTGTCTGTATAGAAAAAAAAATCAGGTCTTTACATCTTTCAGAATAGTTATATGACAACCAGCAGAGGCATTCCTGCTGTGGAAAATAGGATATTTAATACTGTAGAAGGGGCAGTAAAAGGAAATGTTATAAAAGCAATATATTTTTTCTTCCTTTTCAAGATTTAAAAAATTCCAGATATTTAATTTAAATTTGGGAACATAAACCAACATATCTTCTTTGTAATGAGTTTACAAAACCCTGGGAAAAAATATACAAATTTTAGCAGAATACAGAATCACTACTCTTTTACAAAGTATTTTTCCTTCTATTGTTAGTTAAATGAAGTATCATTTTAAAATCAAATGGGTGTTTGATTTTATGAAACACTTTTCTAGCATGTATCAAGGCTGTACCCTGACGTTCTGTTCTATATGGTCCATCTCTGGCAGTCCCAGCATGTTGCAGAGTTTGCATCCTGCATTTTTAGTGGCATTCAATATTATGCAAATGAATGGATGACTGTATATTTCCTGCAATGACCTACTGAGGTGACAAAATTACTTACCTAGCTGTCGTTATGTTTTTGCAACCTAGAAGAAATGCAGCAACTTCTCCCATCCTTTAGCACTATCCTCAACTATAGAGTGTTGATTTTTCTTTTCCTTTTTGAATAGTGCAGTTGACTGACACTTTCCCAGAGGAGGAGAGCTTACATTCTGCAAGAACCTGATCTTATAGGTTACTACATAAATCCCATGTGCCGATAGCAGGGTGTGTCCCAGCAATATCCGGGCACAATCGCACTGCCTCTTTCACTGACAGCAGCATGAACACGCACAAGTCATTTACTCCCCTGAATCTGTCTGACTCGTTATTATATTCAAGTTTTTGTTCTCAAGAAGACTTTTTTTTTTTATTTGCGCATACAGAACTGGGGTACAGGCAGAGGCTCGGGGGCGGTGAGAGGCTTCACCAGAGACAGGGTGGGGAACAGAACAGGCAGATGGAGGAAGTACACTGCTGAGGGGAGCAGCGGGCGGGTCAGGAGAGGTCTGCCGCGACATGTGGTCACCTCCGGGGCAGGCCGGGAATCAAACTCATGAGGAAGTGGCTTTAGCTTCTCAGTGCTGTTCTTTAACCCGCTGTGCCACCAGGGAGGGCCCTCTCAAGAAGTCTTTTAAGATCTCCTTCAACATTCCATGACACACTGATTTCCTTAAGTTGGAATTTTTCAGAATATATATATATATATTTTTAATCTCCAAGGAATTTTTCATATCTCTCTTCATCTATTTACTCATTCCTTCATTCACTTTATTGCAGTAACATTAATTTTTAACATGATATAGGTTTTGGGTAAACAGTTCCTCACTTCAGCAAATGTATATAACACACCATACCCAAGCACCAAATACCTAGTTACTATCCACTGCCAACCAACTAGTTACTTCTATTCATGCCCTTCCCCCTATTCCCTTTTGGAAACCACAATTATATTTCAGTCTAAGGACTTTTCTTTGTTTTGCTTGTTTGTTTTCTTTACAGTCCACAAATGATTTAAATCGTATGGCATTGTCTTTCTCCCTTATTTCAGTTAGCATGATCCCCTCAAAGTTCAACCACGTTGTTGAAAATGGCAAAGTTTCATCTTTTTCAAAGGCTAAGTACTATGCCATTGTGTATATAAGCTACATTCATTCATCTGTCATCAGGCATTTGGGTTGTTTTCATACCTCAGCTATTATGAATAATGTTACAATGAATATACGGATGCATCAATATTTCTGAATTAGTTCATTCAAATTCTTTGGGCATATACCCAGAAACTGGATTACAGGATCATATGGTAGTTCTCTTTTCATTGTTTTGAGGGCCCTTCAAACTGATTACCATCATGGCTACATAAATTTACATTTCTACCAACAGTGTATGAAGTTTCCTTTTTTCTCCCCTTGCCAACACTTATTCTTAACTTTTTGATAATCTGCATTTAAATGGTATGAGTTAAAATATCATTATGGTTTTGATTTGCATTTCCCTAATAATATGCAGTGTAGACCATCCTGTCACATGTCTGTTGGTCATCTGTATACCTTTGGTGAAATGCCTATTTAGATCCTCTATTTTTCAATCAGATTGTATTTATTAAGGTGTATGAATTATTTTCACATTTTGGATATTAATGCCTTGTCTTGATGCATGATTTACAAATGTCTTCTCCCATCAATATATTGTCTTTTCATTTTATCAGTTGTTTCTTTCTGTGTGCTGAAGATTTTTAGTTTTCCATAGTAACTTGTGTTTTTCTTGCTATCTGGAATGAATTCAAAGGACATCACTATACTAAGACAAAAACAAGGAGATTAATACCTGTTTTCTTGAATGGATTTTATGGTTTCAGATCTTTTTTGGTTTTGATCCATTTTGAATTGATTTCTGTATTTGGTATAAGACAGTGTTCTAATTTCATTTTTTCATCTGGTTTTCCTAGCAACATATATTGAAGAGACCTTCTTCTACCCATTGTATTCTCACAGTTCCTTTGTCATAAATCAGTTGCCTGTAAGAGTATGGTTTTATTTCTGAACCTTCAATTTCATTCCATTGATCTGCATGCCTCTACTTATTAAAATACTAGTTTTAACTACTGTAGTTTTACATTATAGTCTGAAAACAGGGAGCATGATACCACAACATTTCTTCTTTCTTTCTTTTTTTTCTTTCAGCATTGTATTAGTAATGCAGCATCTTTTGTGGCTCCATATAAATTTTAGTATCTTTTATTCTTTTTCTGTGAAGAATGCCACTGGTATTTTAGTAGGAATTACACTAAATCTGTATCTTGCTTTATATAAAGTGGCCATTCACAATATTAATCGTTCTAAACCCTGAGCACAGAATGCCTTTCCATTTCTTTGGATTTCTTCAAATTCTTTCAACAATGTTTTTCAATATACAGGTTAAATTTGTTTCCAGGCATTTTGTTTTTGCTATGACTATAAATAGTATTGTTTTCATCATTTCTTTTATGCTAGTTTATTGTTTGCATATAGAAATGCAACAGATTTTTGCACGTTGATTGTGTAACTTGAAACTTTACTGTATTCCTTTATTATTTCTAACAGGTTTTTGGTGGAGTGTTAGGGTTTTCTGGACACAATATCATGTTATTTGCATATAGAGGCAACTTTATTTCTCCCTTTTCAATCTGGATACCTTTTATTTCTTTTTATTACATATTTCCCTTTGGAGACCAAATGACTAATTCAGACTGTGCATGAGCTGAAAATGGGAAGAGATGCCAAAATATACCAGAAGTTGATCTGGCTAGAAATCAATTGAATATGTCTTCAACAATATCCTACTACCTTTCAGTGTCTACTAGCTCCTTTTTACATTTCCAGCCTAGACTATGTGTTATTTCAGCAAGGTCTTATATTCATAGTCATAATTTCCTTTATGAGGTTTAACTAATAATTGTCTAAAATATAAAATTTTCTAGTTACTTTCCATTTTTACAAAGGTCAAAGTAAAGAAAGTAATTCAAAATGCAAAGAACAGAGTGAAAAGGTTAATAGAAAAATTTGAGCACAGTGACAGTTACTTGAGAATCTACCTCCTATTCTGTTGGCAGTGAGCTACCCTGCCTATACTTCAACAATTCTTGGTGGGCAATTGTCTCTAAATGCAAACCTACTGCCTGTGTGAAATATGGAGGATAAAAGACTATGGTTCATACAAACAGAATTTTCTACAGGTTTATGTTACATAGGCAGCCTATGATTCCTCTAACCTTTACCAGATTATCATAACAAGTGAGACAAAGCAAAAATGCCATGGTGAAATGTGGAGGAAAACTCAGAAGTACTGTCACTATGCAGACATACAACTACCACTGACAAATATTTCTCTGAATTGCACCTGTATCTAACCGTCAGAGTTCTACAAAACCTTTCCTGACATTCTGGGAGTCCTTAGAGGGTGACCCAGATGCTAAAGAGCAATTCTACCCTCAATCTCACCCACTGGCCTCACTACTCATTTCTGTCAAGACTGTGAGATTTCTGGCGGGAATCAATTACTATCACCATCTCCTACCAAATGGTCCTCTCCTTTGTGGTTTCACATGGTAAAATCTTAAGAACAAAGACAAAGTTGCAGAAAGTTCTGTAAAGTGGAAAGACTGTACATGTGTCTCATGTGGTTCAATTTTCCATAGCAGTGCTGATTGTGACCCAACATTTCACAGAGTTTTAGGTAAACATGTCTTTCTGCTTTATTTAAACAGTATTTCTTTCCCTTTCTGCTTTCTCTAGAACACTTAAGATGCAAAACAAAACCAGTGACAGATACTGAGCAGGATTCAGAACTAGCCCTCTCTTCCAATGACCAAATATTCCTGAGTCAAACTCATCATATTTGGCTTTCTTCTGTATTCAGATAAATACATTCTCTCACCCCTCTCTACACCCCCCTGCTTGTGCCATTTACAGCTCAATTCATGCAAATTCCAACTCATGCTCAATTACAACTTACATAGAACAGAAAGTCAAGACAGTGAAATGTATTGCTAAATTTTAGGAATGTAAAATGGAATTTTTTACATACTGTATGGGCAGGTTTTGCTATTATTTTTTAAATCTGTTTTGTTTCAGGGAAAAGGACTAACACCTAAAACTTACTAGCCCTCAAATAATCAAATTCTAGCAAATTCTGCAAGCCATTTGCAGGGATAAAAGTCTGTCTTCTTGCTCACGTAGTGAAGATAACTTAGCCAGATGGATGTCATGAAGGCCCTCAGCAGGTCTGCCTATAGGTAAGCTTTTCAGTGTTTTTAAAAAAGCGCAAAAAGTGTGCATGACTGGTGTTTCTGCTCTCCTCAAACAGCCTAGCAGGATAGTTTCTCTTCTACTCATGCTGGGTTCTCTGCTGCCGCCTGCTGAAGCGCCTGCAATTTCTCTCAAAGTTGCAAATCCTAAGCTTGGTGCATTACCTACTTTTAGAAATTCAATGAAAAAACAGACTTCTTTGCCAAAAAAAATATACAAACATGAAATACATTTTTTATGGTAGTTCAAGAGAATAAAGAAGCCCCCTGAAGCCCTCCCATATAACACTAACAGTAGAATTGATACAACAACTCTAAAAAACAAGTTGTTTTCTTTCTTCTTAAAAAAAAAAAAAAAAAGTTCAAACAGGTACAAGAACAGAAACTATTACCAACCTAGCCCATATAAACATTCTATCATTCTTGTTTGGTCCACACCCCCAACATCTTAAATTTTGCTTTTGTTAGAGTATTTTAAAACAAATTTTAGTTCTTTTAAGTTCATTTACAAATATCACACTATATATCCATAGGGATCTGGACTTTTCTTTTTCTGAACATTAACTATTAAACACTGCCTAGCCACTGCTACACTCAACAAAATTAACCACACTTTCTTAATATCATCAGGCACCCAAAATGTTTTAAATGTCTTGTGATTTTTTTTCCCAAAATAACTTTTTTTTTATTCGCACAGAACTGGGGTACAGGCCAGAGATGCAGAGGGTAAGAGGATTCACCAGAGACAGAGCAGGGAGCAGAACAGGAAGAGCGACGAAGTACACTGCTGAGGGGAGCAGCGGGCGGGTCAGGAGAGGTCTGCCTCGCCATGTGGATCTCCTCTGGGACAGGCGGGGATCGAACTCATGTGGAAGTGGCTTAAGCTTCTTTGTATTGTGCTTCAACCCGCTGCGCCACTAGGGAGGGCCCCAAAATAACTTTTTACAGTGGCTGACCTGAAACTGAATCCAAGAAGGGCCAGTAATTGAATTGGGTACACTTATTTGTTAAGTAACAATTCATTTTCCTGTGTGGGTAGAAGCTGTCTCAGCTATTTGATGGAAGTAGGAGGGCCAGAAGACTGAGTTGATTAAGAATTACTAGGAACACTTCAAACGGGGACTGTTTAGAATTCTTTATTTGATCTCTTTAAATCAGAAAATAAAGTTAGGTGAAAGCCCAATTTACTCTTCACCTCAATGGCAAAAACGAGGTAAAACTGAATGTGTCTTGTCCACTAGTGGGTAAGTTGTATTATCTGGATAAGGTTATCTTTATTTTACCCTTACAAGGGTAAGGTTATGGAGGTTTATATTTGTTTTTACTTTCTTACTTTGCCTAGTTAGAATAAAAAATTATCGGTTAAGTTAAATAGAAAATCCAAAGCCCTCAAGTACCCCCCTACCTTTGTTATGGGAACTATGACAGAATCCTTCAGCTCCTACACACTGTTTGATATAGGAACTCCCCCACCTCCACCTCTAGTTTAATGGGCTTACCTGCTACCTTTCTTGTGTATCCAGTGTTGATGACTATTACCAGCTTTCTTCTCCACCAAAATCACTTCCATGCCTGGACGCAGATTGGGACCTTCTACCCCCAAGACTAGTTGAGGAACAACGTGGCTTATAATTTGTCCATCTCTGTATTCAAACTGCTGGCAGCAAAGCTTCTGTAATTTACTCTGCTTTGGTGAATGGCTGAGGAAAAGAAAACCCCATTAACTGCAGCTAATGTTCCATGCACTTGACATGATAGAGATGGCAAGTTCTGTGGTGACTTGCCCTGATCCAACTTCACTTCTAATGGTGAGGCATTATCATCAAGACAGCAGTATTGGTGTTTACCTTGCACAAGAAAGCTGATGGAAAAGTAAAATTTTGAGTTATTTTGTAGCACATAAAAACCAAACTAAGAGACTATGGAAATTCATAGCAGAAAGTAAAGAAATTTAGCTAAAGAGGCAAAAGATATGCTAAAAATATGAGGAGAAATTCAACAGGAGGAGGTAAGAGGAATAAGGGCATGTAAAATCAAATTAGAGAAACAGGAGTTCTGTTCACATCCTGATTGTGTCTATTCTCTATGTACAGTATGCCTGGCAGGTAGAATGCTATTTTCCAAGTTGTACAACTTTCCCCCCTAAAAATGTATACAGTATCATATAAGAAAATCAAGTTACACTATGAAGTTAAAGAAATGTCTTAAAGAATTTAAAGTACTAAGCAAACTTAAACATATTAAATATCACTTCATTAACAATTAAATTAACATATAAACATCAATTAAGACCCTACTATATGTACGAATTCATGTTATATACCAAAATGCTAAAACTGCTTAATTTATATAACATGCTGTAATGTTAAGCAAACATCTAAAGAAAAAGAATAAGACAAAGTAGTATGCATTACTGTAATTTCATTAGACAATAACCAGAAAAAAATTAAGATGAGAAAGGAAGAAGTTATAGTTTGCTAATTTCCTAAAGATATGAGGGCATCTTATGTTCTCATTCATTCATGTAGTCATTCAATACATAGGCACTGCACTAAATTCTCAGGAGGCAAAGCTGGATGAACTTAAAAGAGTTTTCATAAGAAAGACACACCAGTGACCAAGAAATTACATAAAACAGCACAAAATGAACTAATGGAAAAGAACCTTCCCACCAGTACTTGAAATATGCTTCCAAAAACAAAATGACCAAATAAATAAATTAATTAATTAATAAGTGGATGTTAGTGTAATTAGCAGCTGGTAGTAATGCAAACCCTCAGGAGCACCTTTGCCCCAAAGTGAATAAATCTAACACCAGACCAAAAAAAAATGATAACAAAAATCCCTTGTAACTTTTTACCTGTATTCCTTTGGTGCTTCCACAAGTTCAAAGAACTCTTCTTCTGTTTGCTCTGGAGGGCTGTCATCCTCATCAAAGTCATGAGAAGCTTTCTGCCAGGCATACCTGAGAAGTGTGTGACAAGCCTTCATTCGAAAATGGGCTCTTGCATGTGAATCTCTGTCAAAGTTCAGAAGCAAACACAAGTTTAAGAAATCTGATTTCGACTTAAGAGTTTTCTCTGAGGTGTAGTGTGATCATATCCTGAAGGATAATGGTGAATCTGTAAATCATATTTCTATCATGGTATCTAACATTGCAAATCCATTTACTACTGACACATAATTTATATCTTTTAACATAAGGCTACAAATAAAACTCTTCAACCAGATAATAAACATTTTTGTTATATTCACTCCATTATATTTTTAAAAATTCTAAGATTATACCTACTCAATCATTTAAGAAACTCATCATGGACATTTAATGAGACACCTTCTGCCTGTTCCATAGTGGGTCAGAATTCTGTCTGAAACAGTCTCCACAGCCTAGTTTACTGAATTTATTCATTAGACAATATAAAAAAAATCTTAAATTTTCTCCTCATTAGAGACTCAAACAGCATTCACACATACATGTCAGTTTTGATAGAGAATACACACTTAAAGGAAAAAGGCATCATTTAAATACTAAGTTAGTCTTCTGACTTAAGGCAATGATGTGAACAGGAGTGTAGCTACCATACACGTCTGTAAAGGTGAAGTTTGGTCCACTATTTAGCACATATCTGCCTTCCATGGGGTCCTGGCACAACAGGAAAACTACTCTGTTAATGGCAGGGTAATACATAGGTAATGCAGGAAGCACATTTCAGTTCTCTAAATATGCATATGTGTAAACATATAGCTTTCTCTGGGGAAAGCTATAAACTCCAAGATACTGATGATAATTTGATGTAACCATAAGCAATATCAAATTAGCAAAATCTTCAGGGATCATTTCTATGTTTCATACACTTTAAAATGTAACAAAAGTAGATGTGGACACAAAATTGGTGGATAACAAGTGATTCATTCAGAATTGAAGCACAAGGGACTGAAATCAAAAATCTCAGCAACAGTTAAAAGACGACAGTGCCATCTTGTGATGAAAATAAAAAACACAGCTTTTCCAACAACCGTTTCTTTCTTAGTTTTACAATATTTAGAAAAGTATAAATCAAGATTTTTTTTTATTATTTTGACATTGGGTCACTAGCTTTATAAAAGAAATAATGGCTTTTTTTTGAAAGTACAAAATCAGCTAATCTATATCGCTTGTTTTTTTTTTTTCATGCCACTATCCTTTATCCCTTTGACCCTTTCTCGCATCACCTTGCCCCATCTTAACCTGAGAAGTCTCACCTCATTTACTAATGTCTGTTAGATTTATTTTAAGTATTTTGTTTTGCTGAATCTTCTGCTAGGTAAACATCCATTCTTTGTTTTTGTCATTCTAACTTGCTTTACTACACTTAATTCCATCAAGCTCCTTTTGCTTTACTATAAATGGTAATATTTGTCTTTCCTGATGGGTGAATATTTTATTATGTGTATATACATCTTCTTAATCCATTTCTTGGTCAATGCTTAGGTTCTTTGCATGTTCTAGTAAATAAGGCTTCCATAAACATTGTAGAGCCTATACTTTCTTGAACTGATGGTTTCATCTTTGGATCAGTGTCTGAGAATAGGATTGCTGGGGCATGTGGTATATCCATTCCTTATTTTTAAGGTAAATCCAGATAAAAAATTTCCAAAATAAAAAAACGCAAACAAGAATTTTATTCCAAATCCAAATGTTTAACTTTTCTAATTATCTAGATGCTTTTGGGTTTCCAGGCAAATGACACACAATTTCTGAAGTCATTTTAAAATTCATCTTGCCTTATTCATTCATTCATTTGTCCATTCTCTCATTCACAATATCAATACTTCTCTTTACTGGCTAGTCATTTATTCTTTGGTGGAAAAGTTATAAGTGTTAAGAGGACAGTGATAAAGTATGAATTTCCAGGGTTCACAGAGTTTACATTCTAGTGGGAAGAAAAGAAATAACAGAAGAGTACATTAATAAAAGAACAAGAAAAGTGTCACCATGGAATAAAATAGGGCATTGTGATAGAAATGGACTGGGATGTGGAGGGATCTATTTTAATGATGTAGTCAGAAAAGATATTTCTGAGAGATAATGTTTGGGTTGCAACCTAGAAAAAGGAAAGGAGGTAGCCATGAGAGGGTCTGGAAAGAGAGCAATCCAAGTAGAGAAAAGAACAAAATGCAAAGTTTATGAAGCAAGAATATGTTTAACCTACTTGAGGAAGAGAACAGAGGATTAGGACAGGTATATGAGTAAAAGATAGTCTAGAGAGCTTAGGGGGCTCATGATGATCTTTGAGTAATTTAGACTTTAAGTAGAAGAGAAATAAGACATGGTACACAAAACAGATGGAAGTATAGAATGAAGAAGTCTAAGTTTAACCTTAGAATGGGTTATCTTATGAAACAGTGATTTCCCTGTTGCTGGGAATAGTCAAGAAGAGACTGGATGAAAAGGGTCTGCCCAGTATGTGATGGAAATTGCTACATTATATTCTGAGTGGACTCAATCACTCAATCATAAGGACCCCAGACATTGAGGATATTTATGAATCAGAAGTAGGACTTTGATCTTGAAGATGTTCTCTTTCTTTTTTTTTTTTTAGCCCAAGTGTAACCTAATAACTCAGAGGTTAGATGATGTATGACCACACTTGTAAGAAACATGTGTGGTCATTTCCCTAATCATTCAAGAAGATACAATATAGGTCAAACAATTTTCTCTAAAAAAAAAAATGCTTTCTGATATCTTTGGGAATGATGGTATAAGGTCAGATGTACCACCCATCAAAATGAGGATGTTTGATTTCCAAATTCAAAGTCTTGTAAAAGTTTATAAAAATAATATGTAAGTTTATTTTCACAATTATTGCAATAGCAATTGACCAGCTATTCTTTGTTTTATAATTTGGAAAGTAATTCCTTTGTTTACTTAGTAACTGATGATTAAAGTCAATTATCTTGCTTTTTTACAGAGCAGAATTTGCACCTCAAGGGATTCCCAAGTTGTTAGTTATTAGGGGTTGCATAGGTTGTCAGGGTGTACATATGATCAGTGCCTTGATTTATTTCAAATATTAAAAGTCCATAGTCATCTAACTTCATACTCAATGATGAAAACTGTCAGTTCTTTTTGTAAAATCAGGAGCAAGACAAGAATGCCTACATTCATCAATATTATTCAAGTCCTAGTCAAAGTAATTCCAAATAAATAAATCACATCCAAATTGGAAAGGAAGAAGTAAAACTGTCATGATTGTGAATGACATGAGCTTATAAATAGAAAACCTTGTAAGATAAGATTCCGCTAAAAATCTTGTTAGAGGCCCTCCCTGGTGGCACAGCAGGTTAAAGCACAGCATTGAGAAGCTAAAGCCACTTCCACATGAGTTCGATTCCCACCTGCCCGGGAGGTGACCACATGGCATGACAGACCTCTCCTGACCCGCCCGCTGCTCCCCTCAGCAGTGTAATTCATAGATCTGCCTGTTCTGCTCCCCACTCTGTCTCTGGTGAAGCCGCTTGCCACCTCTGAGCCTCTGGCCTGTACCCCAGTTCTGTATGCACAAATAAATAAATCTTTAAAAAAAAATCTTGTTAGAAACAATAAGCAAAATTACAAATTACAAAATCAATATGAAATCTGTTATTGTGTTTCTCTATACAAACACTGAACTACCAGAGATTAAGAAAAATGTAATTTACAATTACATCAGAAATAATAAACTATATAGGAATAAACTTAACCAAGGAGGTGAAATGCTTATACACTGAAAACTCTATGATAGTGTCCAAAAAAACCAAAGATATGAAGAAATGGAAAGACATTCCAAGCTCATGGATTGTTAGAGTTAGCAATGTTATAGTGACATTTAACCTAAAGCAATATATTCAAATGGCATTCTTCACAGAATTGAAACAAAAAATACAAAAACTTGTCAGAAATGATAAAACACCTCTAATAACAAAAACAATCCTAAGAATAAAAGAACAAAAAATGTTGCAGTATTACACACCCTGGTTTCAAAGGTATATGTTACAAATTAAATTAAAAGCAGTATAGTATTAGAATAGAAAGAGACATGCAGATCAGTGGAACTTAGAGTTCAGAAATTAATCTACACATGTGTGTGTGCACATATATATATATATATATAGCTCTCACTCTACATATATAGCTATATATATGTATATCATATATGACTATATATATTATATACAGCCATATATGATATATATAGCCATATATGATATATATATATATCATACATAAATATCATAAACATATATCACATATATAGCTATATGCTATATAAAGCTACTGGCCCTCCCTGGTGGCGCAGCGGGTTAAAGCACTGCACTGAGAAGCTAAAGCTATATAAAGCTACAGGATAAATAACAAATAACATATGATAGAGTAAGGAAAGTCTTCAATAAATGGACACTGGACAGTCAAGTACAATAGAATAAAATTAGACTACTCTCTCAGGTTATATATGAAAATTAATTCAAAATGGGTTAAAGACTTGAACATTAGATTTGAAACCATGAAACAAACACCAGAAAACAGACAATCAACCTCAAGGTATTGGTCGAGAGATATGTTTAAGGGCCTTCACTTCAACCACAGAAGAAACCAAAGCAAACATAAATAAATGAGACTGCATCAAATTAAAAACTTATGCATAGTGAATCAAACCATTGTCAAAATGAAAAGGCAACATATTTATGGAGAAGATATTTGCAAATCTGACAAAGGGCTAATATTGAAAGTATATAAACAAGTAACTCAATCACCTTAATCACACACACACACACACACAAAATCACCCAATTAAAAAAAAGTGGGCAGAACATTAATGGACAAGAGCATAAAGATGTGGTATAAATATACAATGGAATGCCACTACTGAGTTATTGTGAAAAGATGAAAGTTTGTCATTTGCAACAACATGAATGGACCTTGAAGGTATCACAGTAAGGGAAATAAGTCAGATGAAATAATACAAATATCATATGATTTCATTCACATATAGAAGATAATGAAACAAAGCAAGCAAACAAACACAATATAACAAAAACAAACTTTTAGATTGTGACATAGGAGAGTGGTCACCAGAGGGCAGGGCTGGAGGTGGTGGTCACTCCATGAAATTAGACTTAATGCATCACACTCAGATGTTGACGTGAAGGCTGCCCACCTGCCACTTATACGAAGTCATAATCTAACAATACCTTCATTAAAAAAAGATTATGAAAAATCATCCCATAGATGAGTAGAGGTCAGCCAAGATGCTTTAGGAGGCAAGGCAGAAACTTGTGCCTCAGAGGCCTGCAATAGCGCACCTATGCCAGCTTTGGCGCATACTTTGTAGCTGCCAAACTGGAGCTTGGCAGACATGTGGCAGGGAAAATAAGTGTGGGACAAACACAGGGGTAATGATACGGGTCAATGACAGTCCTTGACCAGGGCCAGTCAGAAGGACTTGGGATTCCAAACTAATTTTTTCTGTTGTTGGCAATAAGAAGCCATTGACAAATTGTATGGAACTGATTGTGGAAATAATCGTCCATAGATAGAACTTCAACCTGAATTGGACAAAGATAGAGAAACCCATGAAAAGCTATTTTAGTGATCCTGGCTGATAACAGCACATTAACATGCATCCAACTTGAAATAACATTAAGGAAAAAGTTTAATTGTTCCAGAAATCCACTTCATGGAAACAAAGTATGATTAAATTCTGAAATAAATATCTGCAATTCTAAAATTTTCATATTTTAAAAATAGTAACATTACAATATAATCACTGAAAGTAAATGATGGTGATGGCTGAACATGAAGCTCCAACTCCATCCTTTTGCCAGCAAACTAATTAAATGTTAGCTCTTCAGATGACATCAGTTTCACAAACTTGGCATGGGTTCCCTGCATGGGCTGTGTGCTGTCATGGAGCTAATGAGCAGAGTTCAAATAATAATCAGTTAACTTTTCTGACCATAGTGATTACTTACAAGATTTCACTGGAAGAATTATCTGTAGCTAGAGCATCTTTTTGCCTTTGTTCTTCCTCTGTTTCTATCATTTGTTTTTCTTCTCCAAAAATTGCTACAGGTTTATGCACAGCAAGCTTGGCTCCAGACACAATGTCACTTTGGATTTCTAAAACAAGAGCTGAACAGAAACACACAAATAGCAAAGGCATATTAGATATGACTACAGTGCACTATGAATTTGGAAACACAAGCTAAAATAAAAAAGCAGATAATTTCTACATATCTGGCATAAAAAGTAGATTCCACAAGTAATGGAAGTTACTTGTTAAGTAAATAACTATCTCAGTTTAATTTTTGTGTAATCTTTTCTTTTGAGATATTCTTAGTTAAATGTACTAAAAGCAGGTGTTTCTAAAAATAAGTTATTTATCATAAATTCTAAGTATTCAAATGGGCTGTTTTATTTATAGATAATTCTCTGGGATCTCAAATTTCTCAGTGAAAATTCCTAATGTCTTAATAGGCAAAGCATACTGAACAGTGTTTAATATATGCTAATGTTTTAAATTATATTAAAGGCTTTTTCTCCTTTGCCTTCCTAGTTATAGCACCTTTGTCCTGGTTCCTGGAACAAGAGCCTAAAAAGAGGAAGACCAGAAGATGAAACATTGCAAACATGAAGCAAAATACAGATAGTTTTGATATTCAAGCACAGCATATTGCCATAAAACAATTCGCAAAACACAATGTAAGTTGGGATGATACTGACATGATTTAGGATTTTTCCAGATCCCTTTCACTCCCATTTCACAAATCAAGGGTTTTACCTCTGGATTGACTGAGAAAAACTACCATTTCTGGGCCTAAGGTGATCTGAGGCAGAAGACAAAGGAAGACAAAAAACCAGCACTGGGCATCATGCTTCACTTTCAGTAACTTACTACACTCTGAAAATATTGACCACCACCCACTGTTCAAGAAACTGCAGAAAGTTCTTTTCAAGTTTCCCTTACTTCTGATCTCTGGGCAATGCTAGATGAACTTGGGTTTGGTTTCTGAGAGTTATACCCATGATCCAGAATTTTCTGGGGAACTTTCCAGAAGTGGTTGCCAACTAGATATGAAGGAATTCTGTAGCAAGGATTGCAGAGAACACCACCTAAGTACAGCCAGACTTCATTGTGTGTGTGTGTGTGTGTGTGTGTGTGTGTGTGTGTGTGTGTGTAACAGGCAAGTCCAAGGCAGCCAGGAAGCACCAACCACCCTAAGTAATGTCTGGGCCAAAAGAATGGAATATAGTCATCCAACCACGCACTTCTACCAGCAGGTTCCAGAGAGTGAGGGTCTCTGAACTCCAAGTTCTCTTTCTAGATCTGAGAGAGGAAGTAAAGTGAGACTAGAAATTGGGAAATCTGAAAGTTTCAGATTTAAAGGGGCTATTTAAATTATAAATGGGACAACATTGAAATCTGACTGGTTATCAATTTTTTTTCTTTGGTGTGAGTGCATGAGGCTCACAAAGAAAGCCATATTTTTAAAGACAAAATGAATATGTTATATTTTGTTTGTATATCCAAAGTGTAGTATAAATTAAAATTTATAACCCTATAAAATATGCTGGTCTAAAGAGCTAACT
Organism: Condylura cristata; assembly: GCF_000260355.1. NCBI lineage: Eukaryota > Metazoa > Chordata > Mammalia > Eulipotyphla > Talpidae > Condylura > Condylura cristata. Next base: position 19,022,790 of record NW_004567116.1, on the reverse strand, counting down.
AGCAAGAAGTAGGCATAAAAGAACACCTGGTTAAATCAACTTGAATTGTTTTAAAAGGTAATCTCATCAAATATTTTATTTTGTTAGATTAAAAGAAATAAATTCCAATGCTTACTCTCTATAGTGTGTATACTGCAGAAAGTCTGAATTTTAGAAATGTCTGAAGCAAGGCTCCTCAGGAAGATTTGCTTCTTTTGCTGAGCAATAGACAGATGAGGATTGATCCAAGATTCGCCACATGAAACATACACCTGTCAAAGAAATAAGTCTGATCCCATGTCCTATGTCTGACAGCAACATATATTTGTAATAGCCAAAATTGGCAATAACTGAAAGACCCTACATAGATGCAGTGTTAAGCAAATCATGGAATGATTTGCACAATGGAAAGATATTCAGTGAGAAAAAGATGCAAACTATTGATTAACACAACTTAGATGGATCTCAAGAATTTTGTTCTAGAAACAGCAATATTCTATTTTCTCTTTGTAATTTCTAATGATTCTACAATTATACCAAAATTGTAAAAATAAATATTTTTTAAAGAAAGAAAGGAAAGAGGAGGAAAGGATAGATGTAATTCAGGGATACACGACTTCAGTTGAGGCCAAATCTGACCTGCTGCCAGTAAAGTTTTACTGGAACACAACTATGCTCATTTGTTTCTATGTTGTCCGTGTTTGCTCTTTTGCGACAATGGCAGAGTTTGTGTTTCAACAGAGACCATCTGGTCTGTAAATATTTACTATCTGATTCTTTAACAGGAAAATTCTGACAGCCACTGGTAGAAATGTACTTGTACTACATGTACCAAAATATAATTTGGAAATTTCTAGATGCAAAGATTACGGATGATATTTTTTTTTCATTTTACTTATATATTTTTCATAAATGTCCTTAAATCAAATCTTTCTTCGTAAAGAGAAAATGTATTTACTAGTTCATCTCTTTGCAGGTCTTTTAGGGCAAAGATTTCCTTCCCTTTTTCATTAAACAACCTCCGAGCTGCAGAAGGTAAATTTAGAACTTCAGTGCACCTGTAATAAAAGACACAAAAACTAACTTTGCATACAAACACAGTTTCCAGCAGAGAGGAGGGAAAATAAATCAAGGGTTAGGATCATTAATGACAATAAGCAGGATGCAGGGTAGACTCCTTTTGAATCTCATTCCCCCTTATTTAAGCAGGCAAGTTATTTAACTTCTTGAAAGCTAAATTTCTTATCTTCCAGAGGTTTAAAGCTTATGGGTTGACCTTTAAAAGTACTTACACAGTGTTAGACATGATGAATAAATATAAGACATATCAGTACTGATTTTTCATTCCTCAATATGCCCCATACTTTCCTGTTTGTATACAGCTGCTTGCAAGCTGCCTTTTATCTAAACACCCTTCTGTTGAGGTTTTTCTCTTTCTCCAAAGTCATATCCATCACCAAGCAATTCCTCATTTTTCTCATCAGAAATTACCTTTATAGCCTTTTAACATCTTTGCAATAGAAATTTTTATTTTTAGACTCTTAAACAGTGATTTCTCCCTAGCCCAAAAAAGATGATTTCTTGCCCTGTGGATATCAACATGAATTATCGTTACCCTATTTCCTGAAGAGCTTTCCCATCCGGTATTAGGAACTGCAGTATATGAATTAGTGCATGCTGTCATGTACCTGTGAGGGTGCTGTGAGAATACAGACAAAAAACAACGCATTCTTCCAAGGAGACTTATCTAAGACAGTGACACCTGATTGGACCTTCACAGGTGACTAGGAGCACATCAAGAAGAGTTAAGAACTACAGAAGTTTTGCTTGGTGGGAACTTAGTGCATGTCAGGAGGAACATAAAATGTAGGGGAGTATTTACCTCTCCAAAAGTTGGTGAAATTCAATCTGGTTTGTTTCTGTTTCTGAATATTTAGTAATGTAATTTTTCATATTTTCTTTCTTTCCAATGTCACCACTTCTGAAAGAAATGATGCAAAATTTGATTAACATGTCAGTACATAAAACTATTATAATATTAAGTATAAAATGTCAAAAACCTTTATACTGTGAACAACAGAAGAAGAAAAAATTTCAATGTATTAACACTCTTAGTAATACTGATACTTCAAAATATTAAATGTGTCAATTGAAAAAAATATACAGGTATTGATTACATCTATTTTGTCAGTGATCTTTATTCTTACATTGTTCATTTTCAGATTTATTCCTATGTATTCATATATTAAGTTTCCAATTCAACCTAGATTTTTTTTAAACTGGGAAATGAATATAATGATTATTACAGGAAAAGGATGCTTAATTGGAATATATGTGTTTTCAAATTAGAAAACCATTCTATGTATTTTTAGAATCATTCTTTTTCTTAAGTGAAAGACATGAAATTAATGGTCAAAAATACGCATTCATTCATTCAATATGGTGATCAAGAATAGTTAATCATTCCTTCATTCATGTCCTCAATAAGCACTGAGTTAGGGCCCCTTGTGTGTCCCAAAGATGTGGTGAATAAAGTAGCTTAATCTTTAATTAAGAAGGACACACCATTCTGTGACCATACTATAGAAGACAGATGTCCAGTTCATGGGTGGAGTGGTAAGCAGGTGATCACACCAAGATTGGTGGGAGGTGTGCTGTTGAAAGTCCTTGGCAATCAGAAGACTGTGATGCTTAAAACTAGAGTTAACTCAATGGTGCAGTGGGTCATGTAGATGAAGTCCAAGCTCATCCTTTATTATTAATGCAAACGGGAAGTGGAAAGGGGTTTAAGAGCTGGAATTGGAGAGTGTTGATAATAGTCAGAGAAATATGTAGGGGTAGCTCATAAGGGCTATAAAAGCTATGTTAAGGAACTTAATCAGTCTAGGGTTCATCACTTACTAATAAAACACATATGTACATTAAAATTATCTTTTCTATATAGCGTCATGCTAAGATTTTCCTCTCATAATTCTTTAAAATATCACTTATAGGCCCTCCCTGGTGGTGCAGCGGGTTAAAGCACTGCGCTGAGAAGCTTAAGCCACTTCCGCATGAGTTGGATCCCTGCTTGCCCTGGAGAAGATCCACATGGCGAGGCAGACCTCTCCTGACCCGCCTGCTGCTCCCCTCAGCAGTGTGCTTCGCAGATCTGCCTGTTCTGTACCCCGCTCCATCTTTGGTGAATCCTCTCACCCTTTGCATCTCTGGCCTGTACCCCAGTTCTGTACGAATAAATAAGTAAATCTTAAAAAAAAAATCACTTATAAAATTTTCCTTGTTAAACTTAGTTTTGAGAGACACTAAAAATCATAGTGGTCTTAATTTACATGAACTTGACAACCATTAGCAAGTCTAATTAACAAGACCTTGTTACTCACTAAGAGTAATGATCAACTAGGTAATGAAGAAATGCTACTTGATCTTCCTTTGATATGGAAGAACCACTACCACCAAGAAAAGTCCCTCAAAACCATCTAGAATAAATTATCTAATAACCAAAGGAAAGAATGCTTCCAGAAATGGATCTAGATTTCATTATTTAGCTTAATTTCATGTGTAAAAACACTAAAAAAATAAACTTACATAAAAGTTTTAGGTTAGCACAACTAATGTATTCCTATGTGTCATTAGCACTTTAATGGGAGAGAACATATTTATTTATTTTGGGAGAGAGGATATTTTGTTTAGATAGCTTAAAAATAAACACCCGGGCTTCCACCCTGTACAATTCTGGGGTGCCATTCATACAGAGAATTATGTGTGTGGTGCTCTCTAGAACTGGCAACACAGGCCCTATAGTCAGTCAAAATTCTTCCATTTGAACATTCTGTTACCAAGACTTACTAAACTTCTGTGGTTAAGAGTGTGGAATGTTTTTTTAAAAAGATTTATTTATTTATGCATACATAACTGGGGTATAGGCCAGAGGTGCAGGGGTGGTGAGAGGATTCACCAGACACTGAGTGGGGAACAGAACAGGCCTACTGACAAAGTACACTACTGAGGGCAGCAGTGGGTGGGTCAGGAGATGTCTGCTGTGCCATGTGGATCACCTCTGGGGCAGGGATGCAACTCATGCTGATGTGGCTTTAGCTTCTTAGTCTTGTGCTTTAACCTGCTGCACCACCAGGGAAGGCCCCAAGAGTGTGGAATGTTTTTGATAATCCCCTAGAAATTGTTCTGAATCAGTCAAGAAAAATTAAACTACATTTAGTAAAGTTTTAGTATCAGTTGTATGCCAGTGTATTTTAATTTTATAGAAATAAAAATTAATTCATGTACATGTATAAAGTTAATACTTGATTAATCAAGACATACTGTTCCATGCACACAGACAGTAAAGAGTTTTACAAACTCTACTAGAATAGTTGCCCATTAAAACAAATCATGTATTCTAAGCTATTAATGTTAAAATAAGATAAAAATCTGCATGTAACTTTGAGCCATTGTCAAAGATATATATAGGTGTAGAAAGGGACAAAGTGATTTGTTAACTTTAGATATTAAAAGTCAAACACTACTTTAAGGGCATTAACCTCACATTTTTACATCTAGCAGAATGAACTAATTATGAAATGTATGCGTCAAAGATTTCAATTTCAGGCTTGACTTTACTTTGAAGATTAATTTTTTACTTTATCATCTTTACAGGCAGTTCAGTGGACAGCCGATCTGAATGTTACTCATTGTTCAGTGATGTATAAAGTATATTTAATCAATGTGAAGAAAGTAATATTAAACTATTATCAGCAGGCTCAAATATTCTAAACATCTCAAGGAAAAGGTCAAGAGGTAATATCACTTTTAATAATATAAGAAACAATGTGTTTAACTCATTCTTTACATCAGAGCTTTGCACTGACCTATGATTCCTTTTGTCACAAAACATAATGAAAATACAGCAGGTGATCTTCCAATGTTGGATTTGTTGGCTGTTGGGAATTTTATTCCAATTTCAAATAGTAAGCTAAAGCATAGATCAGTGATTTCCTGAATGATACATTTTTAAAATGTTATTCCAAGGCAAGGAATAAATTATATAGTTATATTTTGAAAACTAGACTTGTCCATCAAATACCTAAATGTAAATAATTGTGCATAACAACTGATGTAAGGAATTACAAAATTATACTGGCAAAGTATGAGTTTAGTTATTTCAAAACAGAAGAAACAAATGAATGCTTATACAAAATAGGTATTATCATAGAGCTTTTTTATCATAACTATTGATTTCTAATTTTTACTCCCATTCTTAGTCTAATAAATAGCTCAAATGAAAATAAGCTGCTGACACAGAAACTAAATGAAGCTTAGTTCCTATTTCCATCTCCAAATATCAACAAGGGAGACTTTTAAAAATAATAAACACTGGACTGTCCCAGAAAAATAACCTGTAATCAAGAAGACAAAGATATGTAGAAATTAGTGTATTTAATGAGAAATATGAAAAGGTTGTTCTTACTTCATTTTCCTCCTAGGTGAGATGTCTGGACCTATTATAATAAGGGCTCTGTTCTTGTTCTTGTCTCCATTCCGCAAAACTCGGAGCCTCATGGGGACATGTTGCCCCACTGTTTTACACACAGGTTTCTTCATGGGAGGGCTGTTTGGAACGAGCAGTCCTTCTATTGGCCAATCAAAATCCTTTACAAAGAAATGACCAAATAATGGAATAATAAATAAGACCTTTCTAAACACTATGTAAATATATGAACCATAGCAAATATCTTTAGTATTTCATTCACCACAACTGTATTGGGCACCTAAGATGTTTCAGATAATTCTATTTAATGTTTATTTAAATTAAAAGAAAAATGGTAATTTTTTTCCCCTTCAATTTGTGAAATCTGACTGTAGAGTTGAGGCTAATGGGGGAGTCCTATAAACCAATGTTACTTCAAAAAAAAAAAAAGACAAGAAAGAAAATATATATAAAACCTATGTTTCGTTACAAGCTGGAAAATGTATGAAGTATAGTTACCAGGTTTGTAGCTTGAGCAACAAGGTGAATGTATTGCTATTAGAAGATCTGAATTAACTTGTACTGTTTTTTCTTTGTATGTGAAGTATCTTTAATCAATATAAAAAAAAGGAAGAAACCCCTTTTCATTTCTTGACACCATAATACTCATATCCTGGTTCCATCAATCTTAAGGTGAGTTGCTCTAAATCCCACCCCAACAAGCATCAAATCCCATGATTACCAGATTCCAGCCCTGATCAACCTCAGGTAAACTCCTAGCAACACCCCAAGCCCCATGAGGTCCCAGTAATGGTACCCACCAATGGGTACATGCCCAGAACAGTGGGAGAGGAGAACATACACAGAGCAAAGGCCCCGACAGAACAACTAAAAAAAAAATGATGAGGAAGAAAAAAATGAACAAGCAAGTCCACAGGAGAATACAACATGGAAAAAACAAATCCCCAGATTCAAGTCATGAAGAGTTTTAGGTTGTTCTGTAAGTCTCCTACAGCAAAGATATTAAAGAGCAAACACATTACTTTCAGACAAGTTATTATGAAATAAAGAATGGGGCAGGTAGGAGAGAGGGAAGAGCAGATTTCTCATTAAAAAAATTACAGCCAATTGAAGTTTGGTATAAACTTTCCCTCTTCTTTCTTTCTGAGCCATGGAAGGGAAAGGCAAGAGAAACAAGATTGTCCCTTAAGATTAATCTGCAAGAACTATTAATTCATAGAATTAAAAAGTGAAACTAAGTTTTTATTTCAATATCCTAAGCATGCTGTAATTCTCACGAACTTCTCTAAAACATGTTATCTTAGTTCTAGGTATTTTTAGAGCCTTTCATTCCCTAAACTGGTGTCATACCAAGTGATAACCACTATAGACTCTGCCTTTAACACCACTGGAGCACAACTGATTTCAGATGGTTTTCTTTGCCGTCCATATAGATAAAGGGTGCCTGACAGTCTTTGCCTTTTAATGTGAGACATCACAGAAACTCAATCCAAAGTGATGAAAAAATTACCTTGGGTTTCAAAATTTTACAAATGCAGGAACTATCACTGGCATGTCTTCCTATACTTTGAACTTTATTCTGATGTTTAAGACACTTTCCTTAATCCTTCATTGAAACAGAGAAATATGATGTCAGGATAGTGTCAGAAAACAAAACATGAATAATTAAACTCTGTGGAATTCTAATGTCCCATTCTTTTTGTCATTGCTTCTCTTGGGTGACACAAGCTATTCAACGTCTATCAACTAACAGATTCTGGGTAGATCGGGAAAAGCTCTGAAAAATCAGAATTTCTCCAATACTCAGGCACTCACCCTCTTCCATAGCATAATTACATTGTCAGGACAATGATCACAGGCGTGGTACTCTCTGAAACTGAAAATGCTGCTTTTCTTTTTCACATCTCTTTCATAAACAGACAGCAATGTTTTTTTGTTGTTGTTTGTTTTGTTTTGTTTTGGGCAGGGGGGAGTCCTGCTCCAGTGCCCTAATTTTCTTAGTCAAGTAGGCTCTCCAACAATTTGTTATTCATAACCTAGTAGATTTAAAATTTTTGTCTCTTGGAACTTCCCACGTCTTCTTTTCTCCCTATATACTAACAATTAATTTTCACTCTCTTAATAAATTAATGTTCTTTTGTTTAACATGGGAGTTTCCACATATATGTGTATCTATGTTTTATTTTAATTTAGTAAATTAGAAATTTTAAATTCAATATCCAGTGGTCCATTCCAACATCTTACATCTTTCAAATTCACTTTTACTGGTGACTTCATCCTTGAATATGAAAATTCAGTCTTCTTTACCTATTAATACTTAGAAGTACAACTTCGCAATTTACAACTTTTTCCCAAAGGTAAATAACTTGAGAAAATAACCTGAATTCCCAGAAACTCAGTCACACAATCCATTAATTCCGTATTTTCTAAGATTTTTACATATTTTTAAAACACTGCTATCCTAAGACATATAAAATGTTGTTTGTTTCCAAAAATATTATCAATTCCCTTTCAGGATAGATAATATGATCCCTTTCAGGATAGATAATATGATCCATGCTAATTATTACTCAATCAGTTATATCATAAAATAATTTCAGAGACTAGCTGTCACCACTAAGAAGTAAATTAGTTGGGTAAGTGGTCTGAGTCACCAAAAAATAATTCACACTGTCTATATTTCCTTAAAGCTTCCCATGCTCATTCTATTTCAGAAGGTTCTTGTCACAAAAGTAACAGGAGAATGTGAGTCTCACTGAGATAGTGCCTATTAGATATTTCCCTAGATTTAAAACTTGACTCAGTTTTCAGGTCTTTTCAATCAGTCTCACTAATCTTTTTTACACTGAACATATGCCTGAATTAATTGACTCAAAATATAGCTTTGATTTCTGGTACACCGAACTTTTTTGGTGAGTTTCTTTTTCTCCCTTCTTTGTTCTTTATTCATCATGTCTGCCTCCTTCTTTTCCTGGTTCCTTCTTTTTTTGATACACACCTATGTTTCTTAAACTGCAAGTTCCATGAAGGTAGAGATCAGGGCTAGCTCCTTCCTTGCTTTGCCCTCATTGTCTATATATGTGTAATAAATAATGATTAGGTAAATAGCAAAGTTAGAAAATTAAATCTGAAATATACATGTGCTTATTATAATGACCAAAGTATCCTGGATCCTACAATATGAATGTTATACTTCAAAATCAATTTATTTACATGAAAAGTCCTTCCAAGAAAAGTATTAATTGCATATAAGTACATAGATAAAAGTCAACCTCTGTTTACAAAATCAATTTTAGAAAAATAAGACTAAAAGAAACTATGGTTCCTTCAGCTAAGATGTATCTAGACTTTAAGTAAAATAGATTATAATTAATTTCAATGAGTTTTTCCTGCTTGTTAAATACTTTCTTCTTCTCAAATGTTTCAAGAAATAACAGGATCCTTGGGCTGAGTAACCTGAAAATAAGTGTTCAGTTTGGCTCATTTTAGTTAATTTAGTCCTTTTGCCTTTTCCCTCTGGTTCACAGTGAGGGTCAGAATTTACAGTTACATTTTATCTAGTCAAAAACTACTGCTTTGTTGGAATGTATCAAAGTTTTCAGTAGCCTATTTTACTTGTCAAATCCAAGGCCACTCACAGAAATTTTTTTTAAGGTTTATTTATTTATTTATGCCTCTCACCACCTCTACATTTCTGGCTTGTACTCAGTTCTGTATGCATAAACAAATAAATCTTTCAAAGAAAAAGTTCATGAAATAAACCACATGCTGGTAAAAAAAGACCCCTGCTCTACATGTAGGCGTTCACCCTTAATTCTCGAAGACCACTAAGGATGTGCTTCTTGTTATTGGCAAGCTGCTGGCACCTGATTATCTTCACTTGAGGTATAAGTTATCCTCTCTGATTTCTGAATTTTAGCCTCTGCCCTTCCTGAAGCGCTGGAGGAACACCTACAATTAGTACAATTCAGTTTTTCCTTTTCTGAGGCTGGATCTGTTGGTCTCTCTTTCTTATCTTCCACCCTTGGTTCTATGCTGGCCCTAGTTAGTGTCTCAAACCCTGAATCTCAGATGCATTCATCCAGTGCTTGGCTCAAGATATGCAAACCACAGCCTCTAGTATTATAAAGAAACTTCTCTCAACAAAACCTAACTTTCTAGATTGTTGCTTCTCCATAGGTATTTTTGGAAGTCTAAGCAATGATTTCTGGTTTCTGACTTCTTTTGTCTTTTTTTCTGTAGTGCTGAGATTCACTGATTCAACTAGGGTGGAAGCATAAGTGACTGTAATTTAAAGAGAAATTAAAACAGTTGGTTGATGCCAGAAATTATGACCAAAAAATGAAAAAGAAAATAGAAATGTTTAACTGACCTAACACTGAAGTGAAACATACCTAAAGACCCAAAGAAATAAACAAAACATTGTGATAGAATCTTATCTTGAGAGAATTTGCCAAAGCTCATTGTGCTTGAGTTTCTGCTTCTATGATCTTATAAGAGAAGGGGGAAGGAGATAAATTTCAAGGTCCAGCCCATATGGGAAGTCTAACTGCAGGACATATCCCTCATAAATAAAGGAATCAATAGGCTTAACTTGATTGAAAAGGCAAGCCAGAAATAATACCTGTCCGGGTGGTTGCCAAAAATAGACTACCTCCAGCATGTTCTCTGTGAGGGTGAGAAAAATAATCTTCACTGAATATTCATACTATAGGCTGACCCTTATTTGCAATTTAAGACATTAATTAAGGATAAGTAGAAAACTAATAATTGGAAAGAAAAATATCTGTAAACATGCAAAATTCATGTTAAAGAGATGGAAACTATACAAATATGGTTGAGATACTGAGGTCAAACTGAAAAGTTCTAGTGTAAACCTAATGAGAATTTCTTTCTAAAAATGAAGCAAAATGATGTAGGAGAGAGAAAAGTACATGACAATCTTTAGACAAGAAAGCAACCCACAAATTTCAGAACCCCAAACAGGAAAGCTACAAAGAATCCTCTCTCAGACATATTGTGGTAAAACTGAAAAATGTCCCATAAAAGGGACAATATTAAAAGCAGACAGTGAGAAAAAGGCCAATAACTTCAAAGAAATAACATTTAGAATGGTAGGCTACTTCTCAATAGCACCAATGTAGAAGTCAGTGATGCTATCTTCAGTGTTCTAAGTGAAAACATTTTTTATAAACAAGAAAATAAAGATATTAGTTGATAAGTGAATACTGAAGAAGTTTGCTGCCAATAATTAAATGAAGGCTATACTAAGCAAAGAGAAAGTAATTCCAGGTGGAAGGACTGAGATGTAAGAAGGAATTATAACAAAAGAGATGAAAAATCAGAAGCCAATTTCTAAGTATGGACTCTATATAACAAATTTCCTATCTTGCAAAAGCTTTTAGAATGATTAAAATGTGATAACTTCATATAAGTTACAAATCATATGATTGAAGTTGTCATTTTAATGTTCTCATTTATTTGAGAAAAGAATAAATATATTTGTAAAGTTTAGGTTTGATCATTTACATATGCAAGCTAATTTGTTCAGAGTAATAATTTAAAAAGTAACTATAGAATTTCCAAACTAGTAGGTAGGGGGGGAAATGGGAAGAAAAGATCAAATAATATAATCAAATAAGTAAAAATGGATAATAAATGAAAAGTCAGGATAAACAGATAGCTATGCTAATCTAAGTATATCTGCCATTACAATGAATAGAAAAGGCCAAAAACTCTTTAGTGTTAAGATAATGATTCTTAAGACAGTTTTTAATATTAACTATGCTGATTGTAGAGACTCCCATAAAATAGAATATAAAAATAAAGAACATAAAAAGATAGAAAGAAAATATACCAATGAAATAATAACCCCCAAAGTTGGAATATATCTAAGAGTATTGGGTAATTAGTACTTTTACTAGAGCTGTAGAGAGTCTCTATGTAATGAAAGCTTTAAATCAGATATACATATGTGTTTAAGAACTAGATTGCAAGATACAAAGTAAAATTTGACAGGCTACAAAAAGAATAGATAAAATAATTTCTATAATGGAAGAAAACAATTCTAATTAGTTGATAGAAAATTGATAGAATTAATTTGTTGTTTGCTCCTAACAACTACAAATCCAACACTACATGAAATTTTTTAGAAAAGTTGACTATACACCAGATCTTAAAGTCTCAGAAACATGTCTTATACTAAATGATACCACCTCGTTCAGTTGGCCACAAGGCAGAACTGGCCACATGTAGGTAAGCTTGTTCCAGACAGGGTTTTCAACCCTGGAATGTTTCCACTGGTCTGGCTTATTGGTTCCTTCATGTTTTATGGCCCATCTTAAACAAATAAAAGACAAAATGTAATTTAGTAAGATTAAATATCTTTTCAAACTACTCACTGGGCAAAGACTCAATTTGAACTTAAAACCCAAATCTGCTAATTTGCTATCAGAGAAGTAAATGAAAATGTTTTAAAATTAAAGAATGCATTTTTAAAAATCAGGAATTAATGGCAATGTTATAATTGATAGCAGAATTTTAACAAAAAGTACAATAGCAATCATTTTATAACAACAACATAAACAATAATAATAATAGGAAAAAACAAGCAATGCTTTTTAGACATGCAAAATGAATCAACTTATTGTGGACACATCACTATGTGATCAGAGAATTACAAGTCACAAGGTGAACTTTTTGAGTAAAATAAAAATATCTGTCATAGTTGTAGTATTTGCCAAATGCAAAGTTAATGCCAATACAATTTTTTAAATGAGATTAAGCCTCACTTTGTGGCAAATGATTACATAAAATAAATATAGTTTAATTTTACAATTTAAATCACATGATCCTTTAAAGCATGCTTTCTCTTCTCAAAAATACGATACTAAAGAAGTTAAAAAATAATAACATGTTCAATATCTCTATAGAAAGCATTTTAAACAACATACATGAAAACTTACAGGATACATCTAGAACTACTACATCACTTCATAATGTTTACTTGTAAAGTGTGAAATAGTAAAGGGAAGTTAATAAATCATTTGACTCAATTTACATGAAAGGAAATAATAAGGATTCAAATAGAAAAATAATTTAGACAACAGAGTATCAGAAAAAGACTTGAATATTTTTGAAATAAAAATAAAGGAGCAAATCTTTCATGATTAAATCTAGATAAAAACAAAAATATAAACGAGGGAAAACTGAACTAAATATTTAGCAAAGGGATGACTTTAAAAGTTTATTATGCATGTGTATACTAAATATGCCAAAACATTTATAAAATAAATGAATTTTTAGAAAATAGCAAAGATTTGAAATAGAAAATTGAGAAACATGATCTTATGCAACTTCACCAGTCTTGGGATCATAGCATGATTTTGATGCTATATAAAACATTCTAAACCATAAAGTTACAGAAATCCAGTTAATTCATCCATGAAGTAGATAATAATGAAGTCAGTTACTGGTAATTCAGAAGTAATAAAGTAATCTTACTGAAAATTAAAGATGTCAAATCCCTAAATCAATATTAGCCAGTAAAATTTAACAGATGGAGAGTGAATAATCATACCTAAGGAAGAATGACCCCAGAAATGAAGCAGACACCTTATAATATAATATCTCACTGATCAGCAGATACAGGAACAGTGCATCATCCATAATTTTCTAACACATGTGGTGGTCACCCAGGCCAGAATGTTTTCTGAGTTTCCAAGTCCTATTAGAACCACTTACAGTACTCAACATTATGTTCATGGGCTCCGTTTTCCTCAACACTTGGTAAAAACTCTTCTAGAAACTGAAGGGTGATGGTAGGAAAGAAAGCCCTATTCCTACCAACAAGGACCAAGGGAACCAACTTAAGAGGTCTCAGGAGCGAGGGCAGTAGTGGGATGCAACCACTGTGGTACACTTCTCTTCCTTTCACACTGAAATCATGATGTTTTAGTTTCCCAAAATGCCTCCCAAAGCACTATCAACATAGAAGACAATAAAAATCCTATCACCTGACATGAAGTCTAAACAGAAATGGAAAGTTATTTTTTCAGACAACCTCTTTGAACTATTGGATAGTGAATGAACAACTTCAGAAGGTAATAAACTCCTGCTGTTTCTGGTGAAAGTGACAGGAACATGCCTACTTAGTTCACGTCTATTATTTTTCTGAGTGCCTGACTATCTCCTAAAGGAGATCTTCTTTTGAAAGTCTCTCTAATTGTAGTATTATCCTTTCACGTCTCAAGTTCTCCAGGGCCTGGACATAAGGAACTTCTTTTTCTTGTTACTTAGAACCACTTCCAGAAGTCTCTACTTGCTTTTAAGCACATGCCTATATCCTATAGCATCACTCTGAAACACTTTCACTTTTCCTCACTTTTACTGCCTTAGGACTGTACCTCCTAATAAAACCTTAACATATAAACATTACCTCGGATTACTGTTTTCTCAGAGACTAGAATAAAAACACTAGAAGAAAGTGGATGGGAAGTCCATATTCTCTAATAGGCCATATTCTCAGGTAGGGTGTATTAGCACACATACACGTGCACAAAAAGTCCAAGTTAAATATAATTTATATCTTGACAAAGAGGTTGGATGATCAGGATAAGCTTTAAGCTTCAAGAAGAAAATGTTACAAAAACAGAGCTTCAAGAATATGATAATAATGTGGTTAAAACCTATATCAGCATATGTATATACATGTAAACTCGCTTTTTAATTTACATTCAAGAAAAGGAAAAGAGTCCTTCTTCCAGTTGTAGTGCCTTTATAACTTCAACCCATCAGGGTGTCTTTAAAAGGAACTGGTCAAGTACAACTTACACCGTTAATAAACATTCACAGAGAGCAAAAGTCATTAGACTGCAGAGTTCCAGCACAGCGTGAGCTTTTATGTAAGAGCAATAGGCCTTTTAAATTCTGTTTCATAAATGAAGAGTTGACAGACCCTTAACTTTAATGGTACTGGCAGGCCCAGCTATAATGACTGTACATGTGCATAACATAAATTAGAACTTTATAATAGCAGTAAAGACTGGATACTTAATTCCTAAAGCCAGCACTAGGTGGAGACAGTGATTCGTGCAATGCTTGCAAATGCTTGTAGGCAGCCTTTTCCTTACCCCTCCAGAATGTCTAAGTAACATTTTCCACTTTCTTCCATGTGGAAAAAGATATTGAGCAATTGTTATTTTTAATAGAGACTTTGTGTAAAACAAAACATCTCAAACTTCGGAAGGACTCACTTGAAAGCACACCCATGTCCACATACCATACTAGGCAGCAAAACAAGTTTCAAAGGTAAGTTTGTTTATTTAAAAGGATGTTTTCATTAACTTTGCCTATCCCACTAAAAGCAAAATTCTAGGTATGATAGTTTGTGAGCATTTACCCCCATGGATAGGAATATTACCAAAATTAAAATAGCCTCCTGGATTAAATGAACTTAAAATTTTCAACATTTTGGCTAACAGATACCTCTTTCTCAAAAACTAATTAATCACACAAATTTCAGTCTGATTGATAGAGCCCTGGCTCCATCCAAATGTCTATTCAAATAATCTTATAAAAAAATGGCAAACAAAAACACTTTAGATGATATTTTTGGAGTGCAGTTCCTTTCATGGGACTTTGGAATTGTGGCAGGTTATGAGAAATTGTTCAAGACTGTACGCAATGTGGCAGAAAGGTATTATTTTGCACTCTTGGAAATCAATAGTAAAATAAAAACAAACCCAAATGTGTCCCAGTTGAAGAGAAATAGTATTTTATATATGCTATCAGGACAAAATTATATTGTTTCCAACAATGTAATGAACATAGTAATAAAATGATACAATATATAATTTGGAGTTGATACAGTAAGTTATAAATACTATGGAAAATTCCAGCCCAAATAAGCACTTTCTAACACACACACGTAAAAATGATCAGATTCATAATCCACAACTGTCAAAAAAATGCTTTGCTTTACACTAGGATCTATTCATTATTTAATGGTCACTTTTCAGTTTTTAAGGTTATCTAAGTCATGAGATTAGACCACTTAGAACTCATCTATAATTAATTTAAAATTGCATGGCTCCTCAGAAATAGCAAGTAGCATGTTATTCGTATAGAATAATAACATATTTCGTACATTGATTTTCATGGAAATCAAAATACCCATTTCTGAAGACAGCAAAGGATAGGAGAAAGAAAAGAGCAGTTTGCAACAACAAAACAATAATGACAACAAGCATGTATTTTGTATAAATTTAATAATAGTGCAACAAATTCACTTGGATTTAAACTGTTTTCAAGTATTCTAAGGGTCTAGTTTTCTACACAGGGAAGGTAATGAAAGTTGAGAACAACACACAGAACTAATCTTAAACAATATAGTGGAGTTAAAGATTAGATACAGCTGGAAACCTGTATCCATCAAAGACCACTCTAGAGTCTTTTTATCAGTGAAATATATTAGGCTACTACCATTATTTTGTGATTTAGTGTTGAATCGTAAAATTTAATAGTAGTTTGTGTAAATAATTACTTTTAAGATTTATATTTTAAATAACATTACCCCAAACAAGGCAAAATGCCAGAGACTAATAACAGAGTTATTGATTTACAAGCCACACTTACAAAGATCAAGTAACTTTGCATGTAAATATTCTGGATTATTTTGGGCAAACTAATAAGTGTTACTGGGAATTATAATTTATTAATATTTCTCATAGTCTATTATTTGCCCTCTTCTCTTTACATTTTATATAACTAGCAAATTACTTCACACTGGATTGTAGTGCAAAATGGGAGATAAGAAGGAGACCTCTATGATCGTGTTTCCAACATGCATAACTGGGGATTTCTAAGAATGAGAAGTGTTCCAACAATCACACAGAAAAGAATACTTATTTCATAATAACTCCAACCCTCAATGATAATTATTTAAGTCCTTTAACACAATTAAAGATTATTATTATGAAATATGGTGGAAACTGATAGTCCATTAATAATAATTGCCAGCAATATGCGTGCACTTAATCTAGAAAAATAAATGTATATTCCGATGTCTATAAAGCCAAACCTGACATCTCTCACAAGTTTTCTTTTTAAAATAAGTCTTTGACCTGCTCTATTTTGTTTTGTTTTTCTATTTGGTTGAGCTTCCTGGTTATTTAGATTCTAGATACATAGAAGTAATCTATATTCAGCACTAAAAACCTATCATTATCTCCCATAGTCAGAGAGTTTTATACTTGTGTAAAAGCAAAGCTCTCTTTGCACTACAGTAAAATCTCCATCAAGAGCAAGATTTGTAAACAAAACAAACAAACAAAAAAAATTCTTCACTCAACAATACTCACTTATGGTGGAACCCCATGTGATTGCTGTGTTCTTGAAGCTGTTTCATTTATCACCTCTCTGTGTCTGACAGGTAAGTTTCAGTATCTCAGATCTTTGGAGGTTCTATTCCCTGAAGTTTCTGTATCAATTTTTGTGCAAATAAAATAACTGAATACTGTCTATTGAGCACCTGCTGTCTCCCACAACAATACGTTAGGTACTACAGGGAATTCAAAAGAAGTTACACAGGGCTTTTGCTCTCAGGAAACACAGCATTTTAGCAAGAAGCAAAAAGCATATGCCTGGGAAGATTTTTGACAACAATGCAAGACATTAAGTAAGGAAAAGAAAAGGTGTTTTCAATAAAATTATAACAGGCTGACATAATGGAAAGAAAAGTAATATTGTGAAAATAACTGGTTGGGGGAGGGCATTACTAGAATCTTTGATGGATACATGAGTTTTGTATACATGAAGAATAAAGAGTTTAGGACAGTGAAAAGGAAGATAATTAGAAATACCATTTAAAGACATGAACTAAGAATACCATCCTTTGATGTTACACAGTAACTCCAAAATATATAACTCTTTGAGTAAAGACAGAGTTCTAGCTAGAAGATAGGCATTCTACCTACAGCTTTTTATTTCCTAGTCTGTTACATCTAGCCAATCATTTTGCTTAAAGTGCTTCACCACTTAAGGCTCTCGATTACCTTTACTTACTCATGCCAGAAAGAATCCATGGTCAGAACACAAGTAAGTTAAAGCCAACTTAGAGACCCACACACAGTTCAAGGCCAAACTCTAAACTTGTCCTGTGTCCAGTTTGAGTGAAAGCCACATAATATCAGAGTTACTTAGGACATATGTTCATTCTCACGCGGGATATAGGGTCAGAGAATGTCCTGAAAGGGAGACCTGCATGGTCATAGGCTTGGCTTGGAACATTCTAACTAACCAATACTTCCCTAGCCAGTTCAAGACATTGTAGGAGACCCCAGAAAATTTCAAAACAGACACTTCAAAGTCTGGTACAGGGACCTCACTTGTTTGGGCTAAGAGTGATGTTGTGTGGGTTCCCAAGGAATCATGAGGTGGATTTTAGTTATCACTATTGAGCTGGGTTGAAGGAGATTGGCAGCCAAGAGAAAGTGAGTGATAGCATTTTTGTAAATCTTTCCTCTTCAAATATTTCCACAAACAGCCTTTAAGAGCTACAGATTGTCTATCATGAGTCACATTTTAGTTCTGCACCAAAGATCAGAGCAAACAGACAAGAAAAAAGAATAAGCAATTTGAAAGGGAAAGAACAACACCTAGAGGCTCTAAATGAAGAGTAAGAGCAGTTATCTAAGGAGAAGAAATAATTAGGGAAGAAAGTTCTGGGGATAAAAAATAAGCATATATAGGGAGTTCCCACATGTAATAAAATAACAAAAGTGATTCTTGTGAAGCACCGCCCAACACATTCTCACCACCCATTACCTTTTTGCTGCTAGGTGCCTGGGATCCAAGGAATTAAGACAATTTCTATCTCTGAGGAGTCAGGATGGACCAATGAAACTAACGCCAGTGATTTCAATTGATAGGGTAATCATGGGGTTTTATGCAAAGATTGCAGAGAATTGATGAAGAGTCACTGATTCTTCCTGAGGGATGTTGGTGGTTGGGGGGGAGGGGGAAGGAAGTGGTCAATAGGAGAAAATGGGAAGTTGATTTCCCAGGATTCAGACTGAGTTTGATCCTCAGGATGGAGCCTCTCGGTTCACTGAATGAATGAATGAGTTAACTTGAACTACATTTAAAATCTAGTTTATAGAATTCTAGGTTCTCTGTTCCCCACATATTGATACCCATATTGCTTGAATTCTTAAATTTAAAGTCAGAAAATATAAATGAACACATAATATATACCTTCCATATAAGCAGAGCAACAAATAACTTGTATAATATGATTTGGCAGATAACAGAACAATTCCCCACTAACATATAATTTCCAAAGTCAATTCTTTGGTTGGGCATGGTGATATATATGTGATTGCTGAAGTGAGAAACTGCACATCTGAAACCTGTATGGTGTTGTAAACTAATGTTACCTGATCAAAAAGAGAAAGATGTAACAACAAAAGAGTAAGCCCCGAAATTCTATTACTAATACTTTCTTTATGCGCAATTGTTTTACCAAGGCCATTGTGAGGTCTGCAAAACCAAAGGTCAGTGCATTATAATCAGTGATAGGCTGAATAATGGCTCCTGAAAAAACATTCACATCCTGTGCCCTCCCTGGTGGCGCAGTGGGTTAAAGCACTGCACTAAGAAGCTTAAGCCACTTCCGCATGAGTTCGATTCCTGCCTGCCCCAGAGGAGATCCACATGGCATGGCAGACCTCTTCTGACACGCCCGCTGCTCCCCTCAGCAGTGTACTTCATCCATTTGCCTGTTCTGCTCCCCACTCTGTCTCTGGTGAATCCTCTCACCCTCCGCATCTCTGGCCTGTACCCCAGTTCTGTATAAATAAATACATCTTTAAAAAAAAAATTCACATCCTAATCTCTGAAAAATGCGAATGCCATTATAAGGCCAAAATGGATTTTGCCAATGTAACTAAAGCTCTTGAGATGTAGAAATTATCCTGAATGATCTGAGTGGACTCTTAGCTATATCACCCATGTCCTTGTAAGAGTGAGGTAGAGGAAATTTTGACCCTACAGAAGAGAATGTGACCATGTAAGTAAGAATTAAATTAATAAGACCTAAAATCAAGTTTGGCCAGCAGAAACCAGAAACTGGACTTAGAATGTATTTCCACTTGGGCCCCTAAAGGTATTGCATTACTGCTAACAGCTTGTTTTGGCCCAGTGATACTGATTCTTGAACTTCTGGATTCCAGAACTACTGTTTAACTGAACTCTGTAGTAATTTGTTACAGTAGGCAGAGGAAATTAATACATGATTCTCAAATTCAATTACAAAGATAACATATTGCTTCTGTGATTTGAAATAAACTTCTGAGTCTAAAAATAATGATTCTAAAATTCATATTTGTATACTCCTCTTTAGTGAGTTTTATTTAGTATAGACTTTTGGGGAGTGAGTGATTTTCTTCCCTTTTATAAAAGACTTGTAAAATTATAATCAAGCAGTATTTAAAATCTTGTGTCCTGAATTGTCAAACACTATGACATTTGTTGCCTTTTATTATCTTATTTCTCATAATCATCATTCTTATCAATATTCTTATATACATAAAAATATACCTTAGATTTCTTAACTAAGTCCTTATTCTCAAATGTTTAGGTTGTTTCTAATTTTTACAATTTATTTGTAAACTGAAATAATAAAGTTTTTATATTTTCCCTCCCATAATATTTAAGATAATTTCCTTAGGTTAGTCATCTCAAATGTAAATTGTAAATTAAAGACATTGACATTGCTTGGTTGTTTTCTAAATGGGTACTTAAGTGAACATCTTTGGTTTGGGCTGTAGTGTTTAAAATTACTTTACTTTGATTTGACAAGTGACCAAAATAAATCTTTGTTAATTACTCATATTAATTGTAGGTAATGTACCGATTCGAAAATGAATCTGAAAATTAAGGGTGACCTTCATAGACCTGTCTGGATTCAGTGCTTCTCTACACAGGACTTTTTTTTTTTTTTTAACAAGTACTATTTAAGATATAACCAAATTTTTGTTGTTGAGTTTTCTATTACCCTTACTAAATTGCAAGGTATGTGAGGACAGAGATTCTCTCCACAACCATGGTTGTTATATCCCAGTATGTGAATAATAGATTCAGGAGACACTGAAAACTATTTCCTATAAAAATAGAGGGGTTGGTGTCTCTGTCTCTGGTGAACCTTCTCACCCTCCACATCTCTGGCCTGTACCCCAGTTCCATATGAATAAAAAAATTAAAAAAAAAAAGAAATTGAGATTAGGAGGAGATTTAATGGGGGAAGACCAATTTGAATTGATTACCATAGGAGACATTACTCATCAGTTAAAAATGGAAAAGTAAAAGTTATTTTGGGGAGCTCTTAAAGAATGACCTTAGGAGCAAACAGATTAGGAATCTCTGTGACCATACGAATAGTCTAATTGCTGATCTAAATGCACCTATATTTGATTATTGTAGGTCAAAAAATATTAACCCCCCATAAAATGCTATCATTCAAGAATCCTCATTCTCACATCTTATATTTTCAAAGTGGTGAATGTTTAAATGTTAGATCCATAATAAAATTATGTTAAAGAATATCCTTGTGGGTCTATTCTAGATATAAACTCAACCCTCCTCTCCCCTTTCCTTCTCTTCCCTTTTCTGTCAAGCCCCCATAACCCTTTATGGTTGCTGCAAATCCAGGGTGCAGCCTCTATTCTAGGCTCAGCTTCAAGTACATCCTCCAAATCACTGTGGGGTAGCCCCTAACTTTAAAGCACTTTAATGTCATTCTGCTTTCCAAAATAGACCATTAGTGAAAGTATTAAAATAAGGTAGACATTTATTAGTAGAATTAGTGTACACTTAAATGGGTGATGGGAAGTGGCATGAATTCTGCACTCTGGACACACTAAATGTGGTGTGAGACTGAGCCCAGGAAACGTCCACTGCATCTCACCAGGTGTTTTTCAATTTTTCTTTCTCATTACTGTAAACAACAGTGGATAAAAAACATTCCTCCTCAGCAACCTGAGATGATTCTTCTGTTGAATCTGAAAAAAAATTTATGGGGTACTTTATTTAGCCTATTATTTCTCAGTTAGTGAAATGAAATCCAGCAAGACTTTACCCAGCTGGTTATAGGAAGTAAATTCTGCTCTCTCCAGCTCATACAGTCCACATGGGAAAACATTCTTGCGACACGAAGGGCCTTTATTGCCCAGAAAAAAAAGCCTAGATTGTTCAGTAATTTGTATAATTCATTTCAAGTTTGTTATACAGGAGGTGCGTTAAGTAACTTGCTGAAGACTGGATATGAGAAGGTCCTCTGATCTTTCACAACAAAACTAATACGTTTTTTTCCATGGAGATAAGAAGCAACATTGACTTATGACTGCATCTGAGTCTCTTGAGTTGGTCCTGTATATTCTTCCTTTTAATGTGGTTCTTTATACAAAAGATTCTCAATATAAAAGTGCACATCTGAACAATCTACATTTGCCACAGCATGATGCTATGGGTAGGTAAAATTCAGTGTATAAGAAGTGTCTATTTCCACTAGACTATAAATTTCATGGGGATTTTGTCTATTTTATTTCAATGTATCCCCAGTGCCTAGACATCATCTCACAAAGAGACTATTGAACACAGTCCACCATAGAGCTGGGAAGCCTGACCTGAAATTTCCTTTTGCCCTTCTCCTGCTTCACTCTCTGGAGTAAGGAGACCATGGATCCAAGGGGAGGTGCTAACCTGGAGGCCACGCATCTCCTCCTTACTTCTAAACCATTCTCTGAGACCTCAAGCAGCCCAAAATTTGCTTCCAGGAACTAGAATGGCCTCTTCATGACTATCCTGATTGCAGATCATGTAGCTGATGTGCAACCCGCAGTACTAGAAGTGGCCAAGGAATAGCTTTGATAGGTAGGGCAGAGATTGGACAGTGGCTGGGTGACTACTGGTGCATTCTAGAGACCCATTGCAGTGCTGGAAACAGCCAGGCTTGTGCAGATAAGGTGGGCCCTGGGCAGCGAACTTCTATTTGAGTTCCTATCCCAACTCTGCAGATTTTAGAGGAGGCTTGGTAAAATCGATAGATGGATAGTAAATGAGTTAATATAATACCCTTAAGGAGAACAATGACATATGCCAAGGAAAGAGAAATGAATAGGAGAAGGTGAGTTTGTGAAATATTGTGATAATAGCAAATTATACCAAGTTGGACAAGGATTTTTTTTTTTTAGTGTTTTTAATAATTGATCTTAACAGTAACAACCCTGTCCACAAAAAAGGTGACTGTTCATGAGGTAACTTAAAGGGGTCAAAGAAAAGTTCTTTAGCTTTAGTCTGAAGATGATATAAAATGTAGATTTTACAAATTGTATTATTTTAACTGAGATAATACGGGTGTAAGTAATTGTATTTAATTTAGGGATATAAGTTCACATAAATTCAGATGTCCATTTCCATACCACACCCATCACCAATACCTTCATAATCCTTTTTTAAAAAGAAAATTTCAATCAAATGAATTTTTAAAATATGTCACTCAAAATCAAAATAGTTTCAAACTTCAATTATATAAAAAAAAAAATTCTAATGCCATGAAGATAAAGCATTTTCTCTTATCAGGATTCCACCTACATCAGACCTGGCACTTAAGAGGTCCCTACGAGGTATTCATTAGCAGAGAAGAATGGCTGAAAGCAAGCAGCCTGATGCCAGACCTCTGGGATTAAGTCTTGGGCATGTCACTTGGGATAACAAGATGCCTACTTTGCAGTGCTGTTATAAAGACTAATCATATCATATTCATACAGGAACAGAATAGTGCCCAGCTCATAGTCAGTATTGTGGATGGGCTGAATACCAGAGTTAAATGCTATGTCATTGTTACATGACATAAATGGTGTGTGATCATAGTGCTAATTATTCTTACTACATGCCAAAGGATATTTAATTTCAAAAAATGGCTTGGTTTCTAAACTGGTCAATTTAAGTTTAAAAGCTGTTCTCCAGGATAACTGCAAAGCAACATTGGTAATACTGGTAGATTTCAATCTTCTCAAAATATTTTCAATGTGTTGTCACAGCAGACTTTGGTTAACGCAACATTAATTCAATGGGAGTTTCATAAGCCAGCAGGTGGAAAAGCTGTGTTTCAACTTTGTCTTCCCTGGCTAATGAAGATGTGTTCAATGTTTCAATCATTTAAAAATCTATATTAAAGTTATAGAATAATAAGGAAGAGCCCATCTGTGCTAGAATGCTGCGAGCTACTCAATGAGAAAACCAAAGTAAATGGAACAGAGACAAAGAAAGCTACCCAGAAACAATGATAAATGGATTGTATAAACTGTAAAAATAAAAGTGATGATGATGATAGTTATAATGTTTTTATAGAGTGAAAAAGACATTACTTACACCTGTTTTTAAGAAAAGTTTAGGATATCATTCTTGTCTAAAAAAATAGCTAAACATAAATTCTCAATCTCAAATATTTACATATATTATTACATGTGTGAGAACTCTTGCATGCTATTGGCATCATAGTCCAAAGAATTTCTACTTTTAAATCTCACAAATCATCTCTCTTCCCCTTTGCTAGTATCACTGTTGTTTTTCTTAAAGAATCTTTTGTTAAGAAGACACTTCTCCACAACTTCTTCAATGGTGAATTAAAGTCACACTCCACTGAACAAAAACCTTCAAATTTTAACATTACTACTTTAATAGGATCTGTGATTATATTACCAGAAATGTCAGCAGCACAATGAAATTAAGTTAATATACAATATCCACTAAACTTCATAACATTGCCTCTTTTTTCACACAAATAAGACTGATCTGAAAGATAAGCATTTGTTTGAAAATTAATAGCAACATTCTTTTGTTTCATTTTATGCAGCTTTAAAGACGAAGAAGCCTTAGGAATTAATTGCAGGCTTCTAATAAACACAATGATGTAATGACGTATTTAACATTACTGTTTTTTGTTTGATTCCAAATAAATTGCAGATTTTTTTCTGGAGTGATACTAAAACAATTACCATTTTGCAAAAAGGATAATTAATCTGCAATTTTTTCACATTAGATCATATATCTCTAAAGAGTGCCCACGGATTTGATAGTCCTCAGCTGCTGTGTATTTATTTTTCATTTTTTTCTACTGATGTACCGCCCCATCAGTGCTGACATTTAAATGAGTGAGTATTCAACACAAATGTGATCATTTGTACAGCATCCAATGCGGCCCCATACTGAGATGATTGCTTCTGGGAGCCATCCACGGGTTCTCAAATAGGGGGAAAAAGCCAGGCAAAATTTTATCAATTTACATTTTTCTGTGATTAATTTTTATGCAAATAAGGGCCCGACCGTGCTCCCATCTCACCTGAATCATCCGGATCATCAAAGACAAATTGAGCATCACTTATTTAAAAAATAGGCTTTAAACTACTCTACAGCTGTGTTGGAAAATGCTAAGAGAGGGGCATGAACTTTTCTAATATAACAGGAATACATAAGAAAATGCCTTTTATGTGCTTGTTGTACACACTGCCATAAACATGGAACTTAACAAAATCACCCCCAAAAATTGCTTTTTCTCTGAATAGTCTCTAGTCTCTAAATATTCGGCAATGGGAATGATAGCATATGAAGCCACATTTCCCTAGTTTCTGACTGTGAAACCATCAGTGCTTCTCATTAAGCAAAACACACTGACCAGTAGATGTCTTTGCCAACTTTCTGCTGCTTCTGGATGAAAATGTCTATCAAATAGAGTAAATATATAAGGGAAACAAAATGTCATAGAAATAAATGGGAAATCTTACTTTGTGGCTGGGGATTTATATTGTGAGTATTATGTTGACAATGCACTTGAAGGCTTCTACAATCTACTGCTAAATTCACCAAACTTCCACTAAAATAGTAAATTATTTAGTTTGCATAAGGGGCATTAGAATTTTTCAAATAATAATAATATATCTTAGATTAATGGACTATAAATAAAAACATTTTCCATGGTATCTGGGATCAAGGTAACAGTGCAATTTATATAAACAAATAGTCATAGTTTCTAAATGCCATCTCCGCAGTAGCTAAGTTTAATTTGCTATACTTTAGGAAAACCTATATGTTATCACATGATATCTTTTAAAAGTATGCGTAGAGTTTTATACATGACTCAGTTATCAAAATCTTCCCAGATGTCCCTCTCACTCATGAAAATAATCGCCAGAGCAGAAATAAATTGTTGACAATTTTCTGAGAATGGAAACAGACCACAGGGGGTAAAAATCTGGTTATCTGAATGGACGATATAATCGAAGGTTCAGCTAAGCTAAGGGAATTTCAACATAAACAATGCTCTTATTTCCAAGAAAGGATTCTCCTTTATATACAATAGTGGAGGAATGCCAATCCTTCCCTTACTGCTGTGAGAAAAGTACCGGACAGGAACAAGATTAGAATCTTAAAAGCTGTCCTGGGGAGCTAAATTACTGTGCAGTGTACAGGTGAGGAGGTAAAAAGAGGAAAAATAAATGGAGTTTATTCCATGGCTTTTAGAGTTTATTTCACGAAGACAGAAATAAAGATATCTAAATCCGTAGTTACGGTCACTTCATGTGAGATGACTCTGTGTGAGTGTGTGTTTGGGCGTGAGTATGTTTGAACTGTGCAATGGACCGCCTCTCTCCCTCACCATCAAAAATATGCCACTGAATGCCACATTCCACAAAAAATATTCCTGTTTGTATTGTCACTGTCTCGCTTAAAAAGTAAGCTGGGAAAGGCAGATGTTTCCTCTCACAAAAATTCATTAATTTTAGCTTATAGAGCAATGGAGGAAAAGTAGGAGAATAACGAGATTGATACTTCTGCACAGAGAGTCTGAGCTCTGAGAGGGCGGATTTAGATGAACCAGTGCAGAGCCTCATCCACGCGACTCAAACTGAAATGGAGTGATTCACACAGTTTCTTACCTGACGCGTCATACTCTCAAGCAAAGGTCGGCATAAAGTGACTCTCAAGCCCCCGAGGATTTATAAACTCTCCCCCCAACTTTAAGCAGCAGCTGTTTGGTTGAAAGCAGGTCAGCTGGCAAGCACACAGCTGTTTTTTAAAGTTCAGGATAGTTGCCAGTGTAATGTGAAAACCAGCCTGTCTCTCACAGAAGTCAATTGGCACCTTCCAAATGACTGGGAAAGCTGCTTCCACATGTGTTGATGGAGTACATTTGGGGACAATGGGACAAGGGACTGAAAGAGGAAAAACCACTTAGGGATGACAACTCACAAGCCTAGGGAAGGAATAAATGGTCCTACAAGGAGCGGGGTCTAGAGTACAGGTGTGTGCCAGTCCCCACAGTGCACACTGAGGCCAGACCACAGCAATTCTTAGCAGTCAGAGACCCCACTTTCCATTTGAGCAATCATTCCAAGGAAGGGGATACCAACTCCCTAATGTAAATGAAAAGTTCAACTTTTGGGTTCTTTTTCCCAAAACCTAATAGCTTCAGCATAAGAAACAAAATCACATCCTATCTTGACAATAATTGTGCATCTTACAGGTCTTCGGGTATGACACTCTAAAAGGAGTCAGAAATGAGAAAAGCTCAGCATGATGTAGATATCACTCTATTCTTGTATTTGTTCCTTCTTCTGGTTACTGCAGTTCCAGTGATGATAACCCATTTTCCAAGCAGCAGAAAGGTAAAAGACAAACGTAAAAAGGTACCTGCCTCATAACTTTCTTAGTGTCCATTAAATAGTTTTCCTAAAGATTTCACCTGGTGAGTGAAGACTGGGATATTAATTATTTGAGCTAGACCCATTCCACCCTTTTTAATTAAAGAACAATAGTTGGTTGGCAGTTAACAAGAGATGTCTTTTCAAGGAATAGAGAAAAAAATGACCCAGCTAAGAACTTAAGAGTAATACAAATCTAAGAAAGTTCCAAACACACACACACTCACACACATATAAGTGTACATAAACTCCTAGTGTATTTTTTAAAGGATGCTATTATACATATTAAATTAGCCATGTATATAGTATGTAGTCATTTAGAAAATCATAAATGATATTGTTATTCAAACAGATATTTATGTTGTCTGCAATGTCAAGAACTGTTCTGAGCAGACAGAATAAACCCATGAACATGACAAACAAGTCTATTAATGTTATGGGGTCTATAATCAAGAAACAAATACAGGAAAGTTCTCATGGTAAGTATGCAAAGAATCAAAATACGTGATAGTAGCACCATAGTGAGTGATTACGTAACTAATTTATGTGAAGTCATCAGGGAAAACTTCTCTTAGAAGACCACATTTATGCCAAGATCAGAATTACAAGAAAGAAAGAGCCATGTGAAGCTCATGGAAAAAGCATTGAGGGCCAGAGGAACAGCTGGTGCAAAGGCACTAGGTGGAAAAAAGCTTAGTAAGTTCCAGGAACAGAAGGGGAGTTAGGAGGCGGGAGCAGAGTGGGATGGGGACAGCAGTGCCTTGTAGGAGAAGAGGTCTAAGGGGTGAGCAGGAGCCAGACTGTGTAGGGTTTGGCTAGATGAGAAGTTAAATGGAGAATTATCAGGATGAGAGTGACATTAGCTGATTTTCATTTAAAAGTAATATATAATTCTGGCTGCCAATAGAGAATATATGGCAGGAATAAAATGGAGGCAGGCAGAGCAGTTAGGACTCCACTCCTGTAGAACAGATGAAGGCAGCTGGAACTATAGTTTAGTGGAAATCAAAATAAATGAACAGATTAAGGATCTGCTCATGAAATAAATGATTCTGAGATTGGGCTAGGTATTGGGATGGAGTCAATGAAGGGGAAACAAAAGTGAGGACATTCCCAGGTATTCAACTTGAAAACATGGACAAAGAGAGATGACTAGAATAGAAGCAAGACTGGGAAAGGGAAATAAGGATTCTATTTGGGATTTGTTCAGTTTGATGTTCTAGTTACACCGTGTAAGATAGTAGAAAATTTCTATTAGTCTCACCCCAGTTACTGACACAAAGCTCCTGAAACTTTTAGCATTTCCTGGGTGGTAAGAAGATGTTCTAGGGAGATGACTCTTGGGACCCTGGTTAGGGCCTGGTCACTGGAAAGAGCAAGCCACGATGAAAAACTTGGAATTTACAGCACTCCTTAAGAAGGGAGAAGGACTCAGAATGATCTGTTTGTTATGTGATGAATTCTCCATAAAAATTTCAATAGGATGGGGTTTGGAGAGCTTCCAGATAGGTGAGCACATCCACATGACAGAAAGATGATATAACCTAACTGCAAAGGAACAGAGATTTCTGCACTCACAACCCTGCCAGATCTTATCCTCTAGGTCTCTTCATCGGACCGTTCATCTGTATCCTTTATCATGTCTTCCAATAAACTGAGTGCTATGTGCCGCTCTGACAAATTTAGTTGAACTTGAGGAGTTATGGGAACTTCCAATCTGTGGCCAATCAGACAGAATTGTGAGTAACTTGGGAACCTGGTCCTTGTGATTGGTATCTGGAATGGGGTGGGAGCTGCCATGTCGGACTGAGGCCTTACCCTGTGGGATCTGGCAATCCAGGTAGACAGTGTTAAGTTGAGTTAAATTGTAGAACACCAAGTTGATGCCACAGAGAATTTCCTGGTATGGGGTAAAATCCCTTCACAACTGGTAACCAGAAGTATCAGAAGTATGATGGGAGTGGTAGTCGTGTAAAGCAGGCATGTAGGAGGGTGACAGATTTAGCTAGTGTGCACTTCCAAATAAAAATTTCTAGCCAGAGAAAGAAAAAGAGAAATATCAGATGGCTTCATTTAAAGGGGAAAGTAGGGGGACCAAATAAGGGATCAGGAAAAAAAAATATAAAAAATAAGCAAACAAAATTAACAGGCAGCTATAAATCAGAGACTTTCTACAGGGGAGGGGGTGGGAGGAGGATAGAAGCAGGGGCAGGAAGACCATGAGAGGCAATGGGATTGTCAGGGGTGAACTGATGGTGGGAATTTTATAGGGACTATGCCTGAGAAGAGAAAGCATACATTGTACAAAAATGAAGAATGATGTAAATATATATATAAAAGATTTTTAAAATTCTGGCAAGAAACTGATTCTACAAGTCAGCAAATGTTAGGGGTATTTGGGGTATGAGAGTCAGTGAAAATCTGGAGCCACAGAAGCAGTTGAGGTCATGCACAGTGTATAGAGGTAGAAAAGAAGAGCGGATAACTCGGTCTTGGGGTGATCGACATTTAGAGCTAAAGCAACAACAAAGAAGAGAAAAAAACAAAACAAAACTAGAATTAGAACAACAAAGAAGATTAGTGGCAGGAGATATAGAAAAGGTGTGTCCAGAGGTAGGAAAGAAAACCAAGAAAAGTGTTTTAAAGTTAGGAAGTAGTTACATGTGTCAAATACGCTGAGAGATCAAATAACATAAGATTAGAGAAATAACTAATGCAAACCTATGCCACATAAATCAGAAAAGAAGTTATTGTTCAATTTTTAGTTTAATGCATTGTTCCCAAATCAATACACTACATTAAATGAGTGTCACAAGATGCTAAAAATAAAACCAATTCATTATTGCTGTTATGAAATTGTGAGCAAGAAGTTTCTTACACTACCAAAATTTAATGTGAATATGGGACAAAGGAGTTCAGAAGACTGATGTCTTCATTTGGAGTGCTTCCAGATAGGTGAGCTCTGTGTGTGTGTGCTTAAATGCCTGAATTCAAGACTCTTGAAATGTGAATTGAAGGATGATTGCATACCTACTTCTGCCAGCCTCAAGAAAGAAATGGCACCAAGAAAGAGCACAACTCTTAAGAGCACAACTAACAATGCTTCAGATTCTGAGACAAAGAATAGTCCAGTACTACCAGCAACAACAGAATATAAGTATACAACTGAATATGTGCTTCAATATAAAATGCCTTAGATCCTACAAGAGACTAAATAAAATCATGCTCACTCTGTAAAAACTCATTTGGACAAATGTTCCCTCAGAATCATAACCGAGAGCCATCACTGAACAGACCAAGGAGGCATGGTGTCTCTCTCTTATTTTTTATTTTTTTGGCATTGGAGTTTTTGTAGAGTTGAGATGTACTGGAAGAGGTCCCCAGGGGCAGTGAAACTGTTGTCATGGAAGCACCTTAGTGTGACTAAGATCCCTCTTTATAGGGAACATGCTTTCTACAATGTAGCCACAGTCAAAGCATATGAGAAACAAGATGACTGTCCATAAATAAAGACTGAACACTATGGAGATGCTCAGGAGTAACCAGGGAGACACAGGGAATAATTAAAAAGGCTAACGTGCTCCCATTAGCAGGTGTGACTTTGCCTGGAAATGTTTTATCTACAACCTGAGCTAATTTATATCTCAGGTCAATGAGATCTGAGGACATTTGGGCTCTGCTAATAATCAATCTCGTGTCTTTATAATACAGTTCTATGTTTATTGTCTTCATAAGTGTATTAAATTATTTACACAGTGAATTATATTTAAGGAGTTATTTAGTAAAGACATGCTACAAATAGACAGTTTCACTAACGCTAATCACACAAGTGCAGTGAAGCAAACTTATGCTCCAGCAAGTAACATTGGTGAGAACTTCCCATTCTTGTGACATTTTCCAGGCCACTAGACTTGAAATTATGCCATTCCAAAATAATTCTGGGGTGGGAAGCTTCCTAGGATAATACAGCCACATTTAAGTGAGCATTTCGAAGAGAAGCTGATGTGAGAAAGCTGTAATATTGCTAGCTTAAAAATAGGTGCTGCCAGGGAATGAGGCAGTTGACAAATGGGTTTGCTGAAGAAGGGCTAAGGGACATCCCTGGTAACCATGAGGAGGCTGGCCTGAAGCAGCAGGTGCTTGGCTGTAATGAGGGCCCTGGACATGGAGAGCAGACAGGAGGGAGGGCCAAAAAGGGCTGCCTTGAGGAAGGAGCCCCCACACCTGTGAGAGTGAGGCTCCAGAAGCAGACCAGTTTTGAGAAAAGGGGTTCACTGCAAGGTCTCTGGGCATGGATGGGCAACCTTAAAAGGCAAATGACACAATGTTTGATTCTGGAGGTTGAATAATATGGGTGGTGAAAATTGGTCAAGTTTTTAAGTAATTTGAAGGAAAATTCTTTGGCAACCAGATGAGGATGGTCTGAATTAGGGAGATCTAAATGAAATGCATGTTCAGGACGCACCCTGCACTACCTGAGTTACAGGGCACTGCTTCACTCTGTCCCCACAGCCCATGTGTGGAAACCTGTGTACCTGAATGCTTCTCTTTCTCTGATCTCATTGTCCTGTTTTCTCCTACTTGAAAAAATATACACATTGCAGGTATCTGGCATGCAGACCACCAAAAAAGATTATTTAGGAAAGATTTTTAGCCATAAATATACACACAAAACTTTTCTAGATAAATGGATAATAAATTTTAATCCTTCGAATGTACATTGCAAGCACATCAGGAAAAAAAGTTTGTATAATGTAATTTGGAAAATTATTAAATTTGTTGAAAATCAGTGATAAAGACAAAATAAGGACAATAAGTTCTTCATCTATGTTTTATTCTTTCAACAAGCACTACTTGGAGCCTACAGTGTGTTGTATGCTAATAGATATTGTTGGGAAACTAAGATGAAATATTTCTTTCTAAGAAAGAAATATTTCTTTCTAAGAAAGAAATATCACAGAAATAAAGTACAATACAAAATGCTCTCAAGGTACCTTGAGAATGACATAAATAAAACTATATTTATTTCTAGAAATACTTTGATATATGTTAATTATAAAATCGTAATTGTAAAATCATTTAATAAGAAATCCTCAGATTTTCTCTTAATCATATGTTAAATTTATAATCCTGCATACTGCCTTGAATAGATCAATATTCTTAAATGGTGACTGGCTGAAGGTTAGCCCCTCCAGTGGTCACAGAGTGACTGAACACCAACCAAGATAGGCTACTAAACAAAGTAAACTCTCCGCTATTGAATGGAATATTCGACCTCTGGGAAATCCTTTAAACTCAGACTCATTTATACAGTCCAATCAAAGATGGACACCAACCTGATTCTTCAGACTGAAGCCATTCAAGAGAGAATTCCAAAGCAGGCTGTGACATGCTCTGAACTGTGTCCCAAGAGTAGCTTACTTACAAACTGATGCCTTTACAAACTGGCTCATACTTTCGTCCCATGGAGATTTGTTGAGACACACTTTTAGCCGGCCTCACTGGGTACACTGTAAAATGCTTGGTAAGACCATGATAGCACTAAAGAAGACTAAAAATTTTTTATCACAAAGACACAACATCCAAAAGCTAGTCAGTTGACCTAGTGTCTCTAATATTTTGGGTAATTGACAACTTCCTGATTGTTACTATTAATCTTTTGTCATGAAGAACCTAAAATTAGGAAAAATGTGTTTTTATGCATTGTATTCTAAAAAGAAGGTGAGTCCTGAATTTTATCCTACAGTATAATGTACAGTTCATGGTGAACTTAATTTGGTTTACATATTTGGCAACAGATTCTAAATCAATTAGATTAATTTTATTTTTCAGTCATAGGTTTAACTTTCTTGACTATTAAGCTTATTTTAATGAAAAAGTAAAATGGCATTGCATGTGAATAAAACATATAAAATTACTTTTCCTAAAGATATTGAATTCTACCAAACATTTAAGGAAGAAATAGTAACAATGCTATTCAGCCTTTCCCATGAAATATAAAGAAAGGCCCTTATATATCCCACAGTGAGCTAAAATGCAGCACTGCAAGCTAGCTGCAGCCCTTCAGTGGGAGATGGACCCCTGGCCCCGGGGGTGATCCACATGTACAGTAGACCTCTCCTGTCTCACCTGCTGCTTCCCTCAGCAGTGTATTTTGTCTGTCTGTCCTGCTCCCCACTCTGACTATGGTGAATCTTCTCACTGTCCCTGCAGTGAGAATTCTAAATGCATTCATGATTTAAAAAAAAAAAAAAAAAAACTCACAGCAAACTAAGAATAGAATGTGACTTCTTTACCCCAATAAGGTATTTAAAACAAAACCTACAGGGGACCTCCCTGGTGGCGCAGCGGGTTAAAGCACTGCACTGAGAATCTAAAGCTGCTTCCGCATGAGTTCGATTCCCGCCTGCCCCGGAGGTGACCACATGGCGTGGCAGACCTCTCCTGACCTGCCCGCTGCTCCCCTCAGCAGTGTACTTCGTTGATCTGCCTGTTCTGCTCCCAACTCTGCCTCTGGTGAAGCCTCTCACCGCCCCTGAGCCTCTGGCCTGTACCCCAGTTCTGCATGTACAAATAAATAAATCTTTAAAAAAAAAAAAAACCTACAGCTAACATCATATATCAGTGGGGAGGGACTGAATGATTTCCCCCTACATTTAAGTAAATAGCAAAGATGCCATCTCTAACTATTCTTATTCAACATAGTCCTGGAAGTCCCAGCTAGTGCACTAAGTGTCAGCAAATGAAGTAAAAAGCATACATATTGGAAAGGAAGAAGTAAAATAGTTTCAATTCACATTGGATATGCAGAAAATCTCAAAGAATTTACAACAAAACTCCTAGAACTCATAAGAGAGCTTAGTAAGTTTGTAGCATAAGGATCAACTTTTAAAGATCTATCACATTTCTACATGCCATAGCAATGAACAACTGAAATTAAAGTTAAATTACAAAATAGCACATTTATGATTACATGAAATATTAAGATAAAAATACTTAAATATAAATCTTTTCTAAATATACACACAATCTATAGACTGAAACTTATAAAATATCAAGGAGATTTTCAAATATATAAATAAATGGAGATGTATACCATATTAATGAATTGGACACCAATACTGATTAGATGTTAAGGATCACTTTTGTTCAGTTTGATCTATAAATTCAATGTATTCCCAATACAATTCCAGCAAAGAGTTTGATAGGTTTTGAGACACTGATTCTAAAATCTCTGAAAAACAAAGAAATGAGAATAGCCAAAACAATTATGAAAAAGAGCAATGCTGGAAGACTCAAATTACCCAATATCAACATCTTACTATAGGGCTATGAAATCAACCTAGTATGATATTAGTGAGAGGACTGAAATACAAATTACTGGTACTGTAGAGCCCAGAATTAGATTGGAACAGAAAGCCCAGAAATAGACGCCCACAGACAGGTAACTGATTTTTAACGAGGGATGAAAGGCAATTCATTGGGGGAAAGACTAATCTTTTCAAAGAGACTAATCTTTTCAAAGAGTGGTGTTGAATCCATTGTATGTCTCTGTGAAACAGAGCAAAAGGAACCTTGATAAATACCTCACACGTTATACCACCATTAATGCAACATGAATCATAGTCCAATAACAAGGTGTAAAACTCTTAAACCATCTAGATAAAAATAGTAGCCTGGCCATAAACTCTTAGATATATATCACTAAAGGCACAATACATAAAATAATAAAATATT
The DNA here is from genome assembly GCF_000260355.1 of Condylura cristata. NCBI lineage: Eukaryota > Metazoa > Chordata > Mammalia > Eulipotyphla > Talpidae > Condylura > Condylura cristata. The sequence goes on along the minus strand of NW_004567116.1, from coordinate 18,987,831 downwards.
ATTAGATTACCAAATTTTAAAATGTTTGCTCTTTGAAAAACACTTTTAAGAGAATGAGAAGACACGAACTAAGAGAAAAATTTTGTAAATCACATATGTGATGAAGTACTTCTACCAAGAATATGTAAAGAAATCTTAAAACTCAGTAATAACAAAAAGTAAACACCTAGTGTTTAAAGGACAAATGATTATCTAAAAACACCTGCCCGAATGAAGACATATAGATGGTGAGAAGCGTGGAGAAAGGGGCACAGAATGTTAGTCATTAGGAAAACTCCAATGAAATGTCACCATACACCTACTAGAATGCCTGAAACAAAGCAAAACAGAAGCAAAAAACAAAAACACTGCTAGTAGCAGTGCTATTAAGGACACAGAGTGACCGGAATATTTACTATTTTTTTTATGAGAATGCAAAATGGTATCACTTTGGAAAACAATTTGGCAGACATTTAATGTTAAATACATATATATGTGACTTAGCAATCTCACTGCTAAGTATTTTCCCCTGTGGACTGAGATTTATTTTCATACAAAAACATGTATGGCAATAATTGTAGCAGTTTTATTCATAGTCACTAAAAAGTGGAAACAACCTAGATGTTTTTCAACAGATGAGGACATAAACCCCTTTATAACTATATAATGTAATGCTACTTAGCAATGAAGAAATGAGCTGTTGATGGAAATAAAAATAAATTAATTAAATTAAACATAAAAATAAAACCAACCTGAATTGTAGGAGAATCAGGATTGAAAGCAGATCATGAAAAATCAACCTAACTGTATTAGAGATATATAAGGTGATCTCACTGAAGAGGAGGGAAGGATAGAATGTGAGTGAACTCTGGTAAAGAAGTGTTTTGTCTGTATATTGGAAGGCTAAAGGCAAAGGCTTACACAGAGCACTCTACTTATTAAACTTATTTCCTATAGTAGTAAGGTTTAGCTGTTCTGACACTCACATATATATTAAAGTTGAAAAAGTAAGAAAATATATTATACATTAGAGGAGCCAGTTTTCTTACTGGCAAAGAAAGTAGTTTCAAATAGCCTCACAAATAATCAAGACAGGAATATTAGAATGAGCCCTGTAGTTCTGGATCAGTTGGCCACATCAGTATGAACTCATGTTTATTTTACCACATATAGAAAATAAATGTAAATCCATGCGCTTGCAAAAGTAGGATATGAGCATATATATGCATAAATATAAACACATAAACACATTTCCTGGATCTGTTCACTGAATGGACCTATGAATACACCATAGTAACAGTATATACGCTAAAACAAAATAAGCATAAAGTTGCATTATCACCCAAAGAATTAAGTGAATTATCCATTAGTCCATGTGAATATATTAATAGCTTGGTAGATAAATAAACAGGGGAGAATGGAGCAATTTTCCCTTTTAAAATTCCAGTTAATAAATGTAGAAAAAGAGGGAACACAAAATCATCATTAGAATATCACAGCAATAATTGGCAGCAGGCAAGATCTACAGATAAATACTAATTTACTGCACAAAGCTGAAGAGAAACTGGGTATCTATATAGACCCAAAGTAGCTCCTCTCAAATATTTGTAATTACTGTAGTATCTTAAATATATATCTATACATTTTTTAGTATGTCACACTCCATAGGGGCTTAATTCCCCTCTCCTTGATTGCAGGAACTATTGGCTTCTAAGAAATAGAGTGTAGACAGGGAAAACTCATAACTTTACAGCAGGGAAGCCTAGCAGATATCACCTTAAACAAGATGCCAAGGTTACTACAATCAATGTTTGCTATCAAGCAATGAAAAGGGCATATCAATTCTGTGCTGTTATTCTCCAGAATGTGTAACTGCAGTCTAACTGTAAGAACACCTCAGACAGGGCCTCCATCCTGGCCTAGGGGTTATGTCTCAATGCTATCATCACCAAGGCCGGAGTTCAATCCCCAGCCAGGGAGATGACCCATATAATGCACAGCAAACCTTTCCTGTCTCGCCCACTGCACCCCTTAGTAGTGTATTTCAGTGAGTCAGTCTGCTCTGCTCCCCTTTCTGATTCTGGTGAATCTACTCAGCCCCCCATACCACTGACCTACACTCGAGTTTTTCTCTACAAAAATAAGTACATAAAATCTGTAAAAAGAAAACTTTACACAAATGCCAACTGAAAGACATTCTACAAAATATCTGACCACTATGCAGGGGGATCAGGCTATGAAAGAAAGGAAATCATGAAAAATTAAAGAGACTAAGGGGGTCTGAATATTGAAGGCAATTGGTATCCTGGATCAGATTAGGGTCAGAAAAGTGTACATCAGTGGAAAGAGAAGGGAAGCGTCTCTGGCTTAGTTAATACTGCTAGCCAAGGCAATTTCTTAGATTTGATCAAAGCACCATGGAAGCTGAATGGAAGGGAAACATGATCTCTGTATTATCTTAACAGTTCTGTAAATCCAAAGTTATTTCAAAGCAAAATGTTTTAAAAGTATTGTGTATAATTTTCTTATACATTCTATTTAATGTTATGGTTTTTGTTTTCTAGGAATTTTTAAGACATCAAACAGATTCTTGGTTATTATGAGAGCTGCAACATGGTCCCAGGGGACTTGAAGACTTTGGTCCAAGCTCCAGTCTTGTCAACAGCCATATTTCCAGGCAAATTGGGGATTTCTGGGACCCAACTCTAATCCTGAAGACAAGAAGTTTCCTAAACCTTCACATAAAGAGTTTGGGCAATATATTGTCCTCTCCTGATAGAAGATGAAAAACGCAAACAAAAATTGAAAAATGTGGAGGAGAACTTTTCTTTCTAAACAGATCTAAAACTTAGTGGCTTCAATGAAAAACACATAATGAAATAACAAATGTCAATAAATTAATTATTGGAGAGCTTAGGAGAACATCAAAGATGTATTGCCAAGCTGGGCCAATTTACAGAGCACTGACACTTGAGACTGGATGCAACCTACCATAAATAGTCATGAACCAGGAAAAAAAAAGGGGGGGGGGTAAGTAAAAACCAGACACACTAAGTAAAAGGAGCTGTCTGTTCTAACTTTGAAGAAGTGGTTGGGCCCATCATGAATAGCAAGTGCAATACAATGTAGAGGGTATTACTTCATGAGAAGGAAGTGGGCAGCTTAGGAGCTAGTCAGGAATAATAGCTGCTCCTTTAGACACATATTGGATTGCCCTATTCTGAAGTTTAAATTAATTTATAAATGCATTCAAGCATCATAATGTTCTATATTAAATGAATACCAAAAATATCCAGGGAGGAGTTTAGGATAGTTGTTTTCAATACTGTTTCCACTCTTTATTATGATATTTAGTCTCTAATCTTAATTTAAGCAATTATCAGGGCTGCGATGGCTATATAATAAGGTCTTATAAGAGGAGGGTTCTTTGCCTTCTGTTCCTGAAAGCAAGTTTTTTAAGAATGACATAGAAAGAGTTGCAAGCATTCATTTTCTAAATTTCAGGGTTATTTTCTATAAGTCAAAGAGTACTATAAAATATGTCAGAGAGCCACACATGCAGATATTCACATTTCACTGAGAAACCCACATGGATTGCAAATCTCTAAGTGGATATCTGAAGGCAAGTACTGAGAATGTCACTCTTTCCCCAAGAGAGACCAGGTTTTATTGTAGAACATGTTACATTAATGAAGCTTTGTTGGCAGCTGGCGAGTGAAGCTTCTGGGTAGCATAATGCATTTTTCTTAATACTTTGTCAAAAGAGCCAAGCCCAAGCCATGCTCCAGTTACTTGGGAAGCAAATCTAAAAAAAATGCAAGCAAATACTATAATTTGGTATTTATTTTAATATAGTTTCAAACTTATGGAAAAGTTAAAAAAAGAAAATGAAAACATCCATACATCCCTTACCTAGATTGAATTGCATAGTTATCAAAATGTATAGCATTTTACACACTTACATAGCAAATATATATGATTATATATACAAATGTGTAATTAGTGAGAAAATAATTTGAGACTATATTTTGATACTTATCAAGCTTTCATTCATTAGTATTGGCATCCATTGATTCTTACACAAATCAATTACTACTTGAAGTTGTGAAATGGTGATTTTTCTAACTCAGTGTGGATTCACACTCTATTGTATCAGAGTCTCTTTCTGTTTTATTTTTGTAGTCATTTATGTCAGTGTTGACTCAGGATTCTTATTTTAGTCATAAGATGCATAATTTATTACTACCACTTTTATTTGATGCTAAAATTGTTCAGTGAAATTTTTTTGAAAGAGTTTTTAAGGTATATTAGGTGAGCTTTCCAAAGTTTGCTTTGAAAGCCAGTGGTCACTTTGCTTTCAAAATATTTTGAGGCAAAAAATAAATGGTGTCTTCCTGTTTGAACAGAAACACTAACAAATCTTTCCCCTGCTTAGAAACTCCTGTCTGGACACATTACTCTTTCACAGTGCAAAATCTCTGCTTTGCTCCCTATCCAGGGCTACAGTTAATTACATGAAGAGACAGATGCTGAGCAGCCTAAGGCTCTCTCTGCCACCACGGTGAGGCTGAGCTGTACTCAACAAGCAGGTAGTGAGTGAAGACAAATGCTGTTTGACAAGGCAGCATATCCCAGCACCCAGGGATAGAAAACAGACAGGGTACTCTGTGTTCCCAAGCAAAGACAGAGAAATATCAAGCAGATTGTTTCTGACAGAAATCATATCACAGCCACACTTCCAGACAAAGTCTGTGTGAATGAAATGATACACTTTCTGTTTCCCATCTTCCCCTTTAACTAAAAGCAAGTATATCAACGGTACATTGAAGGTGACAGCTCACTGCAAGGTGGTTAGCAAGATTTTATAAGCTTGACTTCCCTTTGGAGGTACTAAAGAATCAGCAACAGTTCATCGATTTGGATGCTGCAGCTACTTTTCTAGATTCTAATGAATTTCCAGGTTCCTAAGTACGACAACTTAAGTACTCTATGTTCAGTGAAAGTGGTGTCAAAATAGAAAATTAAAGTCATGAGCAGTATTTCACAGGGGAAACAATAGATAAATTGGACTTTCCTCCAAATTATCAAACAGTGATTAACTGGAAAATCCATGTTCCAAATGTAAATTCATACTATTAATAGACTACTGGGAGAAGTTATTTTTAGAGGTCACCTAATGACTTATTCTTACACATTAATGGGTACAGAAGGACATAACAATAAAAAATTCTCCTTAAATAGTATAACTGGGAGGGGAAATAACAGTTTTATCCAATACAGAAATAATGATGCCTTACTTTCCTCATGAGATTTCATTAAATGTAAATTGGAATTATTCCCATTAAAACATAACTAAATAATATTAATATGTCAGCTAAACATTTTTGATTTTCACTGAGTTCATGGAGGATACTTAAATATTCTGTCACAGAAACAATAAATCAAACAAACGAATAGGAAGGTTTTAACCAACTGCTGTTTACAGGAGTCCAAAAAGAACCCCATACAACCTGCTGGGAACCCAACTGTTAGATGGAAAATCAACAATGGTCTTTCCCATTAAAGAAGAGGGAGGGTGCCACTGTGCAGGGCATGATTTCTTACCAGGAGGTCCAAGACATGCTTTATGCAGAGAGGATCAACAGTCCACTGTCATTGAAGTAGTTGGCAAGAAACTGGCTCCAAATTATGCTACAATTCCCATTGCTTTAATCTTATACTTCTTCCTCTAATTTCCCCATTGTTTAGCCATTCTGCAGTACTTAAGCTCAAATGTCACAAATGGGGATTCTATTTTTCTCTTAGAAATTGAGTTATAGTTAGGGAGTATATTCTTGACCAAAAACACTGATCATGAATCAAAATATTAAAATTATGGCCTAGGAGTTACAGTAATAACAACTTCTATAGTAATTTACAACAGTCAAATCAACTTATAATCTCAGCCAATGATTAATATAAGGACAAAACCCAAAAGGTCCACATGCTCTACAATTTATGAAACAAATGACTTAAAACTAATACAATGCAATAGAAATACCAACCTTCTCATCCAATGATTTATTTTTGTATTTAGATGGATATTTTTCACCTTACTTAAATAAGCCATATCTTTAAAATATATATGAAAAATTATACAGAAATCTCCTTTCCTTTTTCTTCATAAAAATGCTGCCAAGTTAACTGAGTCATTTAAGTCATTCCAGAGCTCATAAACTCATAGATTCGAAGTACTTTAGTGAGTGAATAAGATTGTTGTTAGAGACAAGAAACAGTTTCTACTGGGGGTAGAAAGGGAGGGTTTTAATACATAAGCATTGACCCAAGAGTTTTCTCATTCATATTTTGTACCTTTACAATTTACTTCTGAGGTTCCCAAGTTGAGTACCTTAAAGATAGTCATTGGTAGTATAGATAAACTACTCAATGTTTAAAAGAGAAATAGAGATACTGCAAAACACACACAAGAGGCACCTAATATGAGCAGAGCAGTCAGGAAAACCTTCCAGGAGGAGAAGACACAATGACTGACCTCTCAGTCAAGATCATTAAGTATAAATAAGAGCTAGTGGCTCTTTAAGTATAAATAAGAGCTAGTGACTAGTGTAAGGAAACTTTATATGCAAGATCTGGATGAACAGGCAACAAGAGAGGATGGAAAAGTAGAATGCAGAATTTGAAAAGATACATGTCGAAAAACAAACAGGATATAGGCTGGACCTTTACTGCCCCAGTTAAGCAATATGGTAACATTCATTAAATTAAAATTGGGAGTGACAGGATAACATTTTTATTTCAGAAAGAAAAATAGTGTGGAAAACACAAGACTGAAGGAAATAATTAGAAGGCAAGTGGAGTTCTCAAAAATTGCATGAGTCTAAGGTTCCTAGAAACTGACTGTACTGAGTATGAGGAAATAGTATGAATGATGAGGAGGTTTCTGCTTGGGTACCTGATGGCTGGTGATGACACTCATTGAGAAAGGGAACGGAACCAAAACTTGCCATAATCATTTCATTGTTAAGTAGCTATAAACCTTTTTCAAGTATTGGACCATTTCTCTTCAATACAGAATTAAAAGACTCATTTCACATTTCATCACAGCATTTAAGGGCTGGCCAGGAGACAATATGTTATAAAGATCAGAAGACAGTTAAGACTGAATTCCTTGGGTTCAAAAATTCCTTTGTTACTTCCCAATAATAGTATAACCATGGGAAACTTTTTTCTTTATGCTTCAGAACAGTTTTCAAATGTACAAAATGGAACGAATGATAATAACAACCTCACTGTGGTATTGTGAAATGTAAAACTCATGCATTAGAAGAGTACCTGTTAAGAGCTGAAGTAGACAATTTTTTATAGCAACTATTTGCATACCTGGACAGACGTAGATATAGTTCTTCTTTTAACCTTCATACAATTAAGACAATTAAAGTGTATATTGTCTTAGGAAACTGAAGAGTCATCTGTTATAGCACAGATAGAACTTTTCTGGGGATGAGGGTGGGATGGTGCCAGGAAAGGGACTTGGTTTTGTACCTGATTTGTTATATTAGGTGTCTCATCTTCTCTAGGCTTCATTTACTTCATGAAGGAAGCTGGAGTCTATGATCTTTAAATCAGTCTAAAATTTAATCATTCATTGAAAAAGTGTTATTGTGCTTTCAAGTAGATATGTCATATAGACGGAAGAAAACAAAAGTCACAGTAAGAAACCAAGGTTTGGGACAAGAAAGGTATTTTCTAGGAAATGAAGAGAAAATGAAATGCTTCATTGATAGTGAGAAATTAAGAAAGATCTTTGGTAGTAGTATCCATAACTGAACTACAAAGAACTTACTTAAAAAAAAAAAGAAAGAAAGAAAGAAACAAAGAAAGAAAGGAGTCTAACTTCATGGCAGTAGACAGCGATAAAGTAAGAGTAGCGGGAGGCCAAGGCCAGGTACACGGCACATCCTGCAAGAAAACTGGTTTCCAGGAGTGATGGTCTAGAATCACTGGCATACGAGGGCACAGAGAGAACTGTTGCATTTCCCTTCCTCAGAAGGATGAGCAGACTTTGTTTGAGAAGATTAAGAGCATAGCAAAGTCTCAAGATGGGGCTGTATTTCTTGGAGGAACAGAAGCAAAATAAAATTTAGGAGAAAGAAAGAAAAGAGAGCCTCCCTGGTGGCACAAGAGGTTAATTTTCAGTGCTAGGAAACTATTGGCTGCCACTGCAGCACAAGTTAGGTCCCTGGCCAGGGAGGTGACCCACATGGCGCAGCAGACCACTCTTGTCTCACCCGCTCCCCTCAGCAGTGTTATTTCAGTAGATCTGCTTGTTCTGCTCCCCATTTTGTCCCTGTTGAATCCTGTCACTCCATCCCCATCCCCACACCTCTGGCTTGTACCCTAGTTCTTGTATATATAAGTAAACAAAAAAGAAAGAAAAGAATTTGTTGATCAGGAGTGAAAAGCTCCAGAAGGCAAATCATAAGTCTTAGTAAGGAAGAACGGAAGGGGAGTGTGGGTCAAGAAAGAACTGAGAATTATGAGAGAATGCCTCTAGCAGTTTATATTGTTGAAGTTGCTAAAAAGGAGATAAAGTGGTAGTTAGTTAGGATGGGTCTATGCTTAAAAAAAGGACAGTGAGAGCCTCTTAAAATTCACCAAGGGAAGAAGAGAGAGAATGAGGTGGAGCTGAATGAGTCCAGAGCTCCCATATAGGTTTTGGGACTACCTTAGGTGTTGCAAGTATTTCTTTTTGTTTGTTGTTCTAGCTCTCATGTGTGAGTTTCTTCAGAGCATATATTCCACCTCCTGCTTCTTTTATATCACACAAAGCATTTAGTGCTACACACACAAGACATTAAACCAATCTGCCAGTTTGAAAAGACAATGATTTTAGATTCAAGGAGACTGGGATGTTTGCAAGTGGAAAACAACAATTTGCATGGAAATGCCTGTCTTTTATATATAAGACTATTTGAATATATTTTAAACAGGCTGGAGCAAAGGAATATTTTCATATAAGTAAAAAAATCATTAAAATTAAAAAAACTCAAATTTCATACTTAATGTAAATGTTTAAATGGCAAATTTTCAGTGATGCAGAAAAAAAATTCACAATGAACAGGGAACTTTTAATACATGAGCACTCAAATCAGAGAAGTGGAAAAAGCAAAGGTAGAAATGTCAAAAGTAATTACTTCCTTATTCAGGGTATATAAAAATAAAAAGACTACTATTATACTAACATTAGATTTTAGAAGTTAAGGTAAAACACATGCCCAATAACAAGAAATACACAACAAACTTTAGACTATTAGTTTCAAGATATATCATCTTCGAAAGAAAGTGCTTCCATAAAACAACTACAAGTCCAAGTAAATCAGTTCACATTTAACCTGAAAAAAAAGGCATTTTTCCTAAAATAGATAAGAATTTTGGAATATAGATTGTCATCCAGGATCTTCAATTATCTCTATAAATTTATTGATAATCTTAAAGGTCTGGCTAAGGCACTAAGAACATCAAAGATACACTAGTCTTTTTTAAATTATTGCATTAACAAATTATCAGAAAATTAGCATCCTAAAGAAACACAGACACTTATTGCCTCACAGTTTCCTTGGGTGTGGAGTCCAGCATCAGCCTGCTTTATCATCTTCTACCTACTGTTTCATCAGGTTGCAATCAAAATAGAAGCCAGGCTGCATTTTCATCTGGAAACTCAATTAGGGGAGAATTCACATCCATACTCCCTCAGGCAATGGCACCATGCATTTTCTTGCAGCTGCAAGATTAAGGCTATTCTAGATGCCTCTGCAGTTCCTTACTGCATAGACTTCTTCACAGGGAGTTTCCATAGCAACTTAGCTCTAGACAGGCAGTAGGACTTCAATATATGAACAACTACTTGCTGCTTAGATCACTGAGTTTGACTAATTATTATGGTAGGCCAAGCTGACTAATACATTTGCCTCATTATACCATGTTGGGTGATCAACAGAATAGGCAAAGATGATACTGTTTCACTTCCAAGGTTTGGTTATAAAACACAGTGACTCTGGTCTAGGGTTCTCTCTCTCTGTCCCCAGCCCCCATCTCCCCTCCTCTTCATCCCCTCCCTTCATCTCTCATCACTCACAGCACTGTGGGAAGTGAGTTAAAATATACCAAGCAACTCAACGGAGATGCCCAGGTGGCCAGAAAGATGTCTGCTGCCCGAAGCCATGTGAGTAAACTTAGCAGCAGATCCACAAGGCCCATTCATGCCTTCAGAAGACTGAAAGCCTGGCTGACAGTTTGGTTACAAACTCAGGAAAGACTGAGGTGGACCCACTCATAGAAAGTGCTTTTACATTCCTGATCTTCAGAACCTGTTTATCTCAAATGTTTAGTTGTTTTAAGCCATTGCTATAGTACGGAGGCTTGGATCCCACCCCTCCAACCCTCAAATTTATGTTGAAATCCTAATCTTCAATATAATAGTAATAATTGGCCAGGTTTTGGGAGGTTCTAAAGTCATGAGGGTACAACCTCATGGAGGGGATTGATGCTTTTATAAAGGAGACTCCCACAGGGTTGCTCACTTTTTACACCATGTGAGGATATAATGGCTAAAGTAACTGAGGAGTAAATTCCAAGCTATTGGAAGACACTCATAGCTTCCCAGTTTCCATCCTCATCCCTGCACTGCCAAGATCGCAGGTTCCGAGCATAACAACTTCCAGCATGCCATGGAACTGGCTTCCCAACAGGGGGTTGACCATGTCTGCTGGGAACGAGCGTGTTGCTCAGTGACCATGTTGCACTAAAAACACAAAACTTGTGTGGGCCTCACACTCTGCTTTTCCAGCTCAAGTTTGCACCCTGGTTTTCACTCAGATGACACTGCTTGTAGGACAGATGACACTGGGCCAGGTGCTGGTCAATTAATTTTTAAAATTTGGGATAATGTATCATTATCTCTCTTTTTCTTCCCTTGCTCTTTTTCTTCCCTCCCTCTTCTCACTTCCCTTGTAAATAAACCTTTATTTTATTTCTCTGTGTATCTGCTTCCTGTGTTCTTAAGCATGTGTGTGAGGACTTATACCCCAAGTCACCCCTATTTCCCCTGAAGTTGTCCTATAGCACAATGAGAAGCCTGTGGCCTAGAAGAAAGCTCTTTACTTCATTTAACTTGACCCTACTAGCACCCTGACCCCAGATTTCCAGACTTCAGAACTGTGAGAAATAAATCTGTAGTATTTCTAAGTTACTTAGTCTGTAATATTTTGTTACAGCAGCCTAAACAAATCAAGAGAGCCACCAAGTTTGGGTAAATTTTTCCTCAATAATAACATACTACATTATTCAAAAATTAGCTTGAAATCTTGTTTAAAAAATCATCTACTTGCTATGATGCCAGTCCTTTTTATTTCACAGTGTTTAATAATCACTACCCTTACTATAATTGTTTACAACCATCAGTCTGTCAAATAAAGGCACAAGCATTAGGAATTAAATCAGCCTCTACATAAGCTCTACTTATAAGGGAGTTTATCAATTAAGTGTTATATAAATAAAACATTTATTCATCTACCGACAATATTCTAATATTCATATTCTAGATAAAAGCTATGTTTTCAGTCAACCTTATGTTTTATCACACATTATCCCAAATTTTAAAAATATCTTACAATGTCTTTTTTTAAAATTCTATTTTAGCTATATTTAAGATTCCAGAATTTTCTCTTTATGAGGGCTGGGGAGAAGGGTAATATGGTTAAGCCTTCATTTTACTGCTAAACAGACTTTTAGTCATATTAAAAGTTGTCTCCCAGTAATAATGGGTTTTCACTGAAATGTTTCATTTTTTTCTTTCTTCCTACTCATCAGCTGCTCTTGTTTTCTTTTGTCCAGCTGCTTATGTTACTACTTGCTTAATTTTCCTTTTCTTGTGTTGCTGTTCTCTCTGGCTGGTGTTTTCCTGATAGTAACACATTGGATAGCACATAAGTGCCCCATTTTTCTTACCATATTTATGTTACCTTTTGAAAACTATTTATTACATAAATACTACTTATGTATTTGTGTAGAATTGAGGCTACCTGAAGGGGAGGGAAAGGTGGGAGAGCAACGTGGGGTGGAGGCAAATGGATTATGGCAGATGACTTTGGGTATCTTGGTAGTGGGTGCGGTGTGATAATATATACCTCAAAGGTGTGATCTGTACCTCAAAATAATATATAGTACTATATATTATTATTACCTCAACATCAAAAAATAAACAAAATAAACCTCAGGAGAAAAAATAAAAGTAATTGTCAATAACTCAAGAGTGATTTCCCAGGCAATATAACTTTTTACTCAAAATATGGCTTCCTTGGCCCTCCCTGGTGGCGCAGCAGGTTAAAGAACAGCACTAAGAAGCTAAAGCCACTTCCGCATGAGTTCAATCCCTGCCTGCCCGGGAGGTGACCACATGGTGTGGCAGACTTCTCCTGACCCACCCGCTGTCCCCCTCAGCAGTGTACTTCGTTGATCTGCCTGTTCTGCTCCCCACTCTGTCTCTGGTGAATCCTCTCACCCTCCACATCTCTGGCCTGTACCCCAGTTCTGTATGAATAAATAAATAATTTTTAAAAAATCTTAAAAAAAATAATATGGCTTCCTCACTTCTGCTGTTCTGTAAAGTTCTGAAAAAACAAAACCAGTACCCACACAGCAATATAAGAAATAGATCAGAAAAGCAGGGATGCTTTTTTCTAGACTCCTAAGCTGAGTCCTATTAAGAAAAGAAACAACAGGCCCAAAAGGTAGTCATGCCAGGCCCTCCCAATACTTAATAGCTAATCTAACTGCAGATTTAGCCTCCCCCAAAATTAGAACTGTTAAGCCAGTCAATAAGGAGTTTCTAAATCTATACTAACCAGGCAATCTACATGACATCACCCTTGCCTGAAATTTCTTTTCTTTTGCAAATGACCTTGTCCCAACTTCTTTCTGAGTATGAAAATTTACCATTTTCTGCAAACCCTTCCTACTGCTAGGTAAAATGCTGCCCAATTAATGAGCCTCTTAATAAAGTTAATTCGTTCTCTAAATTGATTCAGATGAATTTTGTTTTTTAGTAACTCTCAAAAAAAATGCAATATTAGCCATCTCTTTTTCTCCATCATCATCATTTTAAATGTATAACATGAAATGAAAAGATTATTTTATAACTTTTAAATAGGGAAAGCCTACTTTAACTTTTACTCAGTAACACATAAAATCCATGTAAAATTTAATATACAAAAGTTCACCAGACATAAAGTCAAAAGAAAAGAAAAACAATACTCAAAGGAAAAGATTTATAACTAAAATCACAATAAAGAGCTGTCTTCACTGTAAAAATAAAATGTGCAAATCAGTCAAAATGCTAAAATCACAATAGAAAAATGCACAAATATACTGACAGTACACAGAAAGAGTAACAATTTAAGTATTTGAGAAATCATCAAGTTCACTTAAAAAACTGCATGCAAATTAAAATTATATCTTCAGACCATTTTTTACATTCCTATATGACAAAGGTTCAATACTTGATATTTTGTATTGTCACAGTTGTATATGAAAATGACACTTTCATATCATACTCTTTTCATATCATATATGCATCTCCATATATTTATACAGGCACAATGAAGTACATGGAAGGTTATTCATTGTAGCACTAATTTTAAAAACAAACAGCTTAAAACAACCTAATTGTTCACTTAAATTTTCTTGTATCCATATAACAGAGTAAGAGTCATCAAATATAGCTAAATAAAATGAAGGAGCACATTTTGTGTATTAAAAAGAAAAATCTCAAATATGTCTTGTTAAATAAAAAAGACAATTACAAAGCACATATTGCCACGATTGTAGTGAAAATGAGGTATATAGTTGCACTTCATTATTATTACATAAACAAGTTTCTGGAAAGATCCTTAAGCAACTAACATACAATCATGTGTACACATACTTACAATATAGCTTGGCAGTCAATCTCTCTCTCTCTCTCTCTCTCTCTCTCTCTCACACACACACACACACACACACACAGAATACACAGAAAGTCAACAGACAGAGACAATAAAGTAAATAGACAGAGGCATTTTGTCTTCCAAACTGGATTTTAAGACTTCAAGGGCAAGAATACATTTTCTCCTAAATTTGTCCTAGTGCTAGAACCATGACAGGGGTTTAGAAATGATTATATGAAAGACAGGATAAATGCTGTTTTGGAAGGCAGATACTGTGACTTTTATCATTTTAACAATAATTTATTCATCACAACAACCTTTCAATGAGCTATAAGGAGGCTCCTAAGTTACTCAGTGTGTGAACATCCAAAAGTAGCATTAACTCATCATTACCACAAAGCAAAGGCTCCACTTTAAGGAAGGATCAAGATCAATAAACAATAGACTTGGTCTTAAGAATGGAGGTAATTGTGTGACAGGGAGGTAATCTAGTCTTCAGTTTCATGTCCAGCTGTCCAGATGCAAGTCAAGTCCCTGTCTTAGTTTATAATTATGGATGAAGAAGGTATCATTACAATTGTGTTGTTTTTGCTGAAAATAAAACACACTCATATATCCATTTGTATGCATATTAAGTATGCATACAAATGAATTGATTTCTGATTAAAACAAACACTTGAGTTTGTTTCAGACATTAAAACCAATAGATCACAGTAGGATATGAACAGCAGTACAATATGATAATTGGCTGCTGTCTCAATTCCATCATGGGCAATCAAAGACATGGTAGAATAAGGAACAATGAGGAAGACACTTAGTAAGTACAAGAAAAGTAAAAGCAGAAGGGAAGAAAAAGGAGGAAGAGATAAGAGAGGGATAGCAAACTCAAAAAGGGAAACAATGAGCCTAATTACTAACCTAGGAACACATACTTTATAATAATGAATTACATACAAATGAGTCATTGTCATTGTGTTGTATTGGCAAATGTCATTCAATTTCAACAGTAAAAGTAAGACACAAGAAAAGATCAGTGGATTAAAATATAAAACATCTTATGTATGTTAAAAAATAGCAAAACTAAAGGTCAATCACACTTGGGCAAAGTATTTGCATCAATATAACATGCAAATAAGGGTCTTTTTCAAATGTATAGTTAGTACATTAACATTTTATTTTAATTTCAAAAACTCCAAGTAGTTCAGGATAGAAACAGATTATTCATATAAAGAAAAATATAATAGAAAACAGTTTCAATCCAAAATGGAAGTGGCAATCCAATTGAAATTTGTACTCTAATAGAAAAGGTATAAAATTAATTTTTAAAAAATATCCACAAAATAGTATGAAAAATAAAACTAAACTTAAAAACAATAAATTCAGATTAATTTGGAAGTCAATATATTCACTCATTGCTGGTTGTATTGTCAATAGGTACAGTTCTACCTAAAATGATAGGATAAATATAAAGATGCTCATAGCTTTTGAAAAATGAGTCAAGCTTTGAGAGATTGTCTAAAGAATGAGTTTAAATGAAGTATAAAGGTAAATGGATGAAAATATTTTCTGAAATTCTGTCTACAATGACAAAAATAGAAAATCACCTAAATACCAAATTTTAGGGTGATTCTTAATCCCACTGAATATGACAGCAATAAATTATTATTAACAAGTTTATGTAAAGTCATATAAAAAGTATGTAAGAAGGGTAAGGAGAAAATAAATAGTAGTCACATGAGTTTTAATGATAAAAGAAGATGTATTCCTATAAGTTATATTATCCATCATCTATTCAGTAAAAAATGTACTAAGCAGGTATAACATACTGGTTCTATGTTAGGAAAAAGGGTTAGAGTTCCTGAACTCACACTCAAAATCTTAAAAAACAAAGACATCTAAAAATAAATATTATAATATAGAAAATACTACAGTGATATTTAAAAATAACTATATAGGGGATTAGAATTTTATGTGCTATTTTAAGTTCTATTTTGAGTTACGTTGCCCATTTTTCTATTTTTTTTCTGCATTACAAAAAACACATGCTCATTATAAAATACTAAGAAAACATAAGGAACCAGGCAAGAATCTCCATAGTGTCCAGAGATAGCTACTCTTTTAACACTGTGACAAGTTTTCAAGCCATTTTTAAAGTGATCAATTTAGATCTTTATTTTACATGTGTAGGTGAGATGTACATACATAGTGAATTACATTATTGTTCATTAATATTACAGCATAAGCAAGTTCCCATGCTACTAAAAACTCATTGGGAAAAATGTTCTTTAATGTTTCATAATATTCCACAGATGAAATTCAGTTTACTTAACAATGGCCTCATGTCAACATTCTAGTTTCCAAGTCTTTGCTAGCATTAACAATGCCACAATGAATTGTTTTGTCTTTATTTCCATTAACTACTTTGTTATAAACTCCTAGCATGTCATTTAATTGTTTGAAGCTATAATATTAATATAGCTCACTTAATTGTTGAAGCTATAATATTAATATAGCTCATTTAATTGTCGAAGTTCTAATATTAATATAGCTCAGAAGCATTTTACTATATAAATGGTCTTCATAATGCTGTGTATATACTATGTTATCTGTAGTAATTTCAACAAAAACCATGGTCAGTATCTTACAGAGAAAAGTATTGTTTAAGACTATTGTAGAACAAGTACAGAATATTCCATTCCTGTTATAACTTCTTCCCAAGCAGAGATTCAAGCTCCTATCTTATCCATTGGGAACAAAAAGGTAGAGAATAAGTGCTAACTCAAATTTTTAAAAAGCCACAAATATTGTAGAATTAGTAATACTTTTCATTATTAAAAACAAGCCTATAGTTTATTTATTTCAAGAATAAGCTTTCATAATTTGAAAAGCCTAAAATATTAATAATATGAAAACATACAGTATCTATACACTTAAGACACAAACGAGCACAGAAGACTAAAAGTCAATGAAGCATCATTTTGCTTCAGTGGGAAAGTGTAAAGGTGAACACAGTACTTTTTTTGTAGAAAAAGAAGACAGAATTAAAATATTTAATGACTTTTGTCTAAGACATTAATGCTGCCATTAATGCATATAAATTATCATGGTGAAAGGTTTTTAATGTTAAAGTAAGACTATCTCGCATACAAATTTTGCTATGTGATATATTTTATACTTGCTTGAATAAATTGCTTGTGATCATTTAAATAACTAGTTCAAATTTTGTATTTTCAATATGAAGCTCACAGAAACAAAAACTTACTTTAATGAACATTAAAGTTCTTAATCCAATCTTTGTGCAGTAAATATGCTGTGTAAACATACATGTCATAGATGAAGAAACTGAAGCTTCATGTGTATTAATGATATAAGTCTGATACACAGTTGCTGATGGTGTGGTGAAAAGAACACAGATGATAAAATCAGACAAGAATAAGTGACTTTTGGAAGAAATCTTTAAAAGTGAAACTTGTTGGTTTGATGTAAATAGCAGAGATCTAAAAACTGTACAAAGTGTCAGATTTTCTTTTCATAAGTCTGTGAATAAGAAAAGGAGAACATTTGAAACCTATAATAAACATTCTTAACTCAAATATCATTTCAAGTCATTAATCATTTGGAATTCATATCTGTATTATCTTAAAAGGGAAGCATGAAAAGCTCTGTTTTTCTTTTAGACATAAAAGAGATAAAAGAATGAAACTTGAAGAAAGGCCATAAATGTAGGAATTACAACATTACTGCCTTAATAACAATCTTTCACTAATAGAATACATGGCATAGTACCTTTATATAATGAAGACTAAACACAGCAGAAACTACATAATGGCTGTACCACTGCAGATCAATTTGAGTCTAACATAACAGAAATGATCACTGATCCCAAGACGTTATGGAATAGTAAACTTAAGATATTGTGCTGCTTTTCAACTTTATGTGACTATGATTATTTAATTTTCTTTTGTGCGTGCTCAAGTATAGCTGTTATGTGACTACACATGAGAGAACCTGAAATTAATTTGTCTGTATGAGATCAGTGACTGTACAAATTCTTATGAAAACTAACATGCCATGACAATAGTAATTTTGATAAAATTACAGCAAGTACTGCAATTCTCTGCCATCTGGCTGTCTCATCATAACTAGTTTGATGTGCTTTTTATTACTTATTTATTTACTTCAACCATTTTATTGGTATAGTCTTTAAAGCATATAAATTATCACGGTGAAAAGTTTTTAATGTTGAAGGAAGACTATCTCACAAATTTTGAACTTTTTACAAAATTATGTGACTAGCCTTTTTAATGGGACAAACATTATTCAGGAGGAAGTCATTTTGAGGAACTTTCTTAAGTCATTTGATGTAATTCGCTTTTATACATAACCCTCAAAGCATAGCAAACCTATCTATGAAGCAGCCCTTGAATTTTTTCTTACAATGCAAAACTATGTATTTCACTGTTGTTTTGATTCTTACATTTTGAATTCAATACCTTCAATTGGTTATATATGTTACATAAATACTAACAAAAGCAACATTTGTGCCCTTTATGAAATGTGGTGGTCAAGTCAAATTTTTACCACAAACCTCTTTTGTTTTAAGGAGTAAGATAAATCTATCAAACTTACTCTTCATTTTGTTTAAGGTTTAATCTCTTGTAAATCCTAGAAACTTCTTGTCCTTAGAGTCAAATGATATCTCTTCAAAGTCATGACGCCTGAATACTCTATTTCAAACATAAAAATTCAAGTCTGCCCTGTGCATTATAGGTACAAAGGTTAAATTATGATACACAATCTATAAGAGCACTTTTTCAGATTTGGAAAATAGAAAATATATTTAATGGCCATTTTTCATTGACATGAGCAAAATGAATTGCTGCTTAGAGTCTAATTTCCAGTGTTGATATCAATTTTATAAACCCCACAGAAATAACACTTGTTGATGACTTGGAAAGAAAGCAGAGAATTAACAAGTAGTGTTTCTTCTAACCAACAGGAATATATTTGGGGTCGAACAATGTTAGAGAAAAGTGATTCAGTGTCTGTGTACTACCAGGAGACCTGATAGTCTATACTGATGAGTACCAGACCATAATACATGCTAAAGGAAATTTTAGAAACCTCTCTTGACTCAGTTGGCATAAAAAAATTCCTTGTAGATGGTAGAAAATAGTTTAGCTGTAATTCACTTGGAACTAATTTCAGTCATTGCTAAAGCATGCAGGGTTGAAAATTAGTGTCAAACGACAAAATGGCATGACTTCTTAAAAGCATTTGAACTCAAATTTTATGTGCCCACAATGCAATGCACCTGAATTAAAAAGTTTTGAGGATTCAGGAATGAACCATAGTTACATACTGTCAACAGTACTTTCATCTCAGTACTAAAGAAAATTGCACCCATGATTACATCCGAGACTTAGAATGTCATGCCTGGGAGATACCATTATTTATTCCCTAAAGTAAGGAACTAGCATAAAAACCAATTAAAATGAGGTATATTCTGTAAAATAAAATAGTCGCTATCTCACATTTTGGACACTACAACTGACATGTCATAATTATGTATTTTCCAACACAAATAAAAATTACAATAACTTTCAGTTCCCCAAACGTATTCAAAATTAAAACAAAATATGCTTTTTAAATACAAATGCATAAAACTACTGGACTGTACTAATACTAGAGGTGCTTTTTTATTTTTTTTAACTATCCAGATACTTTTTCTTTTGCTCCAATTTTAGCATTATAGTTCTAAAAAGTTTTAAGATCATCAGAAACAGAACAAGTATCTTCTGGAAGTGTTCAAATCAGTATTTGTCAGTATCATTTGTAATTCTCTTCACTACACTTCCCCTATCATAAACATTAACCAGAGTGACTGGTAGCCTATCCACCATCTTTACTGCAATTTCATTTCTGAATCTACTAATTATCTAGTAATCTTTAAGCTTTTCTGTTTTCATTATTTACTCCCAGCATGATAAATCTGAAGTAGTTAAATTCAGAAAGAACATAATAAAGATTTGGATTTTCAAATGAAATAGCAATTTTGGAATGCAGAAACTGCAAAATCACACTGTGATAAACCTATTTGATTTTCTCCTTTTAATGAAATAAATATACAAGGTTTTGTTACCCCATAAAGTTGAATTTCTTATATTGAACTTGTGTTTTCTACTAAATGGAATTTTTGCACATGGTTCTAGACGTGATTAATGAAATCTCTGTATCACTAGGGAGTCCTGCCCATGTGAGTCTAAAACTGTAGCAAACTCAAGGGCTTGGTTGGGGACTAATTAATATTAAAAGAGTAGATTTTGTTCATGGCACTGTGTAATAAGTCAACATGCTTTCAGTTTACCCCCTATTTGAACTGATTGCTAAGTCAAATCTGTCTCTAGCCACTTAACTTATGAAGAATAAGACAGATGTTAAAGATTTTGTATCTGATGACGATGAAAATGAAAGGAAAGCATTGCTGTCTCTAAACTTCCTCGATGGGAAGGTATTTGAATTTTATCTCTCATTTTCCTGCAGAAATAAAATTTCTTAAACCTCTCCATCTACCAATGGAAAGGTCAACAAAATATCTTTCTTTTTAATTCAAGTGACCTTCTTGGTTAAGATCTCAAAAACACTTTCATAATTGCTGATGTAAAAGTTCTTTTAAAATCATAAACAAACTAAGCATAAGAGTGGGAAAGTGTATAGTCTATTTCTTATTTAGTATTACCAAAAAAATTAGAAAAGGGAGACACTGATATTAAAATATTGCTTTTCTGACAATGACTCTAGGGAGAAAAGCTATCTTTTAGATTCAGAAACAGTATTAGTGATGCAAATAGTCCTGGTTATACTAACAATGTGCAAATGTCTAAATTTCACCAGTGGAGGGAATAAAAAATAGTTTGAAGAGCTCTTCATCATTTTGCGTCTATTCTTTTGGGCTAAAATCAACTTTGAAAATAATATTTACTTGCTGATAAAATATAGGTCAAAATTGTATCCACATCAGATCAAGTCCCTAGGTCTTGTGATTCTACTAATCCTTCTTCACAGCATTTAAACATATTTTGAACTTTGCTTTTATAATGAATATGGTACAGATATGTATACTAACTTTCAATGAGAATTGGCTTACTTATCTACATTACTGATACAGATGCTATACTTTTCTTACTATAGAATTACAAAGAAATATTATTTATCTTTACACATCCATAATAGGAATTTTATTCATATGGTTTCTATTATAAAGACACACAGACAAAAGGAAGCCCCCTTCCATATAAGATGATAATTTTCATAATATAGACAGTCAAACTGGTAAACGCAAGATCATCAAAATTCTTCAATTTTTACTTCAATTTAAAATAAAATGATGTGAAATACAGTTATTGGGATATCGACTTGAAAAAAGAAACATTTTATATACTTGGACCAATAAGTCATGTATACAAATCATTCTTTTTTTTTTTTTCTGGCAATTTTGAACTGCTTATCTTTCATAGGATTTCTTATGGCTATTTACATTTTCACTCAGTGAAAATCAATTACCTTCTTGCAATAAGCCTCATTTGCTACCTTTGAGTATAATAGAAACACCATTAGGATGATGACATTACCCAAAAGAAGGGCACCACACAGTTGGTAGACATAAATTAAGGGCCCTTTCACATATGCATTAGAAATACTGCTGTGACTGAAATATGCATAAAGTCTGTATCTATTAGAGCTATTAGTGTGGGGGGGTGATGATTTTGAAGGGGGAGGGAAGGATTGGTAGATTGTGATCTACTACTTTGACAAAATTATGTATTTCCTTTCTTGCCCGGTATGTGCCATTGATGCAATAAGCCTGGGCCCCCAGCTGAGCTGCATTTGGAAATGCCACTGAGCATGGTATACGCGCTTCACTTCCCTTTGCAGAAGCAAGACACTGTCAGGAATAGAGTGCATATGTGCCGCTAAGCCCACTCCTCCTCCGTCACCCTGACCTCCACCGCTCCGCGGATGTCTGCCTGGGTGAAGCTACCACTCATGCGGAAAACAGCTCCTGCAGATCAATTCATAGGATTTAGGGACATTTAACTTCCATCAAGCCCACATCATCTTATTGGTATTTGAGGACTAACTTATTACTGAACATTAATGGCCATAACATAAAGAGTTGTATAGTTCCCAGGGGAAGAAAAAAAAAAAACGCTAATCTAGAAATTCCCCCCTCTGAGACTAGAAAACAGAGGAAACCACACTTAAACCCAGTGATTTTTATCTGAGTTCTTATAAGCTTAAGTAAAACAAAATGATAACATATTGACCCTCAGGGTATGAGTGAAGTTTATGTTCTTTTAAAAACGTGTTAGGATTACATATTACAATTTTAATGAATTATTTTCAGATTAATTTATCTTTTAGAGAATCCTGCAAATACAGGAGAAATATCTGTACAGATAGTTCTTCATTAAAGAATCTGCGTTGAGTATGTAGGGATGTCACAAAAGGTTTGAGGAAGTGTAGTAGATGGCAGGAGCTAACAGATTGTCAATTTTGATCTTCAGAACAAAAAGCAAGTACTAGAAAACATACTATCATTTGAAAGTATATTTAAACCTTTGTTCTTATTAAAGATTTCTCAAATTTATATCATTATGCTTAAAAATAATTCTTGTTAATGTTAAAATCACCAAGCTGTGTATAGAATTCATTAAGAATTAATGCAGTCCAATTCTAGATATAACTATACATTTATAAAAATGTTTATTGTAATGACTTCAATTGTTAAAATACTTACAATGTTAACATAATCTTATAAGAAAAGAATTTCAAAAGCAAAAGGATGGAAATTTCTCACGTTTACCACTTTTTATGGAAAGGGAAAATTTTAGAACACAAACCTCCATGTCTTAAATAGTCCATTATCTCCAGATATCATAATTAAATCCATATATCATATTGGATTACTATAGGGAAAACAAAAAATGTGTTGCTTGCCATTGTATTTTTAAATAAAATTAAAAAGAAAGTTTCTTTTGCATAAACATTGCATTTAAATCTCTGAATCATAAGTAGAATCTAGAAAGATAATGAACTTCATATAGTGGAGTCAATAACACCTATTGTATTTTTCTTTTATGTCATTATGGACAAATTAATTATGAGATCTTAAGCTACAAAAGTATGAAACATTTTAATGTACTTGAAATTCTGTAAATGGTGTTAAGTAGGATGCATTTAGTTAAATCAATTGCTACACTGACATCACTCCATATAAACTCAGTTCTGTAGAGAGTATGTTATAATGGAATAGAAGTACCTTGATCCCTTTGTAACAAGAATGTTACACACAAAAATCTGTCTTGCTGAGTCTATCACCTAATTTATATGTCCCTCAAATAAATGAGAGGCCCACAAAGTTCATATAGAGCAAGAACCTGAATGAATTCTCAAGAAATATTATTCAGATTAATGACTGAAAAATTATTTATAATCTCAAAAGGATATAGGCCACTACAAGTGAACAGTTTCTATTCACACATAAAGCACAAAAATTATCATATTGTTACCATGCATGTGATATCACATATTTTTATTTTAATTTATCAACTCATGCCTTACATACTATATATTACAAAATGTTTTTTTATCCAATGCCCTTTAAAAAGTGAAGGTGCTATGGAACAAGACATTTTATAATAGCAAAAGATCTAAGTGACATTTTAGACAGCTACAATACAATTATGCTTCCCATAGGAATAAAATCATTCTGTAGGAAAAAATGTACTAATGAGAGTGCAAACAAAAATAAAAACTGAAGCTATAATTGAGGCAATCATACAAATAATAAACATATTTGACAGATTTGCTTATAAATCTTTTGTCATAATTAAAGGTGACTTGTTAGAAGTTAGTGTGAAGTTCTGAAGACAGTTTTCTCTTTTCTTTCATATTTTTAATGAGGTTAGCAAAACAGAGCTTAAAGAGCTTATATAAAGAAAAAAATAAACCCTAAACTGCTTGCAAGTGTCTCAGGATAATTATCTTATTCTCTTTAGATCCAGCATAATCAATTCCTGCCATTTAGTGGCTCTTCTGTTTTAAAAGGGAGCAGCCTCATCCCTCCCCTAATCCTGTAAGGGAAGACACACCTGGCAGAGGTGGGAGGCCCTGAATGTTAATCAAAGGGGACAGAAAACAGCCCTCCAGCAATTCCATCCCAGCTGTTTGTGGGGGGAGGCAGCTTCCTCTGTCTCCAAGCAGAAGTGGTAAAAGAGCTAATTGCAGCAGCAATGATTTATGCACAAGATTGTATGTCCTCTGATAATTACAGCCACAATATCTGCCCCACACTACAAAGCTCACCCAGAGAGGTTTCTTTCAAGCATAGAGGCAAGTTGAAACCTTTATCAAGAAGAAACTCTGGACAACTTAGTAGAAAAAAAACTACATTAAGTATAAATGGCATTTTACAAGTGTGATGTTTGTTTCTATCTTCATGTCATTTAACATTTATTCCATATTCAAATTTTGAAGAATTCTACAGTCCAGTTGGGATGCCATTTATTTGAGGATTTCAAAGATTCCAATAGCCTAACTAATATGTTAACTGAAAGTAGAAAATTACCTTGAAATTGTGAAATATATTCTGAATGGAGATTCTGAAGACTCTATACAGCAAAAAATAAAATAAATCTGTGTCCAGCTTTCATATACATGATCTATACACATTTATACACCCATTACAGACCCAGAAGAACATGGCATTTTTGTGGATTGATATGAAAACTACATTTATGAAGGCACATGAAAAACTGTCCAGAATTCTTTAAAATCCTAAGGTGAGAGCTGTTTCTGTAAATCTCTAGTTTCCATCCTTGCCTGGTCTCAAAGCCATCTCTAAGAAATCTCAGAATTTTAAAAGAATCAGCTTTATTTTTTAACTTGTTATTTCAAGCTAACTTTAAAGTTAGAGAAGACCTGTGGCACTAGAGCAGAACTCCCTTTTCCCTTTCACCAGTATCTTTACCATTATATAATTACTAAGTAATTAACTTTGGTGCAATACTATTAGCTAAACTACAGGTTTTCTTTAGATTCCATCAGCCTTTCCACAAACATCCTTTTCCATTCCAGGATCCAGTCTAGTATCCCACACAGTATTTATTAGTCCTCTATGATCTATGATAGCTGATCATTAATTTCTTCTTAAGACTGAAATTTTTGAAGAAAACTTACCAGTAAAATAGCAATCAGTTTGGGTTTGTCTGATGTTCACTCATGCTTAGACTGACAATATGGATTTGGGGGAAGAATGTTACCAGGCAAAGGGTCTTAAAAACTCTCACCATGTCAGAATTTCACTCAACAGTTCAGGTCCAGCCACCCAGCAGAACAAATGCAAACAAAAGGGCATTTGGTGCAGTAGAAGAAAAAAATGATTTATTTTAACCAACAGGATGAAGGGAGAGGACAACAGAATAGGTATAGTTACTAACAAGTGGCACCCAGTGGAGCTGCAGCTACTAAAGTTAACAGCATACAGCAAGGCTTACTGCTCTGTAGCCAGGGCCTGTGTCACTCCAGGACAAAATCTTATCAAGTCCTACCGCCAGCAGGACAGCAAGGTTTAGCAAAGGATTGCCAATGCTGAGGTCAGAGGTTCCCCCTAGCTGGGATGAGGAGGTGAAGATCCTGTTGCATCGCCTGTTACAAGGTGACTGCTTTCTACAGTATCTCCTACAAAAAGGATAATATGCCCATGGGCACTATTCCCTGTTAAGGGCTCTCCTTAAATGGGCACGCAGCTCCACCCCCTTCCCAGCAGCCCAATGCTCAGAATACCAGGGGTGGAGATCAGATCAAGGTACTGCCCAGACTTCATCTGCTCTGGCTTGGGGACTGCTACATCAGTGGGCAGAGTTTGGACCCTTGTCAGCATCAGGCCACCCTAAGAATGTCACAGAAATGTGTGCCTATCTCACCAGAAGGTACTGAATGTCTGTCTTATTACTGGTGATGTTAATTTTGATCACTTGATTAAGATGTCAAGTTTGTCCTTTGTAAAATTACTATATTTTCCATTATTACTAATAAATACTTAAGGAATTTTTGGGGAAATATACTGTTTTAACTTTATTTTCACCCATTCATTCTAGCCTCCATTGATGGATTTTGCCAATGGTGGGATTTAGTCAGGCTGCCCAAAAATATGCCACTCTGGCATATGCACTATTTTGAGTAAAAGATACTTGAGAAAGAATCAAGGCAAGGAGGATTGTGTGACCCTCTTTTATACTGGAAAGCCAAAAATAAATCTCGCAGGAGGAAGGGCGGTAGAAAGACATACTCATCACCAGACATATGGTATTTGGAGCCTAGAATTCTCCATAAACAAATTTCGTTACTTCATTATTTGTCAATACTTTTTGTAAATAGGCTACTACTTCGGATCTTATATATTTGATGCCCCTATAAATATGAAATTAAATATTTTCTCCTATTAATCTGTCTTTTATTACAAGGGTTGTTTCAACCAGGAACCTAGAAAGGTAAAAAAAAATTAATTTTTCTTCCCGATTGCTGCCACACATATTGCTATACCATTATAATGACTTCCTATTTCCTTCATTCCCTCCATATTTATAACAAGTTTTAGAGTAAGGAAAAGTTGTTCCCCTTTCAATTTCTTATTGAGGTATATATTTGCATAAGTATAAACTCCTTTTTCTTTGTATAGTATTTATTTTTACTCTTTAACACATAATTACTTTTTTGCTCAAATTGTTCCAATTTTGGCCATTCTGAACTTTTTCAGAGTGGCTCCTATGCCCTTTCAGTCTACTTCCATTTTATTTTTAAAGCAGTTATTTACTTTTTAGCACGAGTCAACTATTTTGAATATCATTTTGGAGTTTTTAATATTGTCAATATTAAATATTGTCACCCCATCTTCACACTGAAGGGACCTCAGGGGTGGAGGAGTACAAATCCCAGCATGCCATGCACCAGATTTCCTGAATGGGGCCAGCTGGGTAAGAGCAAGGTAGATGTATAAAGGGAGGGACCAGTGCTCAGAAGGAGTTGGAGGAGAGAATGGGAGGGTGTGCATGAAGGAGAGGCATGTGGAGACACTTAGAGGAGATATCCAGTTGAGACACGTGGGTGAGAACATGGGAAGGCTGCTGCTGCTCCGTGGCAGAAACAATAGCAGTAATTATCCTGACTTAATTGTAGAGAATGTGTTGTATTTGAAATTTAACAGTCTCCTTCTGTCCTAGCTCTCTGGGCTGCGCCTAACCTCTTACTAACAGTTCCTTGCCAGAAGGTACGTTAGACATGTGGCAAGCTTTGAGGCCTCAGTGGCCCCACTTCAGGCTGAATCTTCTGTTTAGGCATTTCCCAATGAGGGAATGTGTAATTGGGGTAGTTTTATTAGGAAACAATTATTTGAAACACTTTTTTCTCTCCTTTCTTTCTAAGGACACCAATTCTACTACAGATATTTCCTAGCAAGAGTCTAATTCCTTTGCATGCATGCAGATAGCAAGATTCCCTTTTTAATTGTGTGTTCCTTAATAGACTGGGGTCCCTGGGTCACACACTAATAATATGAAAAATTGTGTATTACTTTGAGGCTGATTCTATATCTCATCCCACTTAATAGAGCAGGTCATAAGTAAAAGGCAATTTTTGAACGTTCTTCAAATGAATGCATGTTTATTTCCCTTATTTATTCTGAACATGAAACAAGTAAAAGCTCTTCTTTCTTGTGGATGGCCCTATACATATATATGTTCACTATTAATTCACTGTTCTCTTTTGTTTCATTTTAATGCAATGGTTTTAGCTCCCTTGACCATTACTTAGACTGATTATCATCAATATTATTATCATCCTTAAAAACCACTCCTATACCGATAGGACACATAACAGGATACATTGAAAAAAGTAAATTATAGGAATGTCTCCATCTGCCTGTCCCCTAACCTAAACCATTCGAAAATATAATACACAGACATAATGCACATGCTTTATGAATCTTTAGTAAAACAAAAAATGAAGAAATTGTGTGATTTGAAAGAACAAGATATGCAAAAGTTTAGTAAAGAAACAACACAAGAACAACTGGGCCCTGTATTCCTCATACTTTAATTTCTATAACTATTTACAAATTAATGGCTCTACATGCTTATACTGTGTTTCGTTTCATTTTGTTTTGACAGAATTCTTTGTTCAGATAGTTATTTACTGAGTGGTTATTATATGTTGGGCACTAATCTAAACATAAAACTACATAATACTGGTATGACCATTACACCAACATGGAAAACTAAGTTAAGTTACTTGCCCAAAGTAAAGTAACTAATAAGTGTAGAGCCAGTATTTAGACTAAAATAGCAGGCTGAATTCAGCATGGGTATTCTTTTTAAAGATTTATTTATTTGTGCACACAGAACTGGGGTATAGGCCAGAGGTGCAGAGTGGTGAGAGGATTCATCAGAGACAGAGTGGTGAGCAGAACAGGCAGATCGTTGAAGTACACTGCTGAGGGAAGTAGTGGGCAGGTCAGGAGAGGTCTGTCATGCCATGTGGATCACCTCTGGGCAGGCAGGGATCCAACTCATGCAGAAGTGGCTTTAGTTTTTTAGTGCTGTGCTTTAACTCACTGCACCACTAGGGAAAGGCCCTGGTGTATTCTTAACCACCACCCTACAAAGCCTAAAACCAAACTTCTCTGTTACAGTAGAGGGGTAGAAATACTTGCTTAGACTCCCCTCTGGAATAGAAATACTTGCTCTGAATCCACAGGCTTTAAAATATAGTTTGAACTCCAAATTTTAATCTAGTCCCTAGTTAGCCTCAAGTTTCGACACTATGTGTTCAGAGCTGGATTCTCAGAGTGGAGTCAGTCTTAGGCAAAAAAATAACTGAACACATGGTGCAGATTGAAAAGACATAGGTGCCAATTTGGTTTCTAATTGTTGTTGTTTCCTGAAAGTCTCTTATCTCTATGTAATTCAAAAATTTATCTCACCAGAGGTGCTCCTTATCAACTTAACTTTGTTTTCCCTAAGTGAACTACCAGGACCTTCTTAATTAGCGGCACTGGTTGGCATCAGAATATTTTTTTCTCTTATCAAGATTATCTTTAATTCTAATTTCTATCTTCCTAGATGACAATCCCTTTTCCAGTTTTTATCATGGATTTGGAGGTAATTCAAGTAACTCTTAGTCTTTTATTTAGTGTTTTTAGAACAACAGAGAGCAGAAATAGAAATTTGGGTTAGTTAATGAATTTAGTGCACATGTCAGACCAAAGTCTGTATATCAAAGTATGTTTGTCCAATAAAAAAAATGCTTCTTTTAATTATTTACCATATATTTTAAATCAACTGAAAAGACAGCTGACTTTTCATGCATGATACCATACTTGGTAATGCATGCCTTGAGAAACAGAATAAAACTGAAGGAGATTTTGAGATTATTATAATTTGTTTGGGCTGTGATTGCTACAAAGATGAATGCCCTATTTTTTGGGTCAATTCAAATAAAATACACTAGAGGTCAATTCTATATTTCATAACAGATTTTGGAAAGAGGAAATTATCCAAAAATTATTTTGTTTGACCTGTTTCACTTTTTGTTCTCTCAGGAGAATCACCACCTTTTGTGTCATTGTGTCTCTGTGGTTAATAGTGCTCTAGGCAAGGAGCATGGTTGAAGACCCAAATAGAAAGTTTGATTCAAATCTTATGTCCTAACAACAAGACAGTTCTCCTGGGGAACAATTCTATTATTAGAAGCACTTTCCTTTGGATATACCTAAAAGAGGTCTCTCGTTTGATAGATAACAAAGAAAGAAAGAGAGAGAGATTTAGACACTAACAGTGAAAAAAGTGGGACTTAATAAAGAAATATATTTCATGTCATAACGTCAATTTTTTTTACTTCAAATTTTATCATTTAAAAAGATTGCTTTCAAATGTTGACATCTAATTAACATTTATAGTATGTGTCTCCTGCACACATTCAGTTTTATGATAGTGCAAGTATGATAAAATGCTAAGTAAAATGTGTCCAAAACCATTATTTTAATTTATCATCCCTATTCTATGACAAGTAATATGTACTATAAGGTTACTGGTGATAGTCCTTGGTCTATGGAACTTTATACATTATGTTTTATTTTAAGCTTAGGATTTTAACTGAAAAATAGTCAAAGTAAAATGTATCAAACTTATCTTTATGGGTATATGAAAAAATGATTCATCAAGGCTTTAAAATGTAATAGGCAGGACGACGTTTGAAAGGTTGTGCTCTAAGTTACAATCTAGTTCAGATACTGACTCTTTCACTTAATAGCCATTTGACCTTGAACTTGTTCTACTCATTGTCTCTCGGTCACATGTAAACTAGAGATAGCCTTAATACCCAAATTCATATGGCAAGAAATGCAAGATGAGTTCTGAAACCTAGTGAACACTTAACAAATATCAGTTTTTCTTTCAACAGAAAGGGAGAAATGAATCAAAAAAAAATCTAGAATGACTTTTGAAAATGAAACAAGATCCTTAAAGGGCAGAAAAAAATATGAGAAACTTTTTTCATAAAGTTTACAAAGATAATGGACATTAAGCCAAGGCATATTGCTAGATACTAGATACTATGTACATACTTTTAAAAAGAAATTGTGAGGAAAGTATGTTGAGAATAGTCCTGGCTATATGGAGATGGGGATAAGATAATGCAAGAGAAAAATGGCCAAAACTTAGCATATATACATATACATATACATATACATATACATATACATATACATATACATATACATATAAACTATAGAAAATAGGCACCAGAGGATTATGTTTTGAAAAAAATGCAGCTGAAGATTTTAAGATAATATAAATTTCCAGTAACGACAGTCATTTTACTCATCTAGTAATCCATGGACCTAGGACAAAGTATGTGCATTTGTGCTTCAGCAGTGGCTCTCAGAATTTAGCTGGTGTTATCTGAAATACTAGGCAGATTGCTACCCCTACTGCCATGCCATGTCTGACATATCAAGCAAGAACTCATTTCTGATAAATTCCCAGGAAATGCTGACACTGGTGGTCTGGGACTCAACACTATTGATGGAAAGAAGAGATTTAATTTCTGGAGAATGGGGTTGAGGGTTCTATAAGTTACTGGTTGACCCTACATATGTCAAATATGACTTTAACCATTACAATACTATATCCAAATGTTTTCTACTGAAAGACAAAAAGAAATATGTATCAACAAATTGCTATTATTTCAAAAATCATCAATAAAGAGGTTAGTTCTTTAAGGCCTACAACTGAGAGGTCTTGGTGCTAAAATACAAAGAAATCACACATTTGACTCTATCAGTTAGTCATGTTTCAGGAGGAAAAAAAACATGTAATAAATGAGAAAAAGCCCTAAACCTTGTTGTGTCCCAAAGGTCAGACACTACACCAGGAAACAATTTTAAGTCAGAAAAGCTAGATCAATAACATCAAGAAATCACAACTCCTCTGGGGTTAATGTGATAAAACCCCAATACATTGTATGCATTCATGTGAATAGGAGAAAAGATCCCAATTATGCTTTGCTCAAGGTATTTATAGTATATTAAGGATCCAAAAGGAAATTATGCATTTGAATGCATGTTATAAATGCAAATTAGCAGAGCTAACCAGGAAGTTTGTAAGCATTCCATTTGGAAATACAAATTAAAAACTGAGACATAATTAAGACTTTTCATCCAAAAGCATTATCATATAGCAGTATGACATTTAAAATACTTGGAGATAACTTATATTTATGTTATTAGTTTTAATCATTAATTCATTCAATAGCATTCTTGAGTGTGTCATGCCCAAATGTCAATATTACAGGCTCTGAGCACACAGGGGTGGAAGAGATGGAACAGTGCTATCCTCATGCAGGTTATACTCTCAAGGGGGCACTAATGACAATAAGAAATAGTAAGTGAGTAAACAAGATGATTTTAGACAGTGGGAGGTGCTGAAATTACATTAAGCAAGGTTATAAGGTTATGTCTGGGAACCACTTCAAATAACCTTCACACTGAGAGCCTACTATTTCCCAAACACTGTGAGCACTTGCTCATCTGTGTATGAGTGCCTGTGCTAACAAATGTTCCTGTATGATGCCAAGTGCTTTATAAACACTGAGTTATATTCATCCTCATGGCAACACCAAAAGACTGGTATCATCATTATTCCTAATTTGCAAAAGTAAAAACAGAAGCAGGGGGGTTAGTAGATAGAGCAAGATCACATAGGAAATTTGGCTCCCAAATCTGTGTTCCTAGTTACCATATACTATGATTGTTGCCATTGGATTTTATTGTATTATCTCACTTAATGTTCACACCCACCAACATCTGAGTAATTACACCTCATCTTGCTGAAATGGAAACCAAAACACAAAGAGAAAAAAATAGCTTTGCCAAGGTTAGACTCTGTACTGAAACAGTCTGGTTCCTATTTCTCTTGTCCACTTTATCTTACTGCCTTTCAATAATTACTATGAGAAATCATGATGGTGTAAAAAGTAAAAGTACTAAAAGAAATGAGGTGGTCATATTTATGTATTTTTTAAAAAAAAAATTAGACTGCAGTCACTAATAGCAGGAGTATAAAGGGCCAGGGGAGAAAATAATAACAACGCACAACTATATATCAGAGACATTTTATGGGGGTGGAGTGGGGAATGGGATAAAAAATGGCAGGCGGGGGGAAGTGCACTGGACTATGGTAATGGCACACAGGTGAACTGATGGTGGGAAGCCCACAGGGATTCCAACTGAGATGGAAAAATGCACAAATGATGTAAAAATAAACTATTATTTTAAAAATTCTCAAAAAAACTTACACTGTAGAACTAAGTCTCATTTGTAAATTAGCTATTTTAAGTAAATCCAACTTACATTCTAATAAAAGTCAACTACTAGACATTAAACTACATTCTAGTCCTCCTGCCTCTTCCCATTCACCATATTTGCCCCAACAATCAAATTCTTCAATAAGATATGATAAAATTAAGGTAACAATAGTAAAATATTAAGCAAAGTATTAAAATGAGACAGAAAACCAAGAGTCTTGATTAAGTCCCTACCTGAGTAATCTTAGACAAATTTAACTTCCTTAGACCTCAACTAATTCACAGTTTGAGAAGACAGGGCTATTTTAAAGGTCCTCGATCTTGTTCATGTTATGAAACACAGAGCTTTTAATTATTTTTAAGAGAATACAGTAAAACATTAGTAAACATAATTTGTAAAAACCACATAGTTAATTGTGTGATAAACTTGAGACCACCTTACCATCTTATACTAGGTTCTAGAATAAACAAATGATAGCAATTGCTACTTGTTTTCTTTTTAAGCCTATATGGCAAAAAGGAAAGAAACTTAATGCAGTTTCTTTTATGAATATGACCAAGTCTTTCTTTCTTTCTTCCATTCTTCTATTATTTTTGGCTGCAGAGGAACAGTCTGAATATCACTAATACAGCTCCTTAAATTTCCTATAAGGCAACTATTGCTTCTTCATTTCAGTAAATCAGGTGAGTTGAAACATTTGTGCATAAGCTATATGTATATAATATCTATAAAAGTATCTTTGGGAGGGGAAGACACTGGTATGTGTGTGCTCCCTGCCCTCTAAAATCTACCCCTAGTTTTCTTCTAGGAACTAGGTCTACCTTAGTCTTGGTCAATTTGATCCCAGCAAAGCTGACTCCACTGTGCATCCCTGCAGCTGGCACTGGTTTGACCTGGGCCTAAGTGATCCTTTTGGAATGAGGTCTGACAGACACTACAAAGGCTTTGTTTATCATTCAAGCTTTTTTTCTGGTATTTCTGGGAGGGTCCTGGATCTGAAACCTGAGAAAAAAATTAAGAACAAAACTCCTTCTTTGACTCTAAAAGTAGAACTGATATGGGGGTAGAGGGTGTGATCGAGATGACATTTACCTTGGAATTTTTTCAAATTGCATGCTTAAGCCAGTTTACACTAAGAATTTATCACCTGCAATTGAGAGTCCAAATTAATACAAACATGCATTAGTTATACTGTTGAATTCCCAAACAACTGATGGTCAATACCGTGGAAACCCTTTTAGAGTTACTGTTATTATTTCCCCCTCCCCCATCACAACCCTGTCCTACTTTAAGTGCTATATAGAATTATTAATTATTTTGTTTGGCCTAAGCAGTAAGGTTGTCTTTTTTTGCTGGTTTGTTTTTAAAGATTTACTTAGCTATGCATACAAGAGCTGGAGTGTAGGCCAGAGGTGCAGAGAGGTGAGAGGATTTACCAGAGATAGAGTGGGGAGCAGAACAGATGAATGTAATGAAATTCACTTCTGAGAGGAGCAGCAGGAGAGACAGGAGAGGTCTGCTGTGCCATGTCAGTCACCTCCCTGAGCAGGGATCAAACTCCTGCTGCCCACACTTCACACTGCTGAGACTTAAACCCTGGTGCCACCAGGGAGGCCCATAAGCAGTAAGGTTGTTAAGACCGTATTTTATTTCTGAATACTCTCTAAATGCTATTTTTTTCCATTCTCTGCTGTTGATCAGGACAAGGGTTCTACAAGTAAAAGACAAATCAACAAACTATATAAACTAGTCTTTTATCTGCTGAAAATTTTGGTATACAGAATTCTGAAAATATACCTCAAAGATGTCCAGCTTTAATTCCTGGAACATGTAAACATGAAATATCACTCTATAATTATATGATCTTCAGGTAAGGCAACCAGCTGGATGAACACATCAATTCATATGTGCCCCTTTAAAAATAGAGTTTTCTCTAGCTGTTGGGAAGGAAAATTTAGCTTCCAAATACAAGGAAGGCTTGCTAGCTTTGAGAACATTAGCAGCTGTGTGCCAAGAAATGTGAGTCTCCACTAGGAGCTGAGAGTGGTGGAAGACAAGCAAAGGAAAGGAGAACTTAGTCTTTTAATTGGAAAGAGCTGAGTATAACAAATAATCTGGAGTAATTTAGAAGATTCTTCCCAGAGCTTCCAGATAGGAGTCCAACTTCACCAACACCTTAATTTCAGCCTTATGAAGCCCTAAGCAGAGAACTAAGCAAGACTACTTGATTTCTGAGCTAAATATCTATAAGGTAATAAACAGATCTGTCTTAAGATGTTGTTTGAAGTATTTTATTACACAACAATTGCTGTTACACAGAAAAGATAGCAATAATATAGGCAGTTACTACAACAGTAGCAAGTGTTATTGATATTTTAGGTTAATGATTCTGATATTTTAGGATAAGTTGTTATCCTACTGAAAGTGTATAAAACATACACTCTTTCAACCTTGGAATAGTGAAATATATGGCATACTAGCAAATCATAATGAGGGTTTTATAAGACATGCAAGTGTAATCATATGAATCTTACGTCACATACTTATATCTTCATACCTATCTGTGGTCTCATTAAAGTATTCACATGCATGCATGTGTAAATTTCCATATAAAACAAGTAAAACTCTAATCTTAACCACACACACATGCATGCTTTTATCTATGTATATGGTTTATGAGTATGACAGGGATACAGATCTCAAATTTAGGAAATAAATTTTCACACTTCCTAGTCACAGAAATTTCTGCTTATCTGACTCACATTTTACAAATGATATGAGACTGAAATCCTCCCCTCGTCTACAATTTCATTGAATTTGATGATATTTTAGAATTTTATTTTTAAATAGTATTTATTTAGTTTTTTTTTTTGAAGGTTTATTTATTCATACAGAGGTGGAGGACAAGCCAGAGGTACAGGAGTGGTGAGAGGCAGCACCAGAGAGAGAGTGAGGAGCAGAACAGGCAAATTGACAAGGTACACTGCTGAAGGGAGCAGCAGGTAAGTCAGGAGAGGTCTGCCACGCCATGTGGTTACCTCAGGGGTGGGTATCAAACACTCACTGAAGCGGTTGTGGCCAGCTTGCTGTGCTGCGTCCTAACCCATTGCGCCACCAGGGAGGGTCCTATTTTAGAATTCTTAAGGAAGTGGACTTCTGTTGTATAAATTTCTAAGTAGCTTAGTCCAGCATTTTTCTTTTGGGACTATGCAAAATACCTCCATCTGCTGTTAAAACCAGGAATTCACCTAGTAACTACTCTCTAGCTTACTTTCTAAAATGTCAATATAAATCTGTAATAAATTTACAGAAATTCTTGGTATCTAGTTCCAATGGTACTTTTCTTTCAGAGGCTCCAGATAATTATTCTTATTTATAAATAGTAAATAATAATTAAATAACTTTTATCCTTAGAAGTATTATGCTTGCCCAGATCAGAAATGTAAAAAAAATTTTTTCTGAAGAGTTCACTCTCTGTACATGACCTGTGTTGTTCTTAGTCCTGGCTATTTGCATATGGGGAAAGGTTAGTTTTTCTTTTTCAAACTTTGCATAGCAAAGCAATTATAGATTCACAAAAGGCTGCAAAAAATGTAAGAAAAGTACCATAAATCCTTCCCAGTTCTTCTCCTAATATCATCTTACACATTATGATATGGCTTCAAAATGAAGCAGGTGATATTGCTACCACCCACACCTTTTATTCAGATATCACTGGTTATGTGTACACTTGTGTGTGTGGCTCTGTGTATGTGAATGTGGTTCCATTTGTCATATTTGTAGCTTTTTATAATCACCAACATAAGTCATGGATCTCAACTATATAATCACAAGACTCCTTTTACATGCATACCCACCCCCTCCCCAAGTTCCATAGCCATACTTACTATTTGGTGTTACTTCATGAATATCTCATAAGCTAGATAATGAAGTAGGCATTCTTTCGATATTTAGTGTTGTGTTGGGCAACACCACACTGATAAAGAAACAAGAGTTGTGGAGCAGGCTACATAAGGCTGAAAAGCTAGATCCTGGCCTTTTTATTGATAAACCAGTCATACAACATTAGTTGTAGGAGGAAGTAGAAAAGAGAGGGAGAAGTAGAAGAAGCAGGGGAATGGTGGAACTGTATTTCTCACCTGCTGATAGCTCGGTAAGTAGTTCAAGCCCTGACTCCCCAGTCAGGATTTCAGTCTTATCAATAAGGTTTCCTCTAATCAGCTTCTTGGGTCCTTTGTTATACATCAGTCAACCAGTCCCCACCACTCCCAGTCATACCTCCTGATGCATACCCTTCCCAGGCTGATCTAGCTTTATGCTTTTAATTGATGTGAAGGACACCTTGAAGGGCTGGGCAGTTCTGACCTTGCTTTAAGAATACAGAACTGTAAGTAATAAAATGGAAGCTGGATAGGCCATCTAGCAGTAGCATTAGCAGGCCCACAATTTAGATATTTTCACTCATAATTTTGTTGAGGTTCTTGAAACTTATATGTATCAACAGTTTATTCTTACTGCTAAATAACAGTTTACAACTTAAACTTAACAGATATTAGATGACCATGATATCTTAATAAAGCTGAGTGAACTATAAAATAAGAAAAGAAAGTATGTATGTATAATAAGAATCTAAAGTTCTTGAATTATCTACAAGTAAAAATATTAATTTATAATAGACCTTAACAAGCCTTATATTATATATGTGTATGTGTGTTTTCTAAGATTTTATATATATATATATGTACATATATATATGTGTGTGTGTGTGTGTGTGTATACTCTTATTATTCTTGTAGTGATTTGTTTGCTATCTTTTTTTCCTGTTAGACACTGTAATCACAACTCTTGTGGCCCAGAAGTTCACCTCTCTT
Source organism: Condylura cristata (assembly GCF_000260355.1). Classification (NCBI taxonomy): domain Eukaryota; kingdom Metazoa; phylum Chordata; class Mammalia; order Eulipotyphla; family Talpidae; genus Condylura; species Condylura cristata. The sequence continues at coordinate 18,950,077 of NW_004567116.1, read as the reverse complement.
TTCAGTCCTGAATCCCCACAGCCTCAGGGAGCTTAGAACATCGAAATCACTCCATAAATATCTGTACATTAATAAGGTATGAATGAAATAGACAAAGAGAAAGCAAAAGCCATTCTAATAGTTAGTTGGGTTCAGTTTTGGATTGATGAGCCGGTCTTAGTGCTATGGTTGTAGACTAAATAATGAGGGTCTTGAAAAGTACATATAAATACTCAAACTCGTTCCCCCTCTATTTTTTATTGCATTAAGTATTGTAGTTCATTCATTTATTCATTCAATCATTCATTCATTCAACAACATGTATTGACTGTCTACAATGCACTAGGTTTGTTCTGACCCTGGTAATAGAAATATGAATAAAACAAAAGTTCTTGCTGAAAATGGACTTTACATTCTAAAGGGACAATGCAGATAGTAAATACATATTTGACAGGCAGTAATAAGTACCTTGAAGAAAAATAAAGCAGGGAAAGAGAGTGACAGTGTAAGCATATTGGCATATCTGAGACTGCCAGAAAGCCAGGATGGTTAGAACAGAGAAAGGGAGAGCTACTATGGCCCTGGTAGAGTAAGATCATGTAATACACAGTAAAGACTGGTTTTGCTGTAAATGAAATAAAAGTCATTAAAGAATTAGGAACTGAGGATTCCTATGATATGACTTATGAATGTGAAAAATTCAGTATTACCAGGAAGTAAAGAATAGGCTGTAGGGAACAAAGTTAGAAGATATGGACAAGTAAGGATGCTAACCTTTAGGCCAGTTTAACTGTGTGAACTCTATACTCATTTATTTCCATAAACTGTAACTTAATAACATCTTCACCACCTGTTACCATGTCAATCCACATTACCCAAACCTGGAACCTTACTACCTAATATTTTCACTATTAGAATGCTAGGCATTCTAACTTTAGGGCTACAGGTTTGCAGAATGTAGGAGGAGGGATTCCCATTCATCCTTTGAACAGTTTTACAGACAACATTGACTAGAACAGAAAGATAAGTAGGACAATTTTTTAAATGAAATTGAGCAGCATAATTGAAAGTTTTGGTACCTCATGGCAATAAGTGAGAAAAATTAATCATAAAATGCTTATTTGAAAATCTGATAATTTCTGTATTCATGCACATTTAGGATATAAATCTAATCCTCTGGAATGCTTAATTTTGACTTTGTTTCAAAGAAGCAGATGCAATTAAGTTATTTGCTCACATTAATTCACAGATAACATATGGGAATTAATTTTAAAAATATACCAAGGTATAAATAGGCAACATATCTTCCAATATCAGGATATTTGACTTTGTAAGTAAAACCAAAAATTATTTTATCTCTGAAACACACAGTAATTTCATGTTATTAAATGCAACACCATAACCCTATATAAAGTACCAAAGAGCTACAGGTTATTAGTTAAAGTGAGCATTTTCAATATAAACTAATATTTATTCCTAGAGACTGTAATTTTATTTAGTGAATATCATAAGCACTTAAATGACATTAACATTTGCCTTTACTGATAAGTGTTCTAGAAATAAGAATATGTGGTAATTTAAAAAGGACATCTTCTTTAAAAGAATCATGCATTCAGTGTCTTTATAAAAATCATCATGCTTATTGAACAAAATAAGAATACTCAAATCAACAAATTTGAATCAAATAAAATAGCTACAGATTACCATAAAATATATGCAAAACTAATAAATGATTTAGCAGTCATATGCCTTAAGAAAATCAGATTTTCCATTTTTAATAGGAAGCTTTATTTCCAACATATAACTATAGGCATCATTTATCTTTTTAAAGAATTTTTCATTGAAAAGGAGAAGACTATAGTAGTTCTGTTACCTAGTGTATTTCAAACCTATTACCAAGAGAGAAAAACTGTAAATGTAGAAAAATATGTCACTTCTATCAAGCTTCAGTTCTCTTCTATCAGGGTAAAGGTCTCATAAAAATTGACCAATGATACAGTTTGGACTTACATTCTTTTGAAAGCGTATATATGACAAGGTCAATGTAATAAATACAACAATACTGTTTTCCACTGTAGCCAGACTTCATTATAGTAAAAGAATTAATTTTAAAACTATTGAAAAAATGTAAGTGGGGCTTTAAAGCTGATTGAGGAGTTATATTTCATAATTGAAAGCTGGATTTTAATTTAAAGAATTCTCATAAAGTAAGATATGTATATTCAGAATGTTCTACTTTTGTTATGATTGAAATAGAGAAACTTCAGGAAATCAGAGACCAGAAACATCTGTTTATTATCAAATGATATCTCCTGGTGAGTGTAATAATTTTATGTAATAGATTAACTTTAAACTGTAAATATTGTAGTGCTTTAAAATTTAAGTGATCATATAAAAATTTGCCTATTTGCCTAGTTTAATCCAAATATTTCTACCAGTAAAGTATGTATCGAGGTCTATGTTAATAATGCTTTCATAACATATGTTAATTTTTGTCATATTACCAATGTAAGATTCAACTATTAAAACATAAAAACTTAAAACCCAGTAACAATTGTCCATATGTTGGGATATTGCACCTTCCCACCTGTCTTTATCAGTATAAAATTAGGATACTATTAAACATGGTTTAAACTTACTTTTTATTAGCACCAAAACTCATGAGACATTAAAATATACTAAATTTAAAAATCCAAGGACTTTTAAATATATGTTCTTTTTAGATGAAATCTTTCTGTTTGAGATAACATGGATGAACCTAGATGGCAGTATGCTAAGTGAAATAAGTCAGAGGGAGATAAATACCATGTGATTTTACTCATGTATGTAAGATAAAGAAACAAAACAAGTAAACTAAAACAAACTCTTAGATATGAGAACAAAATGGTGGTTTCCAGAAGGGCAGGGGATGGAGTATGGATAAAACAAGTTAAAAGGAGGTCAATGATGGTGGTGGCTGGAAACTACTCTCTCAGTAGTTTATACAACAGAATCTATATGCATATGTCAAAATAAAGTACACCTGAAACTTACATGTTCAAAAAAATTTTACGCCGATAAAAACTGTAAAACTAAATAAATATAGTTTTTTTTTTTTTGAAAGAATGAAGGATGTGCCAAGTTGAGTCATGAAGAAAATGTCAGTGTGATCCATGGCAGCTGCTTGCTGCTTGCTTCTGGAAGGAAGGGACCAGTTAGGGCTACAGTAGCTAGCAAACCCCTCAGCGATCTGCAAAGTCACCAGTGGGAAAAGAACAAAGGCCTTTCCAAAGCAACCAACACAGATGCGCCCAAAGGCAAACTGTCAGAAACAGTTAAGATGACAGCTACTCACAGTTCATTATTTCCTTCTCACAGGTCACTGGGTGACAAGCTGGGTCAGTGTGCTTTGTTGGCTGTCCCAGTCCTTCCCCACCCCCTATTCAATTTAAATAAGGCTAAAGGGCTCTACTGGATAAACTAATGTAAACAAACACATTCCAGACACTGAAAGATGCTGGGATAAGGCATTTATTTTGGACCAAACTTAGAATGAAATGCACATGCAACTTACTTGAATCAAGCAAGAAGAAAACCACATTTTCATATCTAACCAAAAAGAGAAGCAAAAACATTTTAAGTGTGGTGAAAGGAAATAAAAAATGTACCTTATCATGAACAAACTAAGAATCTTTCATTAAAGATCTTTTCTAGTTACAGAATTCCCTTGCACCTCAGTGGGAAAAATAATTTTTCTGACTACCACACACACACACAAATGACAGATTGCTTTCCACAAGAGATTAAAATGAAAAACTTAAATGATGCTGAAGATGTCAGAAACTGGTAGTAGTGATTGTTATAGTTGTGTATTTTTTTAGGTTATAATTCAAAATAATACATCAATCAAAATATCAACAGTCTAATTAAATAGTTTATGATCTAATATACATACTGTTTTAGTAATGACAACATGGCTTTCTCAGTATGATAAATTCTGTTAGGAAATCAATGGAGTAAAAACTACTAGAAATGAGAAATGAAATAGTGGTTAAAAGTATGGCCAATACCGTGGGGATTACAATTGAGATGGAAAAAAAAAATGTACAAAATGATGTAAAAATAAACTGTTATAAATAAAAATTAAAAAAAAAAAGTATGGCCTATAAATCCAAATAGAAGTGGATTCAAATTCTAAATCCCTCATTAACCTCATTAATCAATATGACTTGGCACATTACCTAACCACTCTTAGCTTCAGTTGCCATATTTGTAGATTTGTAGAGTACCTCCACATTAGGACATTATGACAACAAACAAATTAATCTATTGTGTTGCTATACTACTTAGCAGTTGGTACATGGTAACCATTTAACAAGTGGCAGTTATGAGTTACCTGTCACCATAGTTAGTATAGACAAAGCCAAAATGAACCACCATTCAAGGTGTGAATTAACTTGATGTTATTAAAAAGTATAGTGAAGATATTACAGAGGGTTTTTTATAATCTCTATAATAGTCAAGGACAAGTCTCTGTGGGATTCAAAGAGAAATAAAGGGTTCATAATCTTCCTTATTATTTTCTATCTCTCATGTAGTCTTCACTGAAAATTGGATATACTAGAATCTCTTTTATTATTTATTTTCTGAATTGTTTCACCTTAAAGGAAACTTTCAAGATAAACAGCAAGTCAAAATAATAGGCCCCACCTGAAAGGCTTAAGATTTAAAAGAAATATTAAGATAAGAACATGCTCAGGCAGAAAATATAGAGGTAAAAATAAGACTTTGGACTTAGATAGGCCTACTATCTAAATGTATAGCTGAAAAGCTTTAGCCAAGTGAGTTAGTATCTGTGTGCCTTTCTGTTTTATGTACCTCACAGGCTATTGAGAAATAATGTACATAAAGGACTAAGCAAAAGTCAGTATATGTTATTCATAATCTGATGTTATCTTTTATTTTCTCCTAACTGCCAATTTCTCCATTGTTCCCCAAACTTGGCTACTAAGGTTCTCTCTTTCCTTGGCTACTTGTAAGGTAGTGCATATATTTATATTTGTCTATCCTTTTATTCTTTTCAATTAAACATTCTTCAAATTATTTGTTCATTAATGCTTTCTTTAGTGTTAAAAATTGTACTTCTTTTTTCTAAATTCCACAATTCAGTTTATTTCACACTATTCCTTTTCTTGCAGTGATTTTATTCTTTATTTTGTAAAATTATCATTAGCAAAAGTAAAAAATATATAAAAAGCCTCTACTGAAGCTGTGATAGTATAATGTACTAGTTGGCTTATAAACTGGAAAGCATGCATACTTAACAAGACAACCTACGGTTAAAAGTAATCAATATTCCAAATACAGTACCATGTTCTCATTTTTGCCCCACAACAACTTCCAAAATGAGAGGAAAGTAATTGCTCTAAGTATTTACTCTTTACTCAAAATAACTTCACTGAAGAACAGAAAGAGAGAGAGAAACTGAAATTACATCTATTGTGGTAAATTGTGGGGGTGGAGAAGAGAATACTGATAAATCCAATGGATTAAAGTAAAAAAAAAAAAAAGAAAAGAAAAAAAGGCTGGAAAAATTGGCAAAAGCTAAGATAAGACAGACCCTGAGGAATACCAAGAAGCCCTTGGGAAATTTCTTGTGAAATAAAGTACAAAATATATGTATCAGTGAATTACCATTGACTTTAAGAAAAAAAAAAACAATTTAAGTATTCCTCCATTAAAAACTCTCTCCTATCTCTCCTTATTTTCACAACTATTACTTATTGTTACTACATTCCTGAAGATTTTTAAGATCATTCACTTAATTCTAACAACAATTCTAACAAACAAGTGTTGTGATATGTTAACTGACATTAACTGTTGTCTTGCTATCATTTTGCCTCATATTCACTAATCTATTTTTCATCACCAGTGTTTCTTCCAGTGTTTCATCATCAAAATCTGTTGCTTCAAAGAAGATACACCAAATACTGAAGACAAATTCCTAAACTAGCCAAAGCCCTCAACCTTTAGAGAAAATATTTCCAGGCCAGAGAGAAGGTGAGTCAAAAGTAAGGTATTCCCCTGCAGGGGATTCCCCAACACATGGCTGCCAGAGCCAGAACCAGCATAAGGCAAACACAAAAATCCTAGGCAGGTTTCAGAATCTGAGAGCAGAGGTAACCTATGCCCTCTAGAATATAAACCAGTATAATGACAAGCCCCCAACATTCTCTCAAAGAGAGAGTAGAAGTAACCTCCAACTGCATAGGCAGATAGGCCAACAGTGACATCATAGAACATAATTTGAGCTCCACAGTCTGCAGTGTTCCTTTAGTTCTTGTTTAACTAAAAGAATAAACACTGCTCCCAGAAACCTCAATCCTAGTTAGAGACTCCCCAGCTGTATTAATGGACCTGTGGTTGTATTGTGGGTAATCAGAGAGCTGAGAAATTTCTGAGTCATTTTTAAAAAGTAACAGGGAAGGAAAGCCTTCAACAGGTTTTCCTACATGTCCAGGACACCACCATTCAATGATATGGTAAAACACTAAATTTATTCTTTAGTGTGTGCCCTACCTTATTCAAAACAACCAGTACAAAAGATTTGAGTGTTAAATAACAAATTAAAGAGATAAGAAATAGGAGGGTCACTTCTGCTCATCAGGAAAAAAATGACCCCTTCTTGTCCAACAGGAATATGTAATTTAAGAATACAAGATAGCTTTTAATTTAAATGAGGTTACATTGTTTTTAATTTCTCATGCAATTGGCATTGCTATCTACAGCAATTGTTAGACTTAGTATTTCTCTTCTGAGTATGGCAACAAGGTACTACTGCTGAAGAGTCCTTCAACCAGTAATTACTTTCAAACAATTGTACATTAAAATTGAAGTTCATAAAGTTGATGATTACAATACCAGCCTAATGAAATAGTAATAATAAAGTTTAATTTTTCAGCTAGATATAAGGATACAGAGAAATAGCTTCCATTTTCCAAACAAGGATAATTTTTCATTGGTTAGAAAATCACTGATGTTATTACTACAATAATAAAAATTTTGCACATTTGTGAAATTATTACCACTTAAGATCATTCTGCTTATGGAACAAAAAGAATTTCCAATGGGTCTATGCCTTTTTATAGACTTCTTGTATTTTGCTTTTTGTTTTACAAATTTTTATGTGCTCAATGCTGCCTTACCCAACTTATATTCTTTCAAATTATTTCAGTGAGACCCAGGACAGAAATCCCTCCTAAGTATTCTAATAAGCAAAACCATATATCAATCTTTAATAAAATACATATAAATGTCACCCCTCCTCATCAAATATGACCCCAAAACTACTATGCTTGAAAGCCCAAGGGCTTCTGAGATATTTCAGTAATCTTCAAAAAATCAATCTTACATGGAATTGAAGGAAAACACCAAATGTCATTGAGCAATAAAACTGTTCTGTCAGCGCCCTACCTCTGAGCAGAAGCCTTGGGATGTTTGTCTTCCAGTTTCTTCATCAGTGCCACTGTCAGCTGCTCTGTCTTCCCAAGAGAATCTTCTGGCACCAAATGGGTATCTGAAGGTTCTGGCAGTTGCTCCAGATCAAAGATACTGGCATTTTTTTGCAGAACCTAATGAATGAAATAGAGGAATAAGATAGCTATCTAATTTCATTGAGTGGGAATATCTAAACTATGCCAAAATTAAACATTTTCATGGTTCCTTCAATTTTCTTTATCTAACACACAAGTCATTTGTATGTGGACAGAATAAAAGAAAGCAGCCCTAACAAATCATCAACTATTTAGTAAAATGTTTATATAAATATAAATGTACATATAATATTAGTATTATATGTATGACTTTAAATAACCAGTAATATGAAGATGTGAATTTATGCTTGCCTCCTGGAAAAAACTTAAAGATGTTTTTCTCATTTAAAAATATATTGTAGAGCTTCATTTCTGTCTTGCCTCTGGCTCTCTACACTGACCTCTTCTGCTAGGCTTCTGCCACATTCCTGATGAGATGTGTTCCAGGCACCATGATGAATGTGATACTCTGTCTGGGTCACATCCACTTGCACATTTAGCTCCTCTAGGTAGGTCAGAACAAATTCAGGATAAGCCTAGAGGAAAGGAGAAAATTAGTATCAGGCTTGTAAACAACAGTCAAAAATCTACACATGTAGAACACAAAGGGAGAATAGATTAGTAGTCAAAAGTTCTGGCTAAGAAAGTTTGCATTTTACTATTAATTTCAGCTCAAAATCAAGTCAGGAAACTTTAGTATTGAGATTTCTGATTAGTTGTTTAATCTCATCAAGTATATCTAAATTGTTAATCTTGACCTTCAGATATATGAATATTAAATAGAATATAAAGACTGATAAATAGAATAGAGACTGATAGATGGATATAATAGATAAGATTAAAATATTTAAAGTCATCTTATGTATTAAAAATAGTAACTGACACTGCATTGTTTCTCAATAAATAATTACTGTAAATATCGTATATGTATATAACATGTAGTTATATTCTTTGGGATTATTAAATTCTGCTCTATGAAATAAGAAAGCAAATAAGAGGGATGACATTTATTATCTGCAAAAGACAGATAAATAAGTAAATTTGAACAAAAGAACCAAGCTCATGTAAGAGAAAAGGAAAAGTCTCTTCCATAAATGGTGTTGAGAAAACTGGAAAGCAACATGCAATGAATGAAAGGAGATCGTGATCTCATACCATAGAGAAAAATGTGATAAAAGACTTAGACATGACCATGGAACTGAGGCAGAAGCTGCCTCAGCACTACAGCTGCCTTGGCAGTGGTCTCTCACCTTGCTGCTCCACCAGGGTGCATGGCTGCAACTCGTCAGAGCCCAATAACCTCCTTTTATGTATACTTCCTGGGTTGTGGAATGGACCAATCAGGTCTAAGCTATGAATTGATTGGTGCTAAATGGTCCAATCAGCCACAGGATTGAAAAACAATATAATCAGATGTACTGGGGCACCCTGAAAAGGGACATAAGCCAGGGTTTTAGGGAGCTGAGGGACACAGTTCCTGATGCCAAAGAAAGAAGGATAATACTCTGTTCCTAGCCTCAAAAAAGAAAAAAGAAGGACCAGAAGCTGACCTCAACAAAATAAAAGAAGAAAAGAAGCATCCAGCAGCCAACATTGGAAAAAGAAGAAGAAACTGAGGACCTCTGCCAGAGAATGGGTCTCTGGTCCTAATTCTGATTATCACCTGAAAGAAGCACCAAAGACTCTAGGCCTGGTGTCTCAAAGAGTTTGTTATTAGTATTGTCCAGCAATTGACAAAGAACTGTTAATACCTGATGTCTCTAACACCACCTCTGGAGGACCATTAGTGAACATCACTATTCACTGTGATCATCACAACTGGCCCATGTAGTCTAGCCCTGTTGACAGATGACTGGTACTCCACTTATATTTCTGGTGGACACTATCTAGATAGCCAGCCACTTGTGGCTACAGTAAGTTCTTTGTTTTTACTGTTTGTAAAATAAACCCTATGCTTGATGTTCCTGAAGCCTAAAATATCTTGCAGTTGTGCACACACCCAGAGGTAGAGACCTGTTCTCTATTGGGCACTGTCCTTTATTTGGCTATAGCCCACAGGCCCCTACCATATAAGAATTGTATTGCTAAAGCCCTTGCTTTTAGCATTATGCCTTTTTGACCTTTTGGGGCTTTTTTGCTGCTCTCTAAAGCCCCACAGGCATTCTCACTCTAGTCATTCCAGCATCCTTCCTTCTCCTGCCCTGACCGCCTGTTTCAGATGTAAGACCTTCAATCATAATTTACTTAAGAGAAAACCCAAAAACCGACATTAGCTTCAGTAGTGTACTTGGAGACCCAACTACAAAGGCAAGTTTCTGCTCAGGAAAGAAATCATAATTGAAAGGAAGAGAACATAAAATGGGAGAAAATATTTCCATATCATATATCCAGCAAAAGGCTAATATCCAAGATCTACAAAGAACTCATACAATTCAGCAAAAAGAAAACAAAGAATCCAATTAAAAAATGGGCAGAAGAGCTAAACAGTCATTTCTCCAAAAAAGACCTACAAATAGGCACGTGAAAAAAATGTTCACCATCACTTATCATTAGGGAAATGAAAATAATGATATTTGATGACATCAAATACCATGAGAATGGTATATCCAAGAGAACAGAAATTAAATATGTTAGTGAGGGCATACTGAAAATTGAACCCTCATATATGTTAGAGAGCATATAACCTGGTCCAATCCCTTTGGAAAACAATAGAGAAGTTTCTCAGAGCATTAAAAATTGATCTAATGGCCCTCCCTGGTGGCGCAGTGGGTTAAAGCATAGTACTGAGAAGCTAAAGCCACTTCTGCATGAGTTCGATTCCCACCTGCCCCAGAGGTTACCGCATGGCGCAGCAGACTCTCCTGGCCACCCGCTGCTCCCCTCAGCAGTGTACTTCGTAGATCTGCCTGTTCTGCTCCCCACTCTGTCTCTGGTGAAGCCTCTCTCCACCCCTGAGCCTCTGGCCTGTACCCCAGTTCTGTATGCACAAATAAATAAATCTTTAAAAAAAATTGATCTACCATACGATTTATTTTTTTTTTAAAGATTTATTTATTTGTGCATACAAAACTGGGGTAAAAGCCAGAGGTGCAGGGGCAGTGATTGGAATCACTAGAGACAGAGTGGGGAGCAGAACAGGCAAATCGATGAAGTACACTGCTGAGGGGAGCAGTGGGTGGGTCAGGCGAGGTCTGCCATGCCATGTGGGTCACCTCCCTGGTCGGGGACCAAACTCATGCTAAAGCAGCTGCAACGAGCTTTGTAGTGCTGCACCTTAACCTGTTGTGCCAACAGAGGGCCCATGTAAATGATTTAGCATTTCCACTCTTAGACATCTATCTAAATATTACAAAAACACTAATTCGAAGGGATATTAGCCTCCCTATGTTGACTATAACACCGTGTACAATAGCCAAACTAAGGAAAAAACATAAGTGTCGAATACAGATCAGTGGATAAAGAAGATTTACAATTATTCATCTGCCACTATTTACTTGCCATGTACAATGCCCACTTTCTTTTTACCTCCCTTCATTCATTTTTCTATTGAAATGTTTCTTTTTCTATTGCTGTATTAGTTTTATTACTTATTAAGAATATGATCCCTTTCTCTGAAATTTAAACTGATAAGGTTTTCCTTATTTGTCAGATTTCTTTTGCTTATGCTATTTTAGACTTAAGACTTTTAAATTATAAATCAAAGTCATTACTGTTATCTTTTATGAATTTTACCACTGGTAGCAAGCTCATAAAAATGTTTAACCACTATTACTCTTGGTTTGATGACTAAATCCAGGGTTTTTGGTTTTTGGTTTTTTTTTTTTAAAGATATTTCATCATTCTATACTTAAATTTAATTCTTGAATTTAGCTGAAACTGGTAGTTATATAAAGATAGTAATCTGACTTTACCACTTTGCAAATTAAAAGAGGAATGGTTAATTTTTAAGACACAAAAAAAGAAAAGAAAAAACTTATCTAAGTAAAATACTACAAAATATCATGTTATATTTAAAGTTGTTATTATCACTTTCAGCACTTACAAATTATCCATAAATTTTTAACAGCCGGAATCTGTGCCAGACACTCAAGATGTGTTCATATCCATTTTACAAAGAGTATGAATGTTTTGAAGGGATAAATGACTTGCCTAAGGCCACAAAGCTAATAGTAGAAGAGCCCAAATTACTTATTAATAGCCTAATGCAGTAATTTTGTCATTTTTTTAATGAATTGAATGAGCTCCATTTATGATCCAGCTGCAAATAATTATCAAATTAGCCTCCATTTTATCCTTAACTAACTGGATATAGTTTTAGATAGGACTAAATTTAGATCTAATCAAAATGTCTAAACTTCAAAAAGAATGAAATGCCTCATTAATAAATAATTTTCTCTTGTGAATCTAGAAAAAGTATAAAAAATCAGCTATTGTATTTGGGAATGGAACTTTAAATGTTTTAGGATAAAATCTTTCTAACAATGCTTTGCATTATTTTTTGTAAAATGTAAATTAGAGCACAAAAGTGTGCATTATCTGCTAGTTGGTAATACAATAGTACTATCGGGAATAATTAGAAAGTTGCTCATTTAAATAAAGAAGAGATTAAAACAGTTATTTAGGCACCTGAATTTTAGGAGCGAAAAGAAGAAAGTACACTAAACCTTGGTCCTGATCATTTATGTCTATTGATCGGAAAAGTTATATTTATGTAAGCATGACTGAGTTTTTGGGTAATAAGAGATAGTTCTGTTAAGGCATGACTCAGAATGAAATCGTTATTCATGATCTTCAAGCCCAGAACAAAGATCTGAAGGGATACTGGAATATAATCTTAAAATTCTACTATTTTTACTAAGATGTACAACTCTCACTCTATGAGTTCCTTTTCAGCAACCATCTGTAGATCAGGAGTATAGTGGAGACATAAATGAGATAAAGGAGATGGCGTGAGTTTTAGAATGACGTTAGATAAAAATAATTTTTTTAATACTTTGCTATGTGATGATAATGTGAAATTTCCTGCTCAGGAGCAGAGGTAAAGATGTATAGTCTTGATTGAATTAGTGAAGGGGATGGAATTTTAGCCAGTGTTCCAACAAACAGCTCTAAAGGGAAATGCTATTATAACAAATTTTACATTTTAAGATGGCATAAAACTGCAAGTTAGTAAAATAGTGAAGGTTGTTATATACAACAGCTCTTTCCTCTAGTCTGAATTTGGGCTGTAGGCCTCTTTTTTGGGCATTGTTTCTTGGACCTAGGAGTATTAACTGCTCCCTATTTCAACATCCCTTAGTGTCTTTTTAGTTCTTACTGCTTATTCCAGTCCCCAGGTACTGATTGCTTATATAAAACTGTTCTTATTCAAATTGCTGTGTGGCTTCTGTCTTCTCACTGGACAATGACTAATACTCATAATATTTTTATTTTACTACTGTTTTAGGAGGAAAGAGGGAAGGGAAAAAGGAGTGAAGTGAGAGAGAAAAAGAAGAATGAATATTGCATTGAAATGTTGGTTTAAATGACAATGAAAAGGGTAAATTGTTTTAGGCTTTGAAAACTTTGTTTTCTGAAGTCAAACTAAAGATTAAATGAAAGTATTTGGTCAAGTCCCTCTACTTTTGAGCACAGAGTAAAACTATTTATGCAGACAAAGCTTTTCATGCTTTCAACAACTTAGACAGCTCATTTTATAAAAATTAGGAAGCAGGAAACTTAGTAGTAAAAGCTGTGGCTTATAAAGTTCTTACCTTAGAATAAATGCAGCCATCAGTTGCAAACACCCACTTCTGAGAATCCTCTCCTTTTTGTCTATAATGAAAAGGTAATTTAGAGATTGACAATGTTCTCCATACTGGAATATTTTTTGTGTGAAAAATATCTTTTCCCATATAACCTACAGAAAGACAACCCAGATGCTACCAAGCATACCATCATCACTGCTGTCAGCAGTTAAAGCCTTCCCTAACACAACCAATTTCTTTGGCAGTCAAAATTAGTGGTGATTTTGGTGATGATGGTGATGGAGTGGTTGTGGTGATAGGGTATTTGTATTTGTGTGTATTGACAATATCAACAGTAATTACTAATTTACTGATTAGAAAATAATCAGAATCAATAAGAACATTGTATATTTCTGCCCCCCCAGTAAAGGAATTAATTAAGATAAAATTAAGAGTATGGGATGCAAAAATTTACCATGGAAAAAATTAGAAAACTCAGGCGTGTGTTTCTAAAAAAAAGAGAATTTTATTAAGAAATGTCAGATTTTTTTGAGCCAAGACTGGGTAAGAAACTAAAAACAACTATGATGAAGCTAATCATGCCCAAGTTAACTAATCATGTATTCATTAATATTTAGAAATCATAAAAATGTGGGACAAATGAATTAAATTAAGCGTAATAGGGTGTTAAACAAAACTTTTCTACTGCCTCTGAGTTTTGACAGAAATGTCAATGTTGAGACGAGGAGGTGTCAGGTAATGCTGTATTTCAATGCAAGGTGCTATATGATCTAGGAAATGTGAAGGCAGTAGTCTAAACTAGATTCAGTACACACTACCCTTTCAACCTAGGTTATAATATGTAAACTGAAAATTTCTTGGTATGTAGAAATGGGTGTCTGCTAATAGCAAATGATCTCCAGACCTCTCTTCTCAAAGATCAATTCTACGGGTCTGAATCCCAGAAATCTACATTGTCAGGTAACACAAGTGATCTCAATGATAAAAACTCTGGGGAATATATACATGTAGAGAGAGAGAGTGGGGGAAGGACATACTTAAAGTATTAGAAAAGGAAAGTGATTAGGTGATTAATGAAATGGGGTGAGAGTTAGAGAGAGGATAAGAATGAGTCCCAGATGTCATCTGGGTACAGAAGAACATGCCACTATTAAAAGAAACTAAAATGGAAGAGAAGAGGACAGAAGTCTGAGGAAAGATGAGGGGTCCTAATACTTAAGATAAATACTTTTGAAAATACCTTTCAAGGCAAAATTGATCACCACTCTAGAATCACATCCTCAGACAGATAAACGTAATTGCTGCTCAATTTCAGCATTAAATAGGGGATGAAGGCAATGGGGAAGGTAATCTTTCTAGATATCTTTTTATTTTGTAATTATTTAAAGGAAAAGAGAAACTTTAAAAAATTAACTTGGGATTATGGTTATAATAATATCTACTGTCCAAGATGACAATATATAAACTGAGTGTGATAAGGGAGCTAAAGGCTATCCTTATTACATTCCCATTTTATTAGTAAAGTGGGATATGGAGAGATAAAGTGGGCTTATCAAAAGTGAAAGTTAAGTAGTATACAACAGGCATGCATTGGGACTTTCAATCAACATCTTCCCCATTACTTTGAAATACTATGGCAGACTTATTTTGTGTAACTTGAATATTAAAAATGAAGCAACATTTTAGTCTCATTGATTAGTTTGACACATGGTTTTAGTAACTTAAAACACATTTGATATAAAAATGATTTTCACCCAATTGTGAAAAAATAAACACTTTAGACTTGCATATTATTGCAAACTCTCCTGAGACACTGCAAAAGCTCAAATTGCAACCACTGAATACAGGAATGACAAAAAGATCACTGGTTTAAAGCTATCAATTCCATTATAACTATACTCCTTTAAAAATAATAGTGATTGTGATAATGCTTGGATGGAATGTGCTGGGTTGTGATGTAATTTGCATCATTTTAATGTGTAAGGGCCATAGCAGTGTGACTTTACTACTTTCAGGCAAGTCCTCCTTTTGCATTAATTATTGTGGGCATATTTCTCCAAGATGAGTAAAATGGAAAATTATAATTTAAAAATATTTTTAAATATCTTCAATAGGCAATTAATATATTAATGTTAACTATCAAAATCTGTACACTTCAGAATTTGGGTTTAATCAAATTATAGTGTTAGCTGAAAGATGAATGTGATTAAACAAGCATTAGTGGGCCCTCTCTGGTGTTGCAGCGGGTTAAAGCACTGCACTAAGAAGCTTAAGCCACTTCCACATGAGTTCGATCCCCGCCTGCCCGGGAGGAGATACACATGGAGCGGCAGGCCTCTCCTGACCCGCCCGCCGCTCCCCTCAGCGGTGTACTTCGTCGATCTGCCTGTTCTGCTCCCCACTCTGTGTCTGGTGAATCCTCTCACCCTCCGCATCTCTGGACTGTACCCCAGTTCTGTATGAATAAATAAATATTTAAAAATAAAAAAAAAAACAAACAAAAAACAAGCATTAGTTATGACAATTTCAGTTTTGATTTTTTTCAATTTGTAGCATCTTTTTCCAAATAAATATATGAAAGATGTCTACCAAATTGGCAAGTATTTAAAGACAGTAATCATAAGCTTAAGTGTCCTTAAGCTTATCAGGGTTACCACCCTAAAATTAGTAAGAATAATCCTATGAAAGATATTTTAAATTTAATGTATGGCAGTTTGGGGGGTTTAAGAGATCTTAGTGGGTAATTAGAGACCCCAAATTAAGAAAATAATAATTCTCAAAATAAATGCAAATTCCTAGAATTTTTCAAATTTATTACACCTTCAATTCTGTTCAAGTATGTTTGCCTAGGAAACCATACAAACAGCATACAGTTTCATATCATCTGTAAGTCCATTGTGCTTACTAGTAGGATTCCCACTGACACTCTTTTAACATACAAATGTTACCTTCAAATTTCACCAAAGTTAGAAAAAAAATCTCATGTAGTGTTCACATTAGGCAAGATGAGAAGATATAATAATATGTATAATCACATCTTTCAAAAATAAAATATCTACAAATTAAAGTCCATCTGTTCAATTTTAACTACATTTTATATATATAAAGAAATCAATTCTAGATCCAATATGCAACAATGTTTATATGGACTTGATTTAGGGAATGATGTCATAGACTTTCCTATTTTTTGATCAATAAATGCCATACTAAAGACTTTTTTAAGAACCAAAACCCAATTTAAAAAATAAGAACAGCAACATCAAAATTGAGAAAAGTGACAGTATTGCATCAAAATGTCAGTCACAAAATTCCTGATGTGTGTGGGACAAAAGTTGAGAAATCTCAGTTTTGGTCCAGGCTTAACAACATAAATAACTGTTAGTAGATCATTTTTAGTAGACTTGGAACTTCTTATGATGATAGTGTTAATTTTATTGTTATCACCATCATTACTTTCATGACGATTAACGAGGGGATTGGAGTGGATGCTGTTTATAGTCCTTTCTCCAAAGCATATGACTTTCAGGATTATCCAGTAATTCCATTTTGCAGAGGAGGAAACTGAAAGCTATCTAGCCTGGAAACTTGCTCCTTGTAACACCACTGAGCATGCTCATGCATGACAGAACTCCTGTGGGTAAATTGCAAAATATACATGTATATGTGTATGTCCAGACACATACACACATTTGAAATATTCTATTTACTAGAGAGTAGGAGCAAAGAGCAGTCCAAGGTCACAGTTCTGTGTGGATAAATATCAGAGACTACTGCTCATTCTTTTAAATTGACTATAAGGAAGTCCCACATCAAGTTTCACAATTAGAAATATATTCTCCTTAACAGTCTCAAATGACTCTGGTGTCTTCTTCCAGTGTTACAGCACTGAGACTAGGGTCCACATAGGAAAGACTTTTACTTCCATTGTTAATATAGTTAGAATATAGAAGAGGAGATTTATTCATCAATCCACATTTTAATGAAATCACACACATGGACAATTTTCTGTTTGGTAATGATATTTCTATTACCTAAATGTGTGAATATACTTAAAAGTTCAATGCCTGTCAAGTAGTCCTTTCTATGTCATGTACTTATTAAAAGTCCGTTACTGTGCTTGAATCTAATGCTTAGCTTCCTAAACTTTAAGACTGATCAAGGAGATAATTTTCAATGTCATGATTACCATGACATTGGTTTGTTGTACTAACCATTGAACAGCTACATTTGTTGGCTGTATTTAATGATATCCTTAAAGCAGTATTGTTGTAATCTGCTTTATCACACCATTTCCAACAAAGCCTACGTACAAAAAAGGTAGAGGCAAAAAACCTTAACTGAAAGATTTTCATTGAAATAAGCAAGATAGTAAGGAAGACTGGTATTAAAAATGAATGAAGCAGGGCCCTCCCTGGTGGCGCAGCGGGTTAAAGCACAGCACTGAGAAGCTAAAGCCACTTCCACATGAGTTCGATTCCCGCCTGCCCCGGAGGTGACCACATGGCGCGGCAGACCTCTCCTGACCCGCCCACTGCTCCCCTCAGCAGTGTACTTCGTCGATCCTCCTGTTCTGCTCCCCACTCTGTCTCTGGTGAAGCCTCTCACCCTCCGCATCTCTAGCCTGTACCCCAGTTCTGTATGAATAAATAAATAAATCTTTAAAAAAAAAAAAAATGAATGAAGCAGCCTAGAGCTGGTGTGAGGACTGCCATTGGAAAAGGCGGAAATAGAGCAATATGAAAGATAAATGTTTCATTCAAAGGGGAAATGAGATCCTGTGTGATCAGTATCACAAAAGAATGACGGGCCAGGGCCCTCCCTGGTGGTGCAATGGGTTAAGGTGAAGTACTATGAAGCTATCCATGGCCACTGCACCACAAGTTCCATCCCTGCCCAGGAGGTGACCCAAATGGTGTGGTAGACCTCTTCTGACCTGCCCACTGCTCCCCTCAGGAGTGTATTTCACTTGGTCTGACTGTTCTGCTCCCCTCTCTGTCTCTAGTGAATCTTCTCAACCTCTACACCTCTGGTCTGTACCCTAGTTCTTTCATTCATAAAAAATATATCTTAAAAAAAAAAAAAAAGAATGAAGGGTTAGTGCTAGCCATTATTTTGATGTTTTTTTTTTTCAAAAAAAGTCAGCAATGTGTGTGAAATCACCCTACTTTTAAAGGTTCACAGCTGACTCAAAAATTATAATAATGTACAGAACAAAAAAAAAAATCTATAGGTCCCAGTTTTTAAACTTCATAATCTAACCTATATGTATGGATGTGTGCATGCATGTGCTTATGAGGAGTCTCTGTGTCTGTTTTTGTTTTAGTTAATTCATGAACTTAACACTATAGACAAGATCCTATGCATCTTATACAGATCCTAACAGTTATATCCTATACAAAGAAAAATCTTTGATTTTGAGGTTTATGATTTTTGTAATTTTTTGTGACTTTCAGATTGCTTGTAATGACATCATTCATTTGTCTTTCACCTGCTTATGGTCAGATACACATCACAGAAAAAATATTTAAAAGACAAATATGTGAAGCACTTGCTGTATTAAATAAGATGAGTAAAAACAAATGAGACATAACTGAACTAATGGGGCATGATATATTTACAAAAATCTTTGCAAGTTGTCAGGTTACTAATGTAAGTGTTAATGCTATTATTTTTAGTATATAAAAGGCTATGTCTTGACTAACAGCTTTTGTTAAATTCACCTTATACGTCTTAGAGAGAGAGGGAAATATTGTATCTGAAGCAGTTCCTGTCACATGAGGGTATTTATTGTTTGAGTTGCTCTTAATACTCTAGCAACTTTTGTCCAAATAAAAGCTGAAATCTGGGCCTCCCTGGTGGCACAAAGGATTTAGTCACAGTACCATGAAGTTCTCTGCTGCCACTGCAGCACAAATTCGATCCCAGGCAAGGGAAGTGACCCACATGGTGCAGCAAACCTCTTCTGTCTTGCCTGCCCACTGCTCCCTGCAGCAGTGTATTCTCAGTAGATTGGTCTGTTCTGCTCCCCACTCTGTCTCTGGCAAATCCTCTCACCCCCTGCATCTCTGACCTGTACACCAGCTTTTGTATGCATAAGTAAATAAATGTTAAAAAAAATCTTTCTTCTATTTCTCCCTAATTGGCATTTGTGCTATTGCATTCCAACATTTTACTTCTACATGTTATTATCACCAAAACATATTCTTTTGTTTTAAATAATAAATTATCTTTAAAGAGACTAACAGGAAATAAGAAATTTATGCCACCTAAGTAGTTACTATTTCCAGTGTGCTTCATTTTTATGTTATCATTTTTTTCTGCCAGAAGTAATTTTATTATTAACATTACTATTAAGTCTGCTGATAACATATTCTTTCAATTTGTGATTATCTGAAAGTTTTTATTTTGTCTTACTATTTGAAATATATTTTCTTTGGGAAAGGATTTCTTTACTGACAGAGTTTTTTTAGTATTTGAACAGGTATTTTCTACTGCCATCTAGCTTGTATTATTGCCAACAAGAATCTATAGTCAGTTTTATCTTAGTTTCTTTTGTATCTAACATGTCTTTTCTCTTTGTATACAATTTAGACTTTGTCATTACTTTTAGACAGTTGTATTACGTATGTCATTAGCTGAATTTCTTTATGTATGGCACCTAGAATTTTTGTAACTTCTTGAGATGTGTAAGATATAGTTTTCACAGAATTTGGAAAATTTTCAGATACCATTATTTCCAATATTTTCCTATTCCCTGCTTTTTCCTTTCAGGACTAGAAGTACTGATATTTGACTATTTGAAGAGACTGGGGTGGGGAGGAGAAGTGGGGTCAGAGGAAGGATGGGTATGGGGGGGAAGAGCTATAAAAATTTCAACTTTTTCTCACATGTCATTAATGCTATCTGTTCAGTTGTTTTCAATATTTTTTCTTTCTTTCATGGTGAATATATTCCATTTACTAGCACTTCAAATTCATGAATGTTCTCTTCTATAATGTCTAATCTCCCATAACTCACATTAAACATACTTTTCATCTTATGCATTGTAGTTTTCATGAGAAATGTGATGAGTCTTTTCATATTTTCCATTTTTTTGTAGTGTAAGAGATACAGCCAGGATTTACACTTGGGAATCTGACTCTGTAGTTTACTATAAATTACTATGAGATATTCTAATACCTATTAGACAATATGCTTTCTATATTAGAGAAAATTCCCATTCTGTTTTGTGACTAGGTTATTTTGTTTTTTACCTAGTTCCTCCTTACTACCTATCATGCTAGACAGCTTTCTAAGTCCTAACATACAATAGACTTGTTTTTGTAAACTTAAAATGAAATCAGAAGACAAAAGAGAAGAAAAACAAAGCTTCGAAGATATAACATTTCTACACTACTGGATATAAATCAAATTTCCTCCTCTTTACAATTTTTTTTAAAAAATTGTCTGGTTTCAGGGTATTTAACTTAAATTTTTCTTTTTATTAAGGAGGGTGTTTTTTAAATTTTAGTATCATTTCCTAAATCAGAAACAAAAACAAAACTTTTAGTGCCTCACAAGCCAGTAATTTTTGCTCTCATTTTCACAGTCCAAAATGTAATATTAAGAAGATGGAAAAAATGTTAGGAACATGCACAGAACATTAAAATTTTTAATTAGCAATCAAAATGGATATAAGGAAATGAGTTCTGATAATTATAGAGTAAAGCAGCAGCTTTTGTACAACATCAGTACATGTTGAAGGCCAATATTTCACTTTTAAAAATATCTAAGGAATGCTCCTAAGCTAAGTGGCATACAATTTCAAGCTTATTTTAGGTCTGGAAAATTACTACTGATATTATGAACACAAATTTAAATGCCTAATGAAAATCCCGCCCAAGCCAGGAAGCGACATGACTTGACTGCTTAGAAATCTTGAAAGTATCATTATTGTTTTGAGTTAAATAGCTCATAAGCATTACCTTTTCTGTAGCATTAACTTATATCCTTCTAGTGATGTTCCCTCAGTGGCCTTGACTCTGATTGGATGACCAATAGCTAGGCAGCCCTGAGTTATCGCTCTGCTCAGGATCATTCCAGTCTTCCAATGAATAGAGAGAGGAGAGAAAGGTCTAAATAAGTTAAAAGAACCAGAAAATTCAACAATGTGTCACAAATAGTGAGGTCATTATGCCTGGATAACCCTGGATATTAACAGTTGCTGAAAGTGAAACACTACCCACAACTTAGCAGTCAGTGAGCCCTGCTCAGAATCAGTGATCTTCTGTCCAACAAGGGTGGCATTTTACAGTTCAGCGCAAAATAAAACAGACCTTGATATCTTCATTTGTCCTTTTTTTTCTGTGCATATTTCACAGTGCAGCGATTTAGGGTCCATCACGTGTCACTTGTTATAGTTATAACTACAGAGCATACTTGAAATATGCACAGAAAAAAAGTGCAGTGAACTGAAAAGACTGAAACAAATCCTTAACCTTCGTACCAATTGAAAGTTTTTACTCTGAGTCTAAATACCATGGGTTAAACATTTTAAGGTGGTTTGTGGACTGCTTTTGTTTTAAATGCCAGCATTGTCCTTTAAGGACACTGATTGAGAATCTTACTTAAATAGCCACTCAGCAATTGCTTACACAGTGAAGAAACACATTTTAAATAAGCGATAATCACCAAGGAAGTTATTTGCACATACTGATGATGTATGGAATGCAAGATTCCCTATCTTAACAGGTAATAAGGTTTCTTTTGAAAAATGGAAGAGAATTTTCAGTCTATGTTTTTAATTGCCTTCTTTTTAGAATGTAACATTTATTGCTCTTGCTTTTGCTATATGGAAAATAAATACATAATGACTTAGGTAAGTTTTGTTGTTTGGTCTTAAAAAGCAGTAAATACAGTCCTTATTTGACATGGAACTGCTTGGGTGAAGAAAAAGAATCACTTTACTAAACTCTTTCTGCATACCGGATACTCTGCCTATACTCACACATGCTTTCCCACCAAATCTCCACAGCAACTGTGCAAGGCAGATTGACTAAATTCACTTTGTACATAAGGAAACAGTGGTTCCAGACAGCTAAGTAACTTATTCAAGATCACACAAAATCCAAAACCCATCTTTGTATCAGTAAGCACTTAGAATATTTTTGAGAAAAAAATTTAATAAGCATAGGCTTTCTGATATCATGAAGTTCTAGGACCAGAAATTGTGTAGTTATAGAATATAAGATATAGGTGCACCTCTTTTCAGATGAGAAAGTGGAAATTCAGACAAAGTGAGTGATATATCTATCATCACATAGCTATTCAATGATAGAGATAAGACTGGAACACTTCCATCATATTCATAAATTGGTCAAAAATAGAGCAGTCTTGGCCCTCCCTGGTGGCGCAGCGGGTTAAAGCACAGCACTGAGAATCTGAAGCCACTTCCGCATGAGTTCGATTCCCGCCTGCCCCGGAGGAGACCACATGGCGAGCCAGACCTCTCCTGACCCGCCCGCTGCTCCCCTCAGCAGTGTACTTCGTCAATCCGCCTGTTCTGCTCCCCACTCTATCTCTGGTGAAGCCTCTCACCGCCCCTGAGCCTCTGGCCTGTACCCCAGTTCTGTATGAATAAATAAATAAATCTTTAAAAAAAAAAATAGAGCAGTCAAAAGGCACAAGTTTTGAAGTCAGGCTATGGAATATGAACTAATGAGCACATGTCATTGTGCGCTGAATTCTCATGTGAGATCTACAGATATCCTCAGCATTAGACAAACCAACAGGAGAAAAACAATATTAATAATAGTCAACAATTTATATGCTCTCACTGCATACTTGTGTACATAAGAGCTGGAGAAGCATGGAACACCAGCAAAGAAGTTACTTAGAGAGCAGACATTGTTGGATACCTTTGTGATAAGCCACACACTGGATGAAGACGCTATCTGAGTCTTGCTGTGCACCTTGCTGCTTATGGAATTCTGCTTTCTGATGGAAACAGTTGCAAGAAGAACAACATTGGGATCTACCTAAACCATGAGAAAAAGTATAAATTTTTAACTTTAATCTGACAGTTAACTTTCCTCAACACTCTTACCCAAAATAAGTGATCCTAGAACATTATGTTTCAGATTGAGATCTTTTTTGAAACTGAAGTGTCAGAGACCTTTGCCTAAATTAATGGCAAATGATATCACTAAATATTTTTCCTGCTCTAGAAAAAAAATGTACAATAGTAGAGGAAATGACACATACAAATTCAATCATTCATATGAATGATATAATAGTGCTCTAGGTGTGAAGAATGGCAGCCACACTTCTGTTAAGCAACCTGAACCAAGCCTTGAAGGATTTTGAATTTTCACAAGAATAATGAAGATTAAAAAGGTAAGGAAGCAGAATCAATATATCTTAAGATTTGTTGGTAGGCTCAAAAGGTAAATTTGACCAAACTGAAGGTGTCCAGTGTGAGGCTATGGACTTAGATGCCAGTGGGTAGCCACTGAAAGCTCTCAAGCAGGAAGGACTGGATTACAGCAGATTTTAGTAAGGTTGACCAGACAAAGATAGATGTAATGGATTGAGAATGGAGAGATCAAAGGCAGGGAAAACAGTTGGATGTCTGTACAATTTCTTAAGAATAAAGAGATATTTGCTGAGATTTCAACGATACATGTGGGCATGAATGGTAGTGGACCAACTGGAGAGACACTACTTCCCTGTCTCCTGTGTTTGTAACCACATTAAATATGTTAAATATATTGTGAACCTTTTAGGAGTTTCTTACCTAGGCTTCACTGTCAAATTAATAAGCATTCATGTCACCTGAAGGAATTCTACCATTTCATATTCAATAAACTACTCCACCTCTTATGATTATTTCCCCTGTGTAAGCATGATATGTTTTTAAATAGCAAAATTGATTTGTTTAGATAATGGGTATATGCCACTTTAACCTCAACAACTGGCATTATCTCAATAATGATTCAAATTACTTTCTAATATTCTACGCTGTTAATACTCATATTTGTTAAGTAGTAAATGATTTTTTTAAATACAAAAGTTAAATAAAAACTTAAAACCTAATGCCTTCTAAAAGTGACCGGGCAAGAATAAAAGGTGTATCTAATAAAACTGTTAAAATTATTATTGTATAGTGATAATCACTTCTCAACAGAAGAAGTGTCTTATGATTCCTATATGTGAGCAAAGAATTTAAGAAATACAGCAATGCTACTACATAAGCAGATTTGCCTTACAGCTCTTTGTGTATTCCCCGTGGCCCAATTCTGGAGGAGAATACCCCCACAGTGCCTGAACAATGATAAACTATATTCTACTAATCCATCCACCACAGGATTCAGCATTTAAAGCAGCACTCTTACTCAACCTCCTAACTCCAAGTTGCCATCACACTCAAAACTCTCCTCTGCAACTGGGAAGAAGATTGTTTTGACTGGAATTAGTCAGACAGAAGAACAGCACTGCCAACTGCTTCTTTGTACAGCACCTGCTGCCAGCGCCTAAATTCTTGTTATCTCCACAACATGGTTTAATCTTTTAACAGTTGGCTTATTGGTGAAGAGCGAAGGGGTCCTTTGTGTCTGTCTTGGGTTGGCACCCAGTATTAATACCATGCTGTTTTTCAAGAGATATTTTGCTGGACAGTTCCCAAGTGATTCTATATAGAACAGACACAGCCAGGCCCACTAACTTAGCTTCATTTCATGTTATTAAAAAAAAAAATTGATTCTGCCAAGTCTGGGGTCCTGCTACACTTAAAACTGACAATAGCCATTACATTTCTCTTAATGACTTCACCTTTTTTACTTTTTAATCTAATCTGATAATTTAGCTTTATGAAGGTGGGGGAGATTAAAAAAAAACTATAAAAATTGGAATTCAGAAAAGCACTCTGTGAGTGTGCATGTACGTGTGTGTACTTGTGTGTATACATGCAAAGGTGTATGTATAAAAGTATTTGTGTTGACAACAGTCTCTAAATACATACCATTATGCATGTCACTAAAATCCCTTTAAATCTTGTTAAGAATCAATAGATAGATAGATAGATCTATTATTCTTTTGAATGCTTTCACCTCTACCTCCTTTTAAATGGCCCCTATAACTTATTCTGACTTTGCTAATATAGAAGCTAACTATGATTTAAATGATGTTTACAATATGCTAGGTCAGTTGAAACTTCTTGTTTAACTTTATTTTCCCAAATCCCAATAAAAGTGAATAGGCTGTCACCATTGCTGGGCCAATATCGTCTTTTCTTGTAAACCAGCTGAAGAGCAAGATATACCAAGAAATTTGTCTTAAAGGGGATTTCACAGATCTTTTTTTCTAATAAAATGACTTACTTTTGCTATCAATACATTGGAGAAGATTTCACTTTTCATAGTAAATTTAAGGTCAAGTAAAAAAAGATATAAAACTTTTATATCACAAATGTTAATATTATAAAATATTTCATTATATCCCTAATTCACTCTTACAGCATGCATTTTCTAAATCTACAACTAATCCACCTACTCACATTTAAGACCAAGAACTAGAAACAATGTAAACAGAAAATATCAGTGAATACATAATTATATAACCAAACAAGCCATCTAACATCTAGTTATGTGGTCTTTAAAAAAAGTTCTGATTATCATTCTAAACATGAGGATGGAACTTGAAATTTTACTTAAAGTACTACTCTAAGGCAAGACAATCCAATTAAAACTTAAAAATGTCGTTTCCCCAGTATAATGATTTGTAGAAAATATCCTAAACAACTTTCAAAGAAAGTAAAGACTACTTGCCTCTTCCCAATATCATGCCAGCATCCATGACTGTAAATTTACAAAAATTTGCCAAAATTCTAAAGTCCTAAATTGGTACTATTCTGACAGTTTCCATACCAAAAGTTGTCACCAATGTGCCACTGATGTCTGATTATAACAAAAGACTAACATCAAAATATAATCCCATTTCATGTTTGCAAAACATAAGACTGCCATACACTGAAGTTCATTTTTTCTGCTGTACTTTCCCATAACCAGGCATAACTGAAGCAATTATTTTTGTGATTTTTTTCTTTTGTAACAGCTACTATGAAGTTTAAATGAATGGAAACATTTTATTACCTTTAAAGAGAGACACTTTTAAAAGGAAACCATCTAAAAATGTTTTCAATCGAAATAACAATAGAGCAGTGTTGAAAGTGATAGTCACGAACTTGTCAATTTGTAATAAATTCAAAACCTTTTTTTTTTTTGGAAATGGATAAAAGAGCAACAGGTTATAATTGTCAGGGTTATACCTGTCTCTCACATACTAATAGGGATTATATGTTCCAACTTTTCAACTGTAGGAAAGGTTTTACTTGTCAATAAGAGATTTAAAAGAACAGTCAGGGGCTGGGCACTGGTATTTCTATCTCAAGCCAATTTTAAAACTTATGCATCAAGAATATCGGCTTTTGCCCCACTTTTCTGTACCTTGGCTGTAATCCTCTTAGCGTCTTCTTTACCACAATGAGCATCAAGAGTCCACAATAAAATTCCCTATAGAGATCTATCACCTCTGGTGAATCTCCCTTTAAAAGTTCTTCTTTCAGGTTTTTAAATTACTATTTCCAATGTACTGATCATCTCTCTATATATAATTAGACAATTTTCTGAAAGGATTTCAAAGGTTTCATAGCTAAGAAAGGACCATTTTCCTTTGAAAGGTTTTCTTTACTAGCCAGTTTATCAAATCTTCTTACTTATACTACTATGTTGGTTAGATTAAAATTTTATTTAAAACCAATTTCTTTTTTAAAAAATACAATAGTGTACAAACTTTACTTAAGAAGAGTGTTTTCTGACTTTCATAAAGTCACTAAAACCATTCAACAGTCACAGTGGAGTAAAGTTCTTTCATTTTTCAATATTAGAAAATATATTCATCTTTTAAAGTGCTACTTTGGAATGCAATCAAAGAGAGAAGTTGTCTTGGGTTACTGTACCCTAAAAATGCTTTGATAGACATTTTTTCTCAAGTTTGACCTAGTCTCTCTTGAACGAGTTAAATGTGAATTCAATTCCATCTAGCTAGCTCTAAGCATCTAGATATTGCAAAAGAGACAAGTCTAATCACCATGTCCTATTAACCCAAGGAATTTCCAATCTGGTAAGAAAGCTAAGATGAGGGCCTCAATTTATGTTCTAGTTACTTGTTTTAAATATAATTGCTAAATGATGAGACAGGGATAGTTTTGTTTTGTTTTGTTTTTATGAGAACAGTTTCTCCTATTCTCTTTTGTTTCCTAAGCAATATTAATTCTCCAAAAAGCAAATGCATTCTCATATTACAAGGATTAAATTTAAAAGTGATTTTATTCCTCAGTAGTAGGAAATCAAAATTTTATTTAAAAATGATAACTTTCTAAGTGATACAATGACTTAATTTCAGTTACATATTTGTCACAGAGTTCCCACTGAAATGTGGGCATTGTCATGACAGAGCATTAAATCTCTGACTTTATTTTGGACACCTGGAGTTATTATAATATTTGCTTTTGTGACAAAATTATATTTTATAAGCTTGCTTACTATCATGAATTACTTATCTTCACCTTGGTTTTCCTCTTAGGTTACCTCTTCTTTATTATAGAATTATCCCAACTTTCATCTGTAATTCCCTCTTTCTTCAGTAATCACATCCTGAGTTTCTATTATATATTAGCAACTAGTAGGATATTAGAAATACTTCATCAATTTAGGGATCAATATCCTTAGGAGATCATAGTCTAGCTGTGTGGTTTTATGGTGTGCCTATAATTGAGCGATTCAAAGAAAGTTTGGAACAAATATTATTTTGAAAAGCCAAGGGCATCCTAAGTTATCTTCCTAAGACAAGGATCTAATGAGATCTTGCCTATGCATGAATATGGCACCTTGCTTTTTATAGGACAACCCCTAACATTGACTTATAACCTTTTATGATCTGAAGCCAACATTCTCATTAGACCCTATCATTCTCCCTTACTACCCTAATGTGAACTGATTGGTGATTGACTACAAATTATGCAAAGCATTTAAGAGGATTTTAATATTATAAATGGCACAAAATGTATACAAGGGAGGTCTCAAGGCCAGGAACATCACATCTGACTGGATGGGGGTAAAGACAGATTTCATGGAGCAGACACAATCAGACAAACCTAGATTGATGAGCAGGATCTAAAACAATGTATTAAATGCTCACTATATTCCAGGCATTGTGCTAGGAGATGACACAAACATTACAGAGAAGGTCGGGGTCAGTGATAAGGAAGGTTTATTCCAGGCAGAGGGACTATATGAGCAAAACCCATGTGCAAATAACAGAAACATATAGTGTTCTCAGAAAGTCACAAATGAACAACCTAAAATACACAGAGAATAGTGAGCCTTAAAAGATAGGTTTTAGCTAACTTTTAAAAATCAATAACAAAAATGTACTGTGTAGCTGTCCTACTTTGAAGGCCTTAATCTAGGACTCAGAAATTCAGAGATGATTAAGACATAATGTCTATAGCCCAAGAATTCTCAATTTAGTGGGGGAGAAAACACAAAAGCAAATGCCTATACCGAAACACAAACTGAGCACAATTTTCAACAGATGAAATGAGTTCTGAGAATACAGAATAATTTGAAAATAATTCTCTCTGGAGGATCTTAGAAAGCTTCATAGAAAAAGAAGCTGAAAAAAACATTTAGAAGCAGAGCTTATAGGCACTGAACAACACATGCCATGGGACAAATATGCCAAAGAATAAAGCATGTATGGGATACAATTTATCAACCCTGACTGTAGATTAGAACACAAAGAAGATCAAGGGGAAGAGACTGGAAAGGTAAATTAAGAGAAGGGGAAGATCAGGGGAGAATCGTAGAGATGAGGATTTGGAGCTTCAGTAGGCAACAACCATCATGAGAGATTTTTGAGCAAGAAAATAATGTTATAGGAAAAAAAAATAACTAAACTACAAAGGAACTCTGTTGAGGTCTGAACTTTAGTAAATTAACCTTAAGTCAAATGAATATAAAATTTAAAAAACATTAAATCTTAGTGTACCATTCAACTAAATATTTTCTAAATTTGCTCAAAAACAGACAAAAATAAAAAATATGTATTTATTCAATTTTTACAGCTATACTATTTAGATTCATATGCTCCTTGCTCAATGTCAGTATAAATTTTTATGTCATAGAACGAAAGGCGGCATGGCCCAGGTTGGGACCATGTGTCTTTTACACTGACTTTTGAAAATAAAGGCCCCAGATCAGTTAACAGATGCCTCACTTCCTTTGGGCAGCTCTACATCTCAGGGTGCTTGTTGGTTCCTATGTCAAACACTCAAAAACTAAAAACTTATGCAATTGAAATGAATAATTTTTCTAAGAAAAACAAAGGAATTATCATTTCTTCAGATATAAGTTTAACATATCTTCCATAGATAAACTGGAGGAAAAAATTCTTTACTGGAAAGAACAAATTAATAGACCTTCTGGATTGGACTGTCATGAGTTGGGTTTTCTAAGAATTAAGGTTCCTTAGATACATTGAAGAATGGAGCAAGTAGATCAGATCCTAAAGTACAAAGAAATAGTGGTGAATTTAAAGACTTTTGTAAACAACTCTGAGTTAATAAAACAACTTGTTAAAAGAAAAATATACCAATCAGTAAGAATTAATATAATTCAAGAAGAATTTCTTTCAAGTGGGAATGCTATCTGGTGGGTCAGTTTTAAGGAGCTTAATTAATAGGAAGTTAAAAAAAAACTTCTAAATATTAGTAAAATAATTTATAACTTTCAAAATTTTTCATAACTACCCACTTAGTGAGTATATATGGAATGAGTGTCCAATACATAAAATACACCATATTAAATTCAACAAACGATACTGACCTTGTTCTGTAAGAAATGGTTATCCAAGTCCACCTTTTCAAATTGATCAGGTATTTGCTGACTGATACAGCTGAAATTAACTGGAAATCCCTCACAAACTTCCCAACTAAGAAAAATGAAATTTAATTGTTTTTATTAGAATAAAATATTTATATACTCTTTAGTTTGCATAATAATGTGTACATCTTACATTCTTATAGCAAAAGGAAAACCAAAACATAGCTTGTAATCTTTTTTTTTTTAAAGATGTATTTGTGCATATAAAATCTGGAGTAGAGGCCAGAGGTGCAGGAGTTAAGAGGATTCACCAGAGATACAGTGGGGGAACAGAACAGGTGGATCTACTGAAATACACTACTAAGGGGAGCAGAGGGTGAGACAGGAGAGGTCTGTTGTGCCATGTGGGTCACCTGCCTGGTTGGGGATGGAACTCATGTTGCAGTGGCTGCCAGATAGCTTCATAGTGCTGCACTTTAACCATTTGTGCCATTAGGAAGGCCCAGCTTGTAAACTCTTTACAGAAATTTGTAAAGTGCCTGGCTCCCAAAATTTGGAAAGGCAACTTTAAAATTTCACTTTGTAATTATTTACCAGGAGCTTTCCTGTCTAATTATTAATAGAATAGACAAACAAAACATGAATTTTAATTTAACAGCATCACTCATAGTGAAGATCATCTTTAAAACTGAATTTATATTTTAAAAACATTGGCTTATAAATTATAGAGGATGTTTTTATACTTATGATGTTTGTATGAAGCACATACATTTGACCTTTTTAGAGAATATTAAGAAGCAGCACAGCGTCATAGATAAACGAGCAAAACACAAACTGGAGAGATTGGGTTTCATTCATAGTGCTGTCAAGTCACTAATTTTAAAAGTGAGTCAATTTTTAACCTAAACAAAAGGAATTGGTGCAACATAGATATTTTAGGAAATACCTATGGCATGTTATTCAATAGAAACCACTATTGGGACTAATAGTACTTTTTATTAATACGCTGATATATATATATATATATATATATGATTATTAAGGTTTAAATTAATGGCCCTCTTTAGTACATAGAAAGAAAATTCAATTTATTCCAAATTTAAGTAAATTATCTTTAAAGTTACTCTGTATTTGATAAGGACAGTTTCATATTGTTATACTTTGGGACCTAGATCTATTTTGAATCCATTTAACTGAACAACATTCATTACATGCAGGGGAGTAAATTTTTTAAAAAATACATAAAAATATTAATTTACAAATATAAGCTGCTAGATAATAATTAAAAGGGAATAGTCTAGACAAAGTTTACAACTTGGGGAGAGATTATTGCACATGAAATAAATCTTTTCATAAATAAAAATGTCTATAATAACATTGCAGATGAGTTATTTTCTATTTCTAAAGAAAAAGAGAAAAAGATAAAGTAGACTCACATCTTGCCTGGAAAGTACAGTCCTTAGGGGACAGACATGTTGTTTAAATTGCTACGAAGGAAAGCCATAGAATTTGCCTTTGTAGCAACAGGTTGACACTATCTGGACTGAGTGACCTCATCAGACAGTTTATGCTATTTGGGTTTGTGCTCTATAAACTTCAGCCATCCACACATATATTTAGGAACGTTGTGATGTGTTAAAAGTTAAAGATCTGTTTCCCACTATCCAAAAGTGAATGATCTGGTGTAACCTATCATAAGTCAAAATAGCAAAAAACAAAGAAGCAATTACCATTAATTTATATGGAAAAAAAAATTGAACCTTCCCAGACTCCAAAACAAACTATCAAATCATGCCAACAACACATAAATACATAAAATAATGCTTATTTCTGGTCAAAACAGAAATGATATGATAAATAGACCAACAGTATAAAATGGTTGTCAGGGAAGGCTTGGCAATGCCACCCTTGCTGCTCAGAGAGTGCTAGCTCTGAAAATACTGCAAAGCAAACTGAGAGCTATTTTACTTTTTGTCATAAAAGAAAAAAAATCCTCTTAGGATTTCCTTTGGTTAGTGAAAAGAGATACTAGTGTAGAGCTTTTGTAAAAATGAAATGGCAGAATTCAAACTTTCACATAGCAGACTAAACTATTGCTCAACAGCCACAAAGTATGTTCTCATCATCATAGAAAGATCTATTGGACAGTGCTGGAGAGTGGTCATACAACCAATTCTTAAGGAAAACAATCTGTTGTAACACCATGCATGGAACTGGAAGGGATTGAGCTGAGTGAAATAAGTCAGAAGGAGTAAGACAAAGAGACGATAATTTTGCTGATATGTCGAAAATAAAGTAAGAGACAGAACTAAAACCAAAACCAATCCTGTAAAGTTAACACCACCAGAAGGAGAGAGTGAGGGTGATGGATAAAGGGGAGGGAGGGAATGGACCTAATGGTCAATAGTGGAGGATTATGAGCACTTTGGTGGTGGGTGTGGTAACATAATCTGAAAAACTGAACCTATACAGCTATCACACATAATATTGTGACTGAATGCTGCCTAGTTTAAAATATATACATTATGGGGGGGGGGCGGAAAAACAATCTGGATAATAAGCAACTGGCTTGATAACATTCCCCTTGTGTGACTGCTACTTTGATTTTTTGCCTCATTTTTTTGTCTCTGTAAAATGGAGTAATAATAGGATAAAGAGAAATAATGGAATTAAAATAATTTTTTGGAGATACTAAATTCTTACCTAAGTCATTTAGAACTGTGCTTGGCCTACGGTCAACACTTAGTAATTGCAGATTTCATTTCTACAGATAAGAAACTGACACCCATATGCACATGGACCATCCTGAACAAAAACAAAGCTACAGGCCCAGTCCTCAAACTAGTATTATTCTTTTCACTAAACTACCAAACTTATAGCATATTGCTTTTGTTTTTAATTTATTATACTCAAATAAAATGTTTAGATACTTAGACAAAAACCACATTATTTAAAGTATTAATGATTTCATATAAAATTATTAATTATGAAAGATCCCTAAAACAGTTTTTATATTTCAGACAAAATTGCACAGAAATTTTGCAATCTGCAAAGCATGCACTGGTTTGCTCAATGCAGCATTTTTTTTAAACTATTTTTTAAGTTTTTTAGGAATTAGCTCAATACATCATGAAACAAGTCAACAAAATGAAAAAAAAAAGCTTATCTAATATGATTCAAAGGACATCTTCTAATGTTTCAATCTCTTGCTCTGGGAAATCCTGAATTAGATGATGTAGACTACTTTAACCAAGTACATGTTAATTTACTTGTCACATCCAGGTAGTAGAACAGCATTAGGATCCAAGAAGGTTTTATATGCAATTGTAATACCATGTCTGGCAAATGCAGTCACTTGGTCAAAGGTCAAACCCAAAATGGGGTTTAGTGGAGATCTGGAAAATGGAAAAAAATGAAAGAATGAAAGCTATTGTAAAATATATACAAACACTGAAATGTGAGCACAAATAAATGTTACAAATATATCATATCTAATAAAAGACATAACATGTCGGTATCCTGTGCTGACATGTGAAATGCACATTTAATTTATTTGGATAATTTAATATGTTCAAAATAGTTGCAGCATGTATAATTAAGAGAAAAAATTTCCATAACAAAAGCAAAGTATTTAGTTGAGAACAACTGTTATTCATATAGTGTTCATTTTTTTCATTTGTAACTGCAAATGAATGTTAATACACCACAATAATATTTGCAGGTTGATAAATGAATCTTTAATATTTGATTGCAAACAATTTTTTGGAAGTTCACTAAATATTGCTCTGATTTGACCTAGGTTAATTTCATGGAATATATTGTTAATGGGTAATTTTATTATTTGAGAATAACAATCAAATGGAAAATAAAAGTTATGACAATACTATCAAATATGAGCCTTTTTTCCAGAAATGGTAGCAAAGATTTTATTATATTTAACTTTAGAACTATAGGACTCAACCAATAATGTAGTGTTATTGTCAAAAACATTTAAACTGAGTATAATAATGAGAAAAAGACTCATACGAATTCAGAAATGTGAACCATTCTGTAAGAAAAGTGCCTGAATTAAAACAAATCAATATAAGAAAAAACAGAACAAAAGGTGAGGGGGATATTCTAGATTAAAAGGAATAACTAAATATAACATGAAACTCTTTTGGAGACTGGATTATAAAGCACATTTTAGGTAGGGTGATAGTAAATGATATGAAGTCACTGTTTACTGTGTTAGAATATTAGAATGTGGTGACACAGAACAACCTATTCTTAAATTACATGACCAAAACATTTATGGAAAAAGCCTCAGTGGTTTTCTGGAATTAATTTTTTAAATTAATTTTAAAAGAGGGAAAAATAAGAGAGTAGTTAGCTCTTTAAATTAGTGAATCTGGGTCTTCACTGCTCTGTTCTTTCAAGTTTTCTGTAGATTGTATTTTTTCAAAGTAAAAATTGAGGGAAAATAATTAAAAGGTTTCAAAATAGAAGCACACAGTGGCAAAATCATCTTTTGAAAATGAGTAGCGTGACGTCCCATAGCAACATAATTTTGCACATTAGAGTTGCTCTCTGAAAATAAGCATTATTTTAGTATGTATTGTACATTTTCTCAATGTATTTTAAAAGAAGGAAATAACTTTTCACATAAATTTTAGAATTTCCAGTAGTAGAAAAATGCTGTATTTTTTCTCTGGTGTTTTTTATACTAGACTCAAACCTAGCAAAAAAAAAAAAAAAAAGATTAACATATTAAAATAGCAAAGAAATGCAACAAATATATACACCTCTGAAACTCTATTTACAATCCTTAGCTGATTTTAGAAAATTCCAAATATTTAGCATTTTACTAGTTATTCCATGAATGTGACCCAATTAACCAAGAATAAGTATTTTATCTTATTAAAATACTATGTTGTAGCAAACATCATTAAAAACATCAAAATTAGTCAGACATTTTCACTTTAACAAAGATATCAAGAAGAAATAACAATGACAAACATTTTATTCTAGCCTTCCTTGTCATTGGAAGAGCTTGATAAATTATTTGAGAAATCTTGCCGCTTTACAATTCATCACTGCTTTTATCATTGCAAAACAATTCTCACAATGTAATTAAATTACATTTGAAAATCTGCTATTGAAAAAGCATCATTCCTTACAGAAATTTTTAATTCTATAAACTGCACAGCATAAATTATTAAATACTCTAACTTTATTGGGACAACATAAGATTTTATAATATGCCACCTGCAACTTAACCTACCAACTTCTTCCCAAACCTTCACGGAGTTCTGAGTGGATCTGTTTCAATATTTGAAATTTTGACTCAGAAAATACAGTAAATCCATCTCTTAGTTCTGTTATTTTCATAATAAATATATGATCAATTATATTCTATAAGCAAAGCTATTTCCCCCTCTTCTGTCCTAAAGATATGGAGCCTTAAAAAAATTAAAAGTACACAGAAAAGCATGTTTGTTTCCTGACAAGCAGGTTCGGAGTTCATCTGGATGTGTCCTGTCAAAACATGCATACATTTCCAAGACAGTCCACACAACAGTCCAGTTAGTTCATCAGTGCTTATAGACTGCAACCTTTTTCTTTTCTCAGAAATGCAGATAATTTTTATGCAGGTATTTACCAATCCACTAAAATTTACACAATGCTCAGCAATAACCAGTAATTATTGTGGGATAATGTGAGGCACTTTTGAGGAATATAACTTTGATAGGAGAGGGCTTACAAGCTTTACCAATTTATCTTTAGCTGTGCTGTCATTGGTGCTTAAAAGGTTAAGACTTTATTTGTGAAAACATAGAGAGATAGTAGGGAATCATGTTGTCTACAGCTTCATAAATCTTGCTTAAGATCCTTTTCAATTACCATCCATTTCTCCTTTAAAAAGGGACAAAAAATAGAGGAGTGGAAGCAGGTCAGGGCAGTGTGCGACAATGACAGTGTGATGGGCTTGGGCCCCCTGTAGCGTTTCCATCTGCTATCATTAAGGTGACTACTCAGACATGAACAAATCCCACTTGCTGTGCTGACAGGCAGACTTCAAGAACTATGACAAGGCATTAAGACAGAAAGTCAGAAAAGAGAGAGAGAGAGAGAGATGTCATATCCCACAAACAATACTGCCTTACATACACCAAAAAAAAAAAAAAAAACCTGAAATTTTTGTTTGAATTAAAAATAATTTTTTCCATAAAACGTATTACTTGGCTTCTCAACTCTCCTTTTAAATTAACTTGTCCCTCAGAAGATTCAGAACAGAGAAATAGCACCTGGCTCCTACCTGTATGCTTTACCGTAAGAGACCCAAATTTTTTGCTCATTCTTCAGCAAAAGTGGATTCTTAATTTCTTGACCATGCTCATCATAAAGCCGGACTGAAGAAATATTGAGGCCTGATGGGTTGATGGAAGAACCGTGAAGCTTTTGAAGAATCTTGAGAAGTAACTGGAGGTGGAAAAAAGAGGAGGAAGAAGAAAAAATAACCTAAAGTGTGAACATCTGTAAAAAAATGTCTCTACTCTATAACAAATGAAGTCCAAACAAATGATAATTAAATTCATATAGAATGTTAAAAGAAGTGTGAAATGACGGCAATGTTTAGCTCAGTGTAAAGTAACAAAATGAGCATGGGCTTTTAACCAGCAGGGGGTGCCACAGGCTTGTGATTGAGCTCTGACCCTTTGGCTCAGGGACTGAAAGCAGATGTGACAGTCTTACAGAAAGAGCATTTAGCTTTTCTACACACAGGAACAGTTCTTTTTGATAAGGGTTACACCTTTCTAGTCTGAACTACACATCTTAGGGTAAGGTCTTTCCAGAGCACATTCACGTTTTACAGTGAGCAATCTCCCCACCCCCAAATAATCTCAGATCACCAATGGTAGAGTAATCGACCACTTACAGGATTGCAAAAATAAATGACTTTCAGCTTACATCGGTTCACTTAGAAGAACTCTTCCTGAGCGTAATTTAATTAAGAGCCCTATAAAAGCTTGCAAGCACTCTCAATAATGAATGTTATCAAGTTGTGAATAAGACATAATTGAAGTGTAAAGTATGAAATGATATTTCAAATATTTCAATGTATGAAATGATATTTCAAATATTTTAATATTTGAAATAGTAGCACTACCAGTATTCACTTCCAACATGTAGTCTCTAAATTATCAAGACATATCTAATTTTAGGCATTTTTCAAATTGAAAGTAAAGCTAACTTCAACTATGTTGCATATAACATTTTAAGATATTTTTTCAGCATTATCTATCACCTTTGAGTGTTTAGGCTTCTGCTCTTTCTTGCCTGCTCTCTCCATCACTCTGTTCTTCCCCAGTTTTTCTAACAGGCTTCCTTTATTTCCCCCCCTTGTCAGTTCACTTGTCTCTTAATTTCTTGTTCCTTTGTAATCTCGGCAGGGATGCAGATATAGTTGTAGCCTTTTCTTACCTATCTGATTTTCAGGCTGCTTGCTTTTTTTTTTTTTCTTTTTCTCCTTCTATTATTTGCCACTGAAGTTATTGAAAAGTGCTAAATGCTGGAGCTCCAAGAGGAAAGATGAGAAAAACCCAATCCTGTTATTTTTCTAGGGTTTCCCTACCAATCAGCTATAAACTTTTGACCAAGTAAGGTATTTTTTAACCATTTTAAAAAAGCTATGCTTTGCTCTGATTATAGATAACTGTACTCCAACCTAATCAGATCTACCTTGCTTCATCAGCTCTACATTACCAGATTTTTAGCCTCAGAAGGGCTGAAAAGTCACATTTTTCATTTCATTAAAGTTAATGCTTCTCACTCAGCATACCTAATTGATTACTGATTACAAACACTGATGGTTCTCCTTAGGTAAAGCTGTTAGAATAGTAAAAACCTGCATTTTGTTTTATCACTGGAACCACAAACATATTTTGAAAATGTAGATTGTGTTCACAAAGCCCTACATTTATTTCTGTGTGGGCTCAGGCCTTCAACTTATTTTTTTGTAGCTTTGCTATTATTTCAGAAGACATGTAATGTTGATCATTTTAAAAATCACAGTGATTTTGTTTTACAGCCATCACCTTTTTGTATAGGGGAAAGAGATGAGGGATTTAAGGCTAGAAGCAGGACAGAAATGTGTACACAAAAAACAGGGGTGTGTGGTACAGAAGGGATGTGAACACCTGACCGCTTAACCAAATTCACTTTCACAGAAGTTGCATTGTAATCTCTATTTTCTCAACTTGGTGACAGACTGCATTTTAGGTGTTCAAAGATAAGCATTCGACAGACTACAGGAGGTAAAGGCCTCAGTGCCTTTCATCTCTAGGTCATTGGTTAGGGCTGGGTTATGGTGACCAAAAATTGTGATAATTTTCACCCATTTATCTTTAAAGCTATCATCACCAGGCCTTTATAAGATAAGGATTTGTTCAGGGACCTGAGAAGAGTGTGAACATCTTAGGCTAGTGATTGAGACAAGCGTGCACCAAGGGAACGATCATGCTTGGTGTCACAGTACTCTCCCAAAGAGTTTTATCATTCCCCTAAAGCAAGATTTTCCCCCAAATTTATTTGCATTTATTAGCAATGCACACATCAATTTTAGTGTGTAATAAGCCAACACAAAAACTTTCTATAGAACATTATCTTCACATATAATAATATAAATGTCATCTTCAATTTTAAAATGAACAATAGAGTGAATCACTCAACTGTGAAAAGAGGAAAGATGGGTGAATTCTAGGGAGGCTCTTATATCACAGTGACTTGTATAGTAAGTGGTCAAGAAACCAGTCAAGGCTCTGGCTCCTTCTTTCCCTAATCAATCAAGGCAGCATTTCCATTTCTCTGGGACCCAACTAACAGTGGGAGGAGTGTCCTAATTCCGTGCAACTGTTGGGACTGACTGCACAGGCAGTGGATACCAGAAAGATAAGTCTGAGGATACTGAACTGAGGGGGGGGGGGGAGGAGCAATTCTCTAAACAAAGGGCAAGCAACAGGGCCCCTACTACCGGTGTATACTCAGGTGCATAACCCCAATTTGTAAACAATGGGGTCTCAGTGTCCTTTTATGTAAGACAAAGGCCCAAAGTAAAGAACCTGAACATGCTGTTTTTGCATGTTCCCAAATGCCTACAAAGTAGGCAAAAGTAGAGTGCCTAAGATCAACTGTCTGGACTCGCTCCCAAGGAACACAGAAGACCAAGACTGCAGGTTAGTGAAGTAGTAAAAATACTGTATACCCAGAACATACCCTCCACTAAATATAACATCATACGAGTAAACAAAAGGGAAATCCCAGAGTCCAGAGTAGACAGATCTCCAAATGAAGAAGCATAATTATGATTAAAATGCTAATAAGAGGCCAGAAATTATACTAAAGCTTAGAGCCTAAAGTATTTAGAAATCAAGCTAAAAATTAGCAACCATTACAGATTCAGCAAGTGACTGATCTTCTTGGAACTTCAAAGATGTAATTGTCTAAATTAACTAGAAGGAACTTGGAAGACAATTAGACATAGTCAACTCACTCTTTCCATCATAGCTCCAGTTTGAGTTGGATTATTTGACCCCAAATCTTTCTTGCTGATACAAACAGAGATCTCTCCAGTGTTTTTACCATTTTCAAATATCTGAAAAATAATTACATTCAAAATCAAAAACTAAATACATACACAGATGTACATATACCCATATATAGATGCTAGTAGTCCTGGCTTTGCACAGTACTGCTTCAGCAGAAAGTCTTGCATATGGAAAATGTACAAACCAAGGCCAACCTATATGAGTATGTACAAGTAGGTAAGTGGCAATGTTATTCTGAAAAAAACATAAAGCCAGACCCTTCCTGGTTGTGCAAAGGGTTAAAGAGAAATACTGTTAAGCTATCCGCAGGCACTGCAGCATGAGATTGATTCCCAGCCAGGGAGATGACCCACATGGCATGGCAGACCTTTCCTGGCCCACCCACTGCACCCTACAGCAGTGTATTTAGTCACTCTGCCTGTTCTGCTCCCTACTCTGTCTCTGGTGAATCCTCTCACCCCCACATGTCTGGCCTTTACTCCAGTTCTACTATGCATAAATAAACAAATCTTAAAAAAAAAAAGCCATGCATTATATGAAGAAAATTTAGTTTATATTTAAAATACATAAGATTTCAACTCATCTTTCAACTCACTGCAGGAAATTCAAGCTGACAGAGTTAGTGCATGACCATAAGATGAAAGCCATCTGTTCTAAGTGCATACATACATATGCAACAAATCACTGGGAATCCTTTACATTGTACAGCACACTCAAATGGAGGGAAAAGGTTAGCAAACATTCAGGTTATGACTACTCATACTACCTGGCTCACACATTACAAAAGCATTAAAAGTCACAAAACAGGGCCCTTGCTGGTGGCATAGCAGTTTAAAGCACAGTACTAAGAAGCTAAAGCCACTTCAACATGAGTTCGATCCCTACCCCACAGGTGACCCCCATGGCCCAGCAGACCTCTCCTGTCTCGCCTGCTGCTCCCCTCAACAGTGTACTTTGTCAGTTGGCTTTTTCTGCTCCCCACTGTCTCTGGTGAATCCTCTCACTGCCCCTGCACCTCTGGCCTGTACCCTAGTTCTGTATGCATAAATAAATAAATCTTTTTTAAAAAGTCACAAAATAGCTTGATTAACTACCCAGTACACTTTTTTGGGAGGGCCTAATTGTCTTTGAACATTTCTTTATACTGTAATTTTGTCACATTTTGTATAAGGAGAATAAAACGATAATTTAATCTTCCCTCTGACAAGGGTATAAAAATTATTTTTAACAGATTAGAAAAGTTTCCATTTTTTCACAACTTCACTGGTTATTTCATTAAAAATATTAGGATAGACATCAAATTTGAGAAGATTGCGATTAGGTTTCTTTAAAATGTAAGCTGTAAAAAATACAAGAATTTTCTACGAATAAGATGACTATTAATTTTACATGATGTTTCTCCTCCACTGACTACATGCTTTTGGTGCTAGGTTTTATTTTTTTTTAACAGTTTATTTTTACATCATTTTGTACATTTTTTT
>NW_004567116.1:18903376-18907151 GCF_000260355.1 Condylura cristata | reverse complement strand
CCCCCTGCGCCACCAAGGAGTGCCCGCCACTGTCCAGCTTTTAATGCCATCTATCAGTCTGGTTAAGAACTAGCTGTGGGGGAACAGCAGGTTCCCAAACTCTCCATAACTACTGGGCAGACCACCCAGGGAGTTCCTCTGTGCGTGAGTGGAAGGGCAAACACCTAAGCTTCAGCTGCCTCAGGATACAATGCTGTCAAGAGGCAGTAATAGGAAAATGACACCACAGCATGCAGCCAAAAGTTGGGAGTCCTTATGGTAACAGGATTTACTAGTAGAGGTCTGGTCGAGAAAAGGAATACAGAAAAGCCACACAAAACTATTCGACATATTTCAAGTGAATATAACTAAACATGATGAAATAAATTTAACCTAGACATTGTCTTAGATTGTGGTCCCCAGGAAATAGATTGTGTTAGCAAATTACCTGCAGGGAGATAAATCTTACTAGGGAGTGTTTTCAGGAGCAACTGGTAAGGTGAGGGAAGAGGAGCAAGCAGAGAAGGTGAGTTGGTGATGTGATGCAGTTGCAGCAGAGGCCTCTGGTGGGGGCTCTAGAACTGGGATGGCCCTTGAGCCTGTCCAGAAGGAAGGCAAGAGCCATGCCTTAGCTTTGCCTGCTTACTAAATGTTAGATGTAAGCAATCCCTCCCAAGATTTGGATCTAATCTGGGGAGAAGCAGATCCTTTGCACCAAAGGCAACTGTCCAGCAAGGAAGTAGCTGTGGCAGTGGCAGGTATGGGGGCAGGGGGAGGCTGGAGGGGTGGTTAGTTCAGGTCTGAAAAAGGAGTCTCAGAAGCGCCCACTATTCACGCACATGGTAATCAAGGGAGCAGGACGCACAGTCACACACATCAAATCACTCAATACTCAGAGCAACTGGATTTTGCAGGTGAGTCTCAGAAAGGTTAAAAGACTTGCCCCAACCAAATCTACTCGTAAGGGCAAGAAGATCTTCAGAAATCAAGTCCTAGGATGTTTTTTAATTTCAAATAACAAGGTGTATCAGATATCTACTATGAGAGATGCTAATAATATGAAAAATTTTAAAGGCATAGAAAAGTACTTTATAGTAATTTTTCCTAAGTCAAAGAGCATGGAAATTAAAATATTCTTCCTATGTGAGAAGTTAATTAGACATGAAAAAAAATCTTTATCCAGTCAGAATTCCAAGCCACCTTTAGAGATAAAAACCCACTCTCATTGAATTAATATTGCATGGACACTAAATCAAATAAATTTACTACTATTTTTTTTTTCATTCTACAGACTTGCAAGACAAACTTTTTTTCACATTTTTAAAATATCCATTTTCTGTATTTTCTCAAATATATAATATAAATTAACATTAAACA
This sequence comes from Condylura cristata, assembly GCF_000260355.1. NCBI lineage: Eukaryota > Metazoa > Chordata > Mammalia > Eulipotyphla > Talpidae > Condylura > Condylura cristata. Next base: position 18,905,795 of record NW_004567116.1, on the reverse strand, counting down.
TCTCTAATATTCAGATAAGCTGATAATCACAAAGCAAATATAAAAAGTACAGGATTTAAATAATGAAAATTTAAACAATGAGTTAGTCTGTTCATATGATATTAGGGAAAAGTATTCTAATATCTAACATAAATTAAAGGTAATAAATGGGCCAGTATATTTTCCCTGAGATAACTATTAAACTTCAATCAAAATGGTACATGGAACAAAAAAAAATAAAATAAGATTTTAAAGGGCATAAAAGGCAGACTTAAAATATTTTTTTAAAAGATGTTTTACATTTCTTCTGTTAGTTGCAACATAGTTTGCTACTTAAAGAATGTAAGTGGTGACTGCTGACAGAGTAGGATTTTGGGGGTGAGTCAAAAGACTGACTTCAAAATCTCACCCCTCCCCTCACTCTGCAATACCTGAAATCTCAGGTAAGAGATTTATTCCTTTGTCACAAAAATACCACCACAGCTCTCTGAGAGAAAAATGATATTCAGCTGTTTTGATTGCTGATTCCTTGAGACTGTGCTTTTCCATCTTTCCACTTCGGAATCTCTCAGATGACCAGGAATAGGAGGACCAGTAGTTGGTGGGTGAAAGTGGGAGATTTTAGTCCCCAGTGGGAATCACACCTTTAGAGTGAATGAATCAAACCAGGGGGCTGCCACCATCCTGCTGTCACACAGGGTAGGCTTTTATTGACTTTATATAGTGATTCCCAAAAGAATGCTGAGCTAAGAAAAAAAAAACTTTTTATGAAAATTCTCTTAGCTTGGAGAAAGTATGGAATACCTTTTCTTAGCAGCAAGTTCAGAAAAAAGGGTGGAAATCAGACCTGGTGCACCTGGCCGTCTGAATTGGGGTTGCAGGTGAGTGGAATAAGGGGAAAGGGGTCTGGGACGAGTCCGACAAGGGGGTCCCTTACAATTGGGGGTGGACCTGTATTTTCTTTTCTTTAAGAATTTATGATCACATTTCACTGTTCATTATATTTTTTAAAGGACTACTTCCCCACTCCATTTTTCTGTGTCTATTACAAGGAAAAATATTCAAACCAAGGTGAATAGTTCTGCAAAAATAGTCTCTTTGTATACAATTACAGTTCTCACTCATGACATATGAGCATGCTTGAAATTACCTCAAAGGCAGTGGTAAGAGAAATTTGCTTGCCTATCTTGTTGCAAGCTAGTAATTTCAACAAGCCCTTTATTAGTAAAGTTTCAAGGAAAGTGGGGCAGGTATCCGTCTTAATTAATACCTAAAAGTATATTTAATTAGGATTAAAATATCAGGTATCTAGATTCTGTAAGTATCTATATACAATATGATTAATCACACCAGAATTTGACAAATAAAGGTTTTGGGAAGTTTCTGAGATCCACATATTTCTTATAAAATGTAATTTTTTAATGAGAAAAACATAGTCATATCCCCTAAATTCTGTTTTACTAGAAGTGAAGATTTTAAGATTAATTGGACCACATTATCCAACTTCTCAAAATTTTCAGCTTCAGAGACCTTATTCTTTGTAGAAAGCATGGTTTTAAATTCCATTTCATGTCTTTTTTATGTCAAATATGACTGTAAACATAATTCCCCCCCCCCAATATCACTGGATATCTAAATCATAGGAATCAGTATCTAAAACTTACATAAAAATTTACTGTCATACATTTTGTTTTTAGAAAGAATTCACTTTTGTCATAAAACATTACTGAAATTGTAGGTATGATCTTAAGTAGGTATAAATGCATCATTACTTCATTTGCACTGAGTAGAAAATCTAAATCTGTTTCCATATTCAGATGATAAATTGTTGCTTAATAATATTCATGGTGAGTTGGGCAAACATAGATGTCAGTAGGCAATCCAGGGGACTGGAGCATATGTAGGAAGAGAATCTCAGCGATTGGAGCATCTCAAACACTCTGTGAAAAAGCTAATTGAGAGGTAAAAGCAAATTAACTGCTATGGAGAAGGACAATCTCCCCGAGAGAGAGAGTGTGCCTGCAGCAGTAAGGTTCAGTGGTTGCATTTAGTTCGAGTAACTGCTGGGACAGTAATCCAGCTCTGGCCCGTGGACTTTCCCCGCTGACTGCCCACCTGGCAATTCTCTGGGCACCTTCTAGGCTGTCAGGACGGTGCAGGGAAAGCCTGTCTCATTACAATCAACTCTGCATGGGAGCTGATGTCCCACCAATTGCTCTTCCCTGATTTTGATACAGATACAGTTTTTCTCTTCAGCAGGTCTAGAAAGGAAAGATTGTATCATCCTGCACAGAGAGATTTACCCCTGGCTGCAGATGCCTGTCCAGAATCAGACTAGGGTAAACACACTGGCACCCCGGTCCTGCACCCCATGTCACAAGAAAAGAAGAAAGAAAAGAAAAGAAAAGAAAAGAAAAGAAAAGAAAGAAAGAAAGAAAGA
>NW_004567116.1:18877196-18902671 GCF_000260355.1 Condylura cristata | reverse complement strand
CCTGTTCTGCTCCCCACTCTGTCTCTGGTGAAACCTCTCACTGCCCCTGAGCCTCTGGCCTGTACCCCAGTTCTGTATGTACAAATAAATAAATCTCTAAAAAAAAACAGAAAGACAGGGCCTTCCCAGGTAAGGACGCAGCATTGTAAGCTAGCTGCAAGCTGCAGCCACACAGTGCAAGTTCGATGCCTGGCCCCAGAAGAGACCCACATGCAGCAGACCTCTTCTGTCTGCTGCTCCCCTCAGCAGTGTACTTTGTTGATTTGTTCTGCTCCCTACTCTGTCTCTGGTGAAGCCTCTCACCATCCTGCACGTCTGGCTTGTACCCCATTTCTGTATGTATAAATAAATAAATCTTTAAAAAAAAAAACAACAGAAAGACAAAGATCAAGGAATGTACATGAAAATAAGGATAGAATATGCACATACAACAGTGACACCCCATCCAAAAAGAATCTTGCTACAATTTTAGGACAGCTGATCTCAGTTATCTCCTTTTATTCATTTTACTATTCTGTAGATTCCTGAATATTTAAATAAACTTCCTATTAACATATATGGTTAAAGAACTGTAAACTTTTCTAAAACACAGAATGAAATGCAAATCTCAAATGGCTTCATGGTGTTCTCGTGCCATCAGTAGAGCAAATTCAAGTAGCCACAGCACAGGAAAGACCAAGAGAGCCTCACCAATAAAAGTTACCATCTTTTCTGTCATCAACCAAATTATCCCACTTTCTAAATTCAGTAAAGAGTGTAAACTGAAATTATGAAATTGTAGTAAAAAGGCTGAAGAGACTGACATAGTAGTTGTATTATTTTCAAAAGGAACGTAATATTATTCTAGTTATTCTACTGAAAATAATCGTGGGCTTGGGCTAAGAAGGTAGTTTGAGTTTTTCTGTATCTGTCCACTGTACCTCACATAATGCCTAATAGACAACAAATACTTGATAATGTGAAGATTTACTGGATTATTCACTTAAAAATCATTCTTTCTATCAGTGGCAGAATGAAAACTGTTAGATGTACAACATACAAAGGATGAACCTGTGTTGGAAAAGACATTTTTAAAAGTAAATCTGAGGTATGTCTTTAAAAGAGTTTAAAAACTTCTTTATTCTGTAAGAAAACATTATAACAAAACAATATAAAAATAAACTCAATATGTCTCCAAACCACAGCCCCCTACCATATTTAGTCAGAGAGGATTTATATAAAGTTAGTGAATATTAACTTGTTCCAGGCTCCTGAATATGCTGGAAGTTGCTGGGACCTGTAGAGTGTCATAGGTAGGGCTGGATAGCCAGAGAGCAATGAGGGAATATTTCCATGTATTTCTGATATGCTGTCTAAAATGAAATCTCAGAAGACAGGATATGAATCTTCATTTGTTGTAACTTTCTTATTTTAAATAAGTATCAATTTTCAGGCCTAATTTTGAAAGGGCTCCACCCCCCCCCCACCTCCCTAGCCCCCCATCCCTCCAACCCCATTTTATAAACTTAGGTGTCATAGAATCTGTTTTCCATTGCTTCCATTCTAATGGATCTGCCTCTACTGGCAACAAATGGAAGACACAGGGCCTCACTGACCAATTGTGTGTGAAAAGCACTAATTCTAGTGAAAGAACGTCCCTGTCCCATCTTCTACGCATTTCCCAGTGCATTCTCCCACCTACGCACACATCCCACACTCTTGCTCATCAGTTCTGTCACAATTAACCACCTTCTTCCTTGTTTTTCCACCCACCATCCCCTACAGATTTGCTAATATCCTTTCCTATCAATCCTTTCTTTCCTGCTCTCCAAGGAAAACACTAACATTTCTGACAGCATTTCCATGGGGATGAAGAGGAGGAGGAGTTGCAGGAAGAGAACAGGACTGGAAAAGCAGAAGCCACTGAGCCATAGCTATAGCAGATGTTCTCATAGTGGCTGGGGGTTGTGACAGTGACAGGGGAGATGGAGAAAGTTTGGAATAGGAAGAAATTATTTCAAAAACTTGTTGCCTGTAGAGTTTCATAAGTTATGGTACACATTCAATGTTTTGCCATAAAGGTAAACACAAACAGAAATCTTATCAACCTAAAATGCTCTATGATATGATGGCAAAATAATGTACCAGAATTCAAAACCACTCACTATAGTTATGACTACACAGAGCTTATGAGGACATATGGATATGATATATAAAAGAGAGAATGGTCATGAGGAATAATGTGATGACAAATGATTTTTTTTTTAATATTTAGCAAACACTGTGACACTTTTGTTATTTAGGTTTGCAGCACTGTATAGGATTCAGAGGAACAAGTTCACACCTCTGCAGATGTACATCACCATAACACACTCACCCCACATCATCCATATTCCATGTTGTATACCACTGGACCACTCCCCACTTGGTTCCCACTCACCCCCTTCTAATGGCCTCAATGCTGCAGTCATTCCTAAACTTTGCGATGGTTTAGTTCTGTAAGCTCCTTTGTTTAATTTTCTATATTCCACATATGAATATATATTCTAGATGAGTCATCTAGAATTTGTCGTCCCATCAGCTTATTTCACTTAGCATCATCCCTTCCAGTTCCATCTGGAAGTGGCAAGATTGCATCTTTTTTAATACTTGGATAGAGCATACCATCATGTATATGTACGACATCATCTTAATAGATGATAGAACATTTTCCTAAATTTTTTCTAATGTTCTGTTGTGTTTTCATTTAAAAAAAAAAAAAAAGAAGAAGAAGAAAAGAAAAAACAACTTTCCACAGTAGGGATGGTTATTCACATGTAAGCTGATCTCAGTCCTTTATCTAGTAAAGTTGGCACTGTCTGATGCCATACAATTGCAAAAAGGGGACTGAGGCAAAAAATGAACTAGAGTGTGTCCTTGAAGAAAGCAATGTATTAAAGATATAATGGGGATGAAAAGCTCAGTGAAAAGGTGAAGGCAATTTTGAGAGGAAAAAACAACATTTTCCAAGTCAAATGAGTGGAATGAAATCACTTAGAAAATTTCTTAGATCCTCTCTGAATCAACAAAAAGAAGTGGTGGAATGGATCTATAACCAAGTCAGAAATCTGGAAATAAAAATAATACTACTGAATACCAATCCCTTGACCTTGATGTCTTGAATATCACTTCCCAAATCTTTAGCTAAATGACACTAAGTATAAGAAATAAATTACCATAGAAACATGTCCAAAATGGGCAATTTATACATGGTAATATTGTCATTCAAACACAAAACAGGAATATCATTTAACAACAACAAAAAATAATAGTTACAGATAAAAACACAATGCAGAATAAAACCAAATATTAAAAGGAATTATAGATCTAAGGATTGATGAAAATACAATTACTTTAACTACCATCATATACAAATGTACATATAATCAAAAGGAATGGGAGAGCTGCAGCAATGATTCCTTAGATGGAAAAGGACTATACTTTAAGTAATTCAAATTTTACTAATTATAATTTCTGAAATTGTGGAATATGAAATGATAGAACAATATTAACTTGACAGATTCTGCATGGATACTCTATAATGGTGAAGTTTAAATTCTCTAAGCTTTCAATACATAAAGCATTTTAGTCAAGAATGAGTTATTCCTTTTCTCTTCTAAAGATGCAACAGCAAAGAGTAGTCTAGGACATTTAGCTATCTTGTCCTGACAAATAACCAATTCACCTTTTTTCCCAGTGTATTCTTAAGTATTGATTTTACCAAGTGAACTCAGACATGTGTCACACTTATCCAATACAGATTCTTTTCCTTGGAAATGTAGTTTGAACATCAATCAGTCACCTGGTCTTTCACCTCTAATTCCTATTGCCACTGTCTGTCAATTATTAAAGCTTGCCCATTTTTCCAAATAAGTTATTTTTTAAAAGCTGGTTTTTAATATATACATATAAAGCTTGCAAGAATTCATGTGATTAAATTTATTCATTGAAATTATTTTTGAGTTGAAAACTAGTATAAAACCTACAAATCCATATTTTAAAAGCCTCGAAGTCTTTTCTTTGAAAACATGTTCCTTAAATGGTAATATTAGCACTTGTAAGCCAGACTCCAGTTTGAGGACAACAACATAAAAAGAAATTCAAGCTGAGTGGCATTGTTCCCAGGGTCTTCAAATAGAGCACAGTGTTTTCATCTCTGGCTGAACCCAAAGAAAGTCACAGAATGACACCCACCTTGAGCTGCAAGCCTCCTGGGATAAGAGTGTTTGCTGGAAGGCTCTTAAAGTGTTGGTAGGCATAAGAGGAGAATTGCTCTTGCTCAGCCTGTAATTGGGGGCCAAGTTTAGAGAGATGACCTCTGTTGCTTTTGATAGCTGTCTGCAATTCATCAATCAGCCTGCTCACCTGAAGGGGTTAAATTACAAGAGTTGTTAGCAAGAAGTAATTGTTGATGTCACACCTATTAGTTTTTGAGTACCTAGTTTGATGGAACGAAATTGGCTTCAATACAAGAATTTGAGTATAAATCTTCAAGTAAAGAGAACAGAAGAGATATACATTCCTTTATCAACAAATTTTATTTATGGAAATATAACTGTACTTCAAGCAATATGGATGAAAAGTATCTCTGGATATGGAATATATAAAACACAATGCTACTTGCAGAAATTAATCAAATAGTAAGAAAGAGGAATTACACAGCTATACTGATGAAAATACAATTATTTTAACTGCTATCACAAACAAATGTATATATAATCAAAAGGATGTTTGCTATCACAAACAAATGCATATATAATCAAAAGGAGAGTTGTAGATTGCAAAGGACTTTTAACCTGCTTAACAGAATAAAACTTTCCTATGATTTAAAGCAATTCAACAAGTATACTGTCTACAATTTAATTTTGTGCACCTTTTCAGAATATTTTGTTTTGCTATCTGTGTGTTATGTTGAAATTTTTAATATGTATTAACTTTTAAATTTTGTTGATTTTCTAAATAAATTAATCTACTTTCTTATTTCCAAATACACAAAAAATATAAGTTTCCAAACTCCATAAATACAATTTTACAAAATAACATACTTCAAAGATAATACTATATTCGAACAATATTTTGAAGATATATTGGCCCCTGAATAAAGCACAGAATTTTTCCAGAAATCTCAATCACTCAGAAATATGTACCCTTTATTTTTACATTTTTGCAATTATTAAATAGCACTATTTAAGCCATACAAATACAACTAACTTACGTATAATTAAAAAGAATTGCTGAGAACCATAAATAGTAACTTGATGTTTTAATCCCTATAGATTATAAATTAAAAATAATTGCCATTCCTTGACTCTTCATTGTTTGTAAACTTATCTTTTCTCCAATAGATTCTAACATAAACACTGATTTATGAATGGCTGTGAAAAAAGAGATGAAAAGCAGAAATTCATTCTATTCATGGCTCTTTCTAATGATCAAATTATACCTATTATAATTATGAATGAATCTGAATAGAGCATGGACTTTTTTAAATCTTGGGTTAAATGATTCACCAATATTTACTACCAAAGACACTGAACATGTAAGAAAACCCTCATCCATTTTCATCCATCCACTTCAACCTCACCCCCCACCTCCAAAAACTAAAACCTCATCCATTAATGAATAATGGTCATTGGTTATATCATATTAAAAATTAAATGAGATTTAAGAATAAACAGCACAATAACCAATAGTAGATGCTTTATGCACTTCTACTTCACATGAAACAGATAAAAAATTGAAACTCTTTGCTACAAAGATACTCCATCTCACATCTATGTCAGATAAAATAGGAGTTTTTCTCCAAGAGTCTCTCAGGTACTGACACCTCATCCTCTTACTCTCACAACTAAAAATATCTGCCCCGTCCTGTACTCTGACATTATATCTATGACTTTTATTCTCCTACAGAGAGCTTTTGGTAACTAATGAAAGTGACTTTGTATTATTATCCCTATTATTTGATTATTATTTTTCTACTTAATTTATGTACACACATATAATCTTGAACTAATCTACTTATATATGTCTTCAATTACATTTCATTTTCCCAAGAACTTTAGAAGCAGTATGTATGTAAAAAACTGATTTTATTTAAATTTAAATTATTTCATTTAAATTATTCCTATTTTCTTTGTTCTTCTATATCTCTCTTAGTTGCCCCTCTATGATCAACCATCACCCTCTATTCAATCCTTTTTGCTAAGTAAGGAGTTGGCAAATGTTTTATTTATAAAGCCAGATAATAAACAGTCTCAGTTTTGTGGACCATAGGTCCTCCAACAGAATTATCTAACCACGCCTGCCCCTGCTGTACTCTCTAAACATTATAAACATTAGGTAAACAAATGTACATAACTAAATTCCAATAAAAGTTACTTATAAAAACAAGCAGTTGTCTGAATTTGACCATCCTGTGTTTGCAATCCTTCTTCTAAATACATGCATTTTTTTCTCCTTTTCCTTTCTTGTAAGAAATACCCTAGACCAAATCTCCCTTTTCCCACCCCAGAACTTGGATTACCAAAATACCTGCTGAGTGGTCTCCCCAGCCCTGATCTCTTTTCTTCTAACTCTTCCTGCTACCAAATTAATTTAGTATGAGTCACATATTAAATTATTAAACATATTAAACCTGAACCCCTAGATTCTACATTTTGATATTCAAGATTCAAGACCTTTGTTTATATTCTAGAGTAAATTTGTATGCTTTCCATAGTACTATAAACCCTATCATAAAATTATAACATTTAAATATGGAAAGGATGATGATCAATATTAGCCAATGTTTTCATCCTCACCATTGTCCTCAAAAATGATGGCCATTAGTATCTATTATACCAAAGCTACAGACCAAAACCTGCCAGATAACTTGCTCTTATTATTATCTGACAAAATTAAAATCCAAGAACCACAACTTTAAGTAAAACACACTACATTTCTGTAAAACACTGATCCCCTCTTAACCTATCTACAGCATCAATGATTCAAGAAAATATAATTTTATATAGCCTTTAAATTATATTTTGTATCTTGCAATCTATGTGGCTAGTCAGTAAGAATGCTTTAATTTTATAGTACCACACTTCAGGCTTTGTATAGCAAATCACATACATGCATACATACACACATAAGAGGGGAATTTCAGACTTAGATTTGAGAGCATTTTTACATATGACTGGCTTTACTGTCACACTCTATAGCCTTTCACAGATAGGATATTACATGTGACATCAGAAATCAACCAACCATACAATTGATGATGTCATTTGCATTCTAAAGGACTATTGGTTAAAACCTTAAAGTTTCATTTCCTATGATTTCTTTATAACTTCAAAAAAATTGCTATTTTCCTTGGCTTCATGATTATCTGCTAATGTATATGAAGTGTGATTACACCAGTTTTCACCTGCTTTTTTTAATAACTTAAAAATTTCAAAGAGTTCTGGAAAACATTAACTTACTATCTTAAACATAGAAGAAAATATATGAAGAATCCTGCTACTGACATTCTGGTAGGCTTTAAGTCCTGTATTACTTAAACTTCTTGTTACTTTCTATATTCATATGATCTTTTATCCTCAAAGTGCTACATTTAATTCTCATTTATAATAATAACATGTTAGCTTAAAGATAACCCTATGTAAATACCCTTAAAGATCATTCATACAATGTATCAGGTAGGTAATTCAGTACCCCTGAATTATTTTACATAATATGATTATTTTTTGTATCACAGATGTTGCTAAAAGGAGAAAAATGTTCTTTAAAATTCTTCATCATGCATCTTTTTTTTTCCTGCAAATCCCTTTTTCCCGTCTCTCTACAAAGGCAATGTGAATAGGGGTAAAAGAAGACAAAACTTGACCTTCTGTGATCCCAGCATTAATGGGTCTGTTCATAATTCAATCTATGTGTGTGTGGGAGCATCCATGTGGAAACATAGAGGCCTGAGAGACATAAAGCCTTTCCCTTTAAACATTATCTGACCCTATCAGTCCCATTCACAAAAGAAGGCTTACGTATGCATATATTGAAAAAAATGCACCATCTCATTGTGCAGCAGAAAGCCTACACATTCTACTCTTCATTCTCTGTGGAAATGTAGCACGGAAGTGACACTTGTACAGAATTTGGGAGAGTGACAAATGAGCAGAAGGTAGCAAAAAAGAATTGAGTATTCTGATGAGAAAACAAATCAAATTTCTGAAAGAAGGCAAATGCACCACTCTATGAGCACAAAGCAAATTTTGGCATAACAGGTAGGGCAGTTTGCTCATGTTTTTATGATGCATTCATGCAACACTTGAATTTAACTAAATCCCCAAAGTGAGTTACAGTCAGCACAAAATATTTTTGTTTGCACATTCTAAACATATACACAGTAACAATGGACATTCTGAACCATACTGTCTGAACATTGTACTTTGGCTATATCAAGTGAATATTTAAGGCCCTCCATAGACTTCTAATGATGAGCTCAATTGTTGGCCTGAATTCTATGTAGCCTTCAGTCTACTAATGTTTGTAAGAACTCAACAGTACTTAGCACTGAATTGTGCTTGTAATCAGCACAAAGGGTGGTGGTTCTACCGAGCAAAGTTACTTTTTTTCTTTTTTATAGCCATTGATTTATTAACTTTCAGTTTATGATACTTTCCCCCAAAACAATCTTTTTAACCAAGTCAGTAAAATAGTTACAATTTCCTTTCTACCCTATGTGATAACTTGCAAACAGCAACTACTAACAATGAAGTCTCAACTCCTTATTTTATTTCACCAGGTCCTTCCTTATCAAATGTCCAAAGTAAGAGTGTGGCCACATGTTTACACACCCTCTTGTGGTGTCTGCTTGGGGCGGTGACATCAGAAAGAGAACACTTGATATGTTCTCCCTAGGAATATCATGTTGGCATGCTAGGTCAGTGTTTAAATTTAAAACTAAGAAATCTTCTAGCTAGCAATATTATTAAGGAGAACCAGAAAGAGAGCAGAGAGATGAAATTAGGTATCGTAAACTAACAATTTCTTCTTTTTCTTAGGCTTTTCAGATGAAGCAATGAAATCAGTGCTTTTTGACTGAAGAATTACAATTAACCCAGACTGATGAATAAAGACTAGAAAAGATATGGGTGCCAGTAAGCAAAGTTAAGTATCTCTTGATTTTAAAGGAGCTGCAATGTACCAAGAAACCTGATATGCATAGCACTTTTTATTCTTGCCAACTCAAATAGTCCCAACTTTTTAACAATTTTCTAGAACTCCTCTAAGGTAACAAATATTTTGGGAGGAAAAACATGGTGTTTGCACCCAGAAGTACTTAAAGTGTTGCCTCTAACCTATTCAAGAGTCTGATATCTTTATCCACTTATGGGAGAAGAGGCATTTGAAAATAGGGACATTTAAAAGGAATTGATAAATCACTTGGGAAAAGGCTAGCAATAAGAATGATGTCAAGTATATCTTTTGAGGCAGTGATAAGACTGTGTCTCACAGACTTCTAACTTATAGGAATACAATTGATCAAGACTCCCAGTTACTGTGCTCTGAAATTTATCACCAGATGGGCAGCAAAGACTGAATATGCTAATGCAAGTCCATTCCAGAGTCACAGGGTTCCTAGCTGATGGCATCTTTGGTTCAATGATACCAACAGCTTTGCTGAACCTTCCTCAAACCAAACCACACAACAGTCTAAGAGGCTTCCACCTAATTTTCCTTTCCTCTAACCTCCACTCATGTTTCGGTCTGACATACAATTGATGATGTCATTTGCATTCTCCCAGCTTTAAGGTTCTCCCCATTTTCTCTCATAAGAATTCTAATAAAATCCCTCACATTTAATCCTATTGTGGTATCTACTTTTCCAAGAACCTAAAGTAACATAATTTTCAGCCAATAAATTACATACACATCTCCAGTAGACAACATCAAAAAGTCTGTAGTACTTGAATCATCACCTCAAAGTAATTTTATGATACAGATATTATTATTTCTATTTTCATGTCAAAATTTACAACAAATGAAATATGATTTTTAGAAAAATTAGGTGCTGCAGAAGTCTAAATCTCAGATCTTTATATTTGTTTTGGGGATTGAAATACATCTAGAAATATACCTTTGTAAAAAAAAAAAAAGGAAAAGAAAACTGAAGTAGTCTCCCTTCACCAGATTTTTAGTTTACCTTCACAACAAAGATTTTACATCTCTGTATATGAATTAGAGTCAAAGTTCGATGACACAGGTTTTTCCTAACCAATATAATCACTTTCAAAGTAATGCCATATGAATTATTCTCATAATATGGAATATATTGAGATCGCACACACTCACATATACACACAGATAAATAATCCCTTTATAGTGTATTTAATTTTTAAAGTAAACAACGCCTTTAGAACCATAGACAGTTAGGAAAATGTGTGACCAAATAGGACACTGTGCAGGCAGAACGCTGGAGTATATAGACTAAATGAACAAAGATGATAATGAAGAAATACTAAAGTAAGAATAAATACTGTTGGATATCCAGAAAAGTTTCATTTCTAGTATTGCTAGCAAGGTATATTTAATACAAAGACATTTATTTATTCCAGTTTTCAGTTCGGTTGAACTTGTAATTTTGCATAAAATATCAAACAACATTATTGTAACTTAAGAGGCAGAAAGTACTTAATCTGTTGATTTTTCTAGGTAAGTTTATTTAATCACTAACAATAATTTTTGCTCTTATAGATAACTAGCTAATTAAACTAGAGGTATTTATTTGCATTTCTTAAAAGTTTTCCTTATCAATGTGATAGATTTTAAAACTACCTGTGATTAAAAACATTTTCACTAAATGGAGGACAATATTATACAAATTTATAAATAACAGCCTAACATAACTTTTTAATGAGTCTGAACTACAACTTAAATCTACACAACTATCCTTTAGTACATTTACATGTCATTTGTTACATGTTGAATTTTTCTCATGAAATGTTCTCTACTGAAGTTGCTAGTCGATATTTACAAGACAGTCTCTAATATTAGAAAGATAATCCTAATGTGAATCCTGGTTCACTCAGAAAAATCTGATGCATTGTGCCTGTTCATCTATTATAAAATGCAGAGTAAGGGATATGCAATCACTATAAGAACTTATTAAAATGACAATGCTTGGATAGATTACTTTGCCAAAATGTCAAAGAGAATTATATGAAAAGTTTAATTTTTAAACATTCACACTATCTTATTCTTAAAGTTATGTATAGATTTTATTTACTGACATTGTAGTGCAAAATTAGCAAATTCATGATCTTTCCTCAGAAAGATTAAATGCTTTCACATTCCAGGAAGCTACATGAAAATCATTTTCTCTTTCTGTCTAACACCAATTTTGTATTATTATTTCATTTATGGAATATGCTGTCAACTTCACAGCATGAGCTTTGGCGAGAAAAGGGCTTGCTTTAATAGTTCTTCATTACAATATTGCCTACAGAATCTTATCATTAGCTCACTAAAGATTCATTGTAAACTACAGACTTCCCCTGATAAGAGATAAAACTGTTAGTGTTTCTTAAATACAGAACAATGATTCTATTCCTAGAAAGTAAAAAATAAGAATAAAATTTAGTATTTACTCAACAGTATTTTGTTTTTCCTGTTAGCCTATTTTATAATTTCCAGATTCAAGTCACATGTAATAATTTTTTTAACTTAGGCAATTTAAGATAATTTAGTTGCAGACAATATATGATTTGTGTTTTTCAAGCTGCCTACATCAATAAAATGATTTCTAGTTTTGACCAAATTTATTCCTTCACTTTATCAAATACCAATCACTGGTTCACTACCAAACCCAAGCAAAATTTGTTTTTAATTTTAAAATTAGTGCTCATTGTTGTTTTACACTATAGTTTAAAAAATAAATTCCTGGGGCCCTCCCTGGTGGCACAGTAGGTTAAAGCACACTAAGAAACTAAATTCTATCCCCGCCCTGGGAGGTGACCATGTGGCGTGGCAGACCTCTCCTGACCCACCCTCTGCTCCCCTCAATAGTGTGCTTCATTGATTTGCCTGTTCTGCTCCCCACTTTGTCTCTGGTGAAACCTCTCACCGCCCCTGCACCTCTGGCCTGTACCCCAGTTCTGTATGCATAAATAAATAAATCTTAAAAATAAATAAATAAATAAATAAATAAATAAATAAATGCCTTACTTCTTCTTGTGCCTTATGGTGTTCCTTTGATGTCATTGAAAGAATGACTTTCTCAGAAACTTTCTCTTTCTTTTCATCCATGGCTAGATTCAACTGGAAAATAAATATATAAATGAAAATAGGCACCTACAGACAATAGCAACATTGACTCAAACAACTAATTTAACATAATTGTAGATTTCATATTAATTTGACTTATGTGAAAATGAACTATATCTAAAACATTTAAACCTGAAATTTTCACTTCTATTATTTGTAAGTTTATTAAAAATATGATGGACTATCTTAAAAATAACTACTTGGAAGGTGGTCCTTAATAGCAGAAATTTGACACTGATGAGTATTTTATGAGAATATTTTATCAGAATGAGCACTGCAACTATTTTCTGTTTGTTTTTGATTGGATGCTATTTACTATTAAAATTTTTCATTGTCACTAGAAAACACTGGTTGCTGTTATGTCAGAATAAGAATTCAAAGACGTAAACCAAAAGCAAATGTCAACTGAAATACTCTAAATGGTGGAAAGAAACTTGTAACATTTCACGACAAAATAAGGCATCTTAAATATCTGAACAAAAAACATTAAGTTAAAATAAGAAATATATGATCAGTTGCCTAAGATCTGCTCTTTTTACAAAACCAGATTACTGTCTTTTACTACAGCTTAACAGGAGTATCTAACCTATATGTTACAAAAAAGTAACTGTGGCCTCATCTATATTTCTTTAAAAAAAATCATCACTGACATAAAATGTTTTAAATAGACTTTCTCAATTGTCTGTGTGACAAATCATGTTTGAGTTGACATAAATCTTTAATTCTGTCTGAAGACCTATTCTAAGGATAATGGCAGTGAGAACAACAATATGGCCACTCCTATCTAGGTATGCACATATGCACGTGATCACTTCATCCACTTACATGTGATCACTTCATCCACTTACATGTGGTATAGCACAGTGAATCAGAGATTCTGTTTTGGCACAGAAGAAAGACACAAAAATCATCAGATGATTCTGATGATCAACCTAAATAAAGAGTTGACAAACATTTCTATAAAGGGCCAGGTGGTAAATATATTTTTTGATAGTAATATCTATTTAATTTTATTTTTTCAATTGGGTTTATTGAGGTGACATTAATTTACAACACCATACATGTTTTAGGTATATAAGTTCACATTTCTACAAATGAATGTTATCATACCATACCCACCACCAAAGAATAAATAATTCTCTGCCAGAGTCCATGAATCAACATCATCTCCCTTTGCTCACACCTCCCACCCCGCCCTACCTCCACCACCAATCTTTCTCAATTCTATAATCAGATTTCAAGGGCATATTCTGATTTGATTTTGCCTGTTCCTTTCCTTTGGTTTTAAATTTCACATATGAGTGCAACCATCTGGTATTTATCATTCTCTTCCCGACTCATTTGCTTAGAATGATTTCTTCCAATCTCATCCATCTTGTCACAAATGAAAAGATTTCACTTTTTTTTATATTGAGTAGTATCCCTGTGTGTGTGTTTTTTATATGTGTGTGTGTGTGTATATATATATATATATATATATATATATATATATATATATATATATATAAGACAGCTTAATCCACTCATATGTTGTTGGGTGCTTAGGTTGTTTCCATAACCTGACTGTTATAAATACTACTACAATTTACATAGAATACATATATCCCTTCAAATTATTGTTTTGTACTCAGGTAGATGCCTAGAAAAAGTATTGCTAGGTCATATGGTAGGTCTACTTTTTTGTTCTGAGAAATCTCCAACTGTTTTCCAGACTGGATTAAGACTGTTCCCACCAATAGTTATACTTGGAAGATGGGGAATATAAAATTTCTGTTGCAATAACTCAACTCTGCCCTTTTGCGTGAAATAAACAATACATGAGTGAATGGGTGTTGTTATAGTTCAATAAAACTTAAAAAAAAAATAAGTGGCAAACTTGATGGGCTGCAGACAGGGGTTTTCCAATCCCTGTTCTAGACTGAGAACCACTAAGAAACATGTATTTGTAATGATATAAAATTATCAAATGAGACTGTTCTTAGGGTCACTCTCCCAAGGAATTTTTGTTTGTTTGATGAAGTCTTACAAAACACATAATATAACAAGTGAAATATCACATTCAACTTTCACATGTAGAAGCCTGCATGATAACTGAGGTACAACATATTTATCTCTAGGCTTTATGATTATTCTTTATTAGAGCATCTGAAGAGATGGCTGTGGAGGAGAACAACTGGGAAATATTTTCCATGTTCATCTGTTCATTGCCAAATTAATTTCCAAATGCAAAAACAGTAGGAACAGATCTTTTTTTGAAAAGAAACAAAACAAAACAAAAACAAAGCTACAAAAACTCTTTGGTGCCACAGCAGTAAATCAAATTCTAATGAGATCTCCCAGGGCCGTGACATTTTAAAATGCTTGCAACTAACTCTTTTAAAGGTGGGAATTCTTTACCTTTGAAAGCACCACAGTTGGAAAAATCACCTCCATTCTAATACTCAACTTCTAAAGAAGCACTATACTTATCTGTATAAGCTGAAGACAAACATGTCAACACTACTGAAATTGGGAATCAGGAAGAATGTGGAAAATAAATGGTCAACAAAGTAAAAGGATACATGGGGTCTTTTTCTGGAAACATTCCAAAAGAGAGCTATTTTAATATAGTCATTTAGAGAAAATTATTGAAAGTAAAAATTCAGTGAAGAGAGGGCATTTTCACCCCAAGGTATTAATAAGAAGCTATGCTAATAGCAACTCTCCCTGAAGTTCCACAATGTAGTATCAATAGGAGGATTTTTCTCTCCTGTCACTTATGAGGAGGATATTGTTTCTTCATTAAGAAAACTAGCAGCCTTTGAGTTGCTGTTTTTATCCAAACTTATGGCATCTTTTGTCAATGGTTTTACTTTTTGGAGACTAATTGTTCATGTATAAGAAGAGTAGAAGCTTCAAATTAAAATTAAAAAAAAGAGAAAGATGGTTGAAATTTTATATAATTGTAAAAGCCAAATTGCCACCAAAAGGACAAGCAGGAAGTAGTTACTTTTTCTAAATATCTTGCCCTTTTTAAATGTGAGAAAATACTCCCAACCTTTGTGATATACATCAGGTTCTAACAAGTTAAGTAGGAACATTTAATTCACATTTTTGTCAGGCTTGGTTGCTAAGGTTTTTTAAAACATGTAATTAACAAACATTAGCTAGCCAAAATTAGGCTAAAATTTGTTTAAAAAAAAACAAACTTAGGTTAAAGTTGTGTTCATTCACTAATAATGGCACCAGAATAGAACACTCAAGAGACCCAGTGAAGGACAGTAGCAGAAATGGAAGAAACATAATGGTTCTAACAAAGAACACTGAACAGGGATGCTTCAAGAAAATGGTTTAGTTAAAGATTCAAAAATAGAAAGTTCACTTTGAGCAATGTGTTTAGGAATTAAGGGGAAAATACACAAAAGTATACCTGAAGGAACAGGTTTCAGTGGGAAATGATTTCTAGTGGTTACTATTTTTCAGACTCTATTTTTACATTAAACTATCCATGCTAAAGTGGCAGACATAATACTTTCTCTTAAGCCCCAGTGGGTCACAGCTTAGAAATATATGACTTTATATAAAGCATGTGTCTGCAATGAATATAACAGAAAATGCCCCTAAGTTTGAGGAGGCTCAGGCAGCTCTCCTATGGCCATACTAGAGAGAAGAACACCCTCAGATTTTCCTGTTAGAGAAATGTCAGAACAGCAGAGAATTAGTTCCATATATGTCATTAATACTATATGGCAGGGTTTTTCTAACATTTTTACTCTCCTCCAAATATTTTAAAGTGTATTTATAAAAATCATAAAAACCAATTGTGTAAAATTTTTGACATGATTGTTAGATAATATACCTATTTTATAGTAGAAAATAACCGGTACAGGTAGTCAATTAGGCATCTCTTTTGACAAGCAAGTTGGTGAATTAGGTCTACCTAACTCTTATTGACAATCCAGATAAGTAAGGTCAAAGATGGAAGAGCTATTAGTCTAACCAAACTAATGCTCTTACTCATGGTTATGGCATGCCATGGGTTGAATGTGAAATATATGTTATATATGATGTCCTAAGTAGATTTTAAGGAATGGAAAATGGAATCTTTACCTTAAAAAAAAATCTAACTTTTTGATCAATAAATATTGATCTATTAATATATTATTTGATCCATATTTTACATGCAGATCAATATAGGTAATACAGTTTAGCATAAAAACAGGACAATCAGCCTTCATATATATATTGACAAGTTTCCCAATGGCCTGTTAATATACAAAAGACTGGGACAAATTACTTATTTATATATACAAAACATGGTTATAAAGGCCAGCTGCAGGTATTTTTTGGAAAGTGCATTTTAATAAGGTTCTATTCAGTTAAGGAACAAATGGGGAAGAAGTAGTTTGCACTACAGAGTTTAGCGCAAGAGCTTTCTCTTTTTCTAACCACGAAATCAATCATTTGTCCAGACTGTGGGAGTCAGAGTTAGTTACTGAAAAGAGCTCCGTATATAAACAAGTCAATAACTCATTGTGTGTTATTGTGGAGCTGAAGAAGTCGGCTTTCAAAAAAGCTGCCCCTGCTTCTCTCAGAATGAATGTCACTGTATTCAGGGACTGGGAGAGGGTCTTTTGTTTTCAGCCATTGCTGGCTGCCATTTATGTATGGGAACAGGAGGTGGCTGCTAGGAGAGTGGGGGAAGCTACTATCTGGGATCATGTATGTCAAAAAAAAAAAAAAAAACCAACCCTGAATTTTTCAACCTAAATAATTTGTGTCTAGAAATCCATGAATGGAATCAATAAAGAGTAGCTACTGATAAAAACAATGCACTGTATTGGTTCTGGTGATACAAACCTGTACCTTCAGGGAACTAACTTTCCATTGAGAACTGCAATTCAGCCACCAATAGGTCCCATGGTTTTCCTTGTGTTTGTCACTGAGGTAAGGCCCATATCTTAGAATTCTTTTATTGCCCCAATAAATCCAACCATAATAGTCAAGGAGCAACTGTCCGATAAATACCTATGATGAATTAGGGACAGATAAGAATCCTCAATTTCTAAATGCTTTCATTTTTTCATTAGAAAACTGCCTCCTAAACTGTATGAGAATCCTGTAGTCAAATAATTTTCTTAAGCACTAGGTTAAATGAAGGCAAATGATTTTCTTTAGAACATGATACTTAGGAGTCTCTTAGTTACTAACAGGTATTATTATGACCATGAGAGCAACTTAGTCTCGTTCAGCTAGATATATCTCTGGAAATGTATCAAGACCAATTATTCTCAAACTGAGTTGAGAATGAACCTGTTAAATACTTAAGAGTGAAAATAAAAGTGACTCTGTAGTCACATATAAGAAGCACAAATCTGTCCATCTGTCAACTGGACTTCACCTTGCCTGCTTCCCCCAAGTTAACTAACTTATGATTTTCATGAGTAATTTGTTTAGATCTTGAAAGTACATTCTATAATACATCAAAAATAAAATTATGAAAAACTTTTTGGGAAAAATGGTAAAACTAGTATTAAAACATAGATTAAAACAAAAATTATTAAAACAGTATATCACAGTATACACAGCATAAGACAGAAGAACTAACATCAGATCAAAATAGGCCCAACTATGTATTTTGGGTTTTATTATATGTTAAATGTAATACAAGTCTATAGTTGCTAAGCCATACTCCAAAACTTTACAACTTCTCAAAATTTAATATTTTCAGGCAAAGAAATAATAATTGAGAATACAAAGTAAAGATTCCACTATTCCACTTAACATGAATGTTTCACTGTGAAAATATTTCATTGTTTGATTACATTAGACTGTATCAAAGCTCCCCAGAATTGTTATAAAATGTATGTTCTATAATACATGGTCTTTCTAAAATTCAAAATAGTCTGAAACCAAAATATATGTTTCTAAGCAGAACAGATCAGGTGGCTGGAATTTCAAATTAAAAAGGAAAGGGTGGATTGTTAAGTAGGTAGTATTGCAATGAAAAACTAACTAGCAGTTTAGAAAAATATGGTTTTTCTATGGGTACATTTTTTTTATTTTTACTTTACTCACTTTGGGATACTTAATGACTTAAATAATGTAATAAAAGTGTTTGAAGACAATAAATATGGATTCATAAAGTATGACAGAAAAAGGACTTTGTAAATCTAATATGGATAGATTTAAGTAAAAGAAAGCCCCATAATTCTGTGCCTCAGAAAGGAACTTTAACAAAATTAGAAAGCAACAATACATTGAGAAAATATTTGCCAAGTGCAATAGGTTAATATCCGTAAAATATAAAGAACATTTTTAGGTAGACTGAAAAACAGTTTTAAAAAGATAAACATCATGGAAAATAGGACCAAATGAAATGCACATTCAATTTTTACAGGAAAAAAATACAAACGACAATACACACAAAAAGTTTAATATCACTAACAAAACAATTCAAATTGGCCATTATTTATCAAATGGCCAAAAATTATTCAAATGATAAGTAAAGAATTTAAAGATTAATGAACATAAGTGCTCTCGTGTATTGTCAGTAAAATATAAATGTTACTTCCTCCAGGAAGTCTATCTTGACTCATTCTCAGTGCCAGGCATGGGAACCTGTGATATCCTCCACCATATTCTTACAGAAACTATACAAGGTATCACACAACACTTAAACTGTGTGTCGGTGTCCCTTACATACTGATCTCTTTGTACAGATTGTGAGCTTCTCTAAAGTCTGAGCAGAGTCTGTATTTAACTCTATATCTCTTGTACCTGGCACAGTACAGATACTTGGTAAATGCTGGCTGAACTGAATAGAACTTTACTGACTACCTGGATAACTATGGTTTGTATATATAGAATTCTCCAAAAAAATTCCAGAAGGTCCTTAAGTTTTATGCAACATATATAAAATTAAGGAGGATAATGATTCCATTTTATGTAACAATTTTATCATCCAAAGATGGCTTTAAAATTATATACAGGTTTCCCTGATATATAAAATACAGAACATTCCTAGGAATAAAAATTTTCCTAAAGCAAAAGTGGGAAATTTTTTGAATATTCTTAATAATTTGATTATTCACATCTAGAAAATAACCTACTACACCATATCAAAGAACATATAAGACATTAAGAGCAGGCCTGCATAATTATACAAATCTCTAAAGTAGTTTCCAGAGAAGGAGCTTGGTACCAATTTCACAGCTCATGATGAAACATGTCTTTATAACAGCGGCTGCGAAACAAATGCTGAAGCTGTTTTTTCTTTTCACATTTAAAAAAAAAATTCATTTATGCATACAGAACTGGGGAAGGGCCTGAGGTACAAGGGCTGTGAGAGGATTCACCAGAGACAGAGTGGGGGCAGGACAAGCAGATTGATGAAGTACATTGCTGAGGGGAGCAGCGAGTTAAGACATAAGAGGTCTGCTGCAACATGTGGATCACCTCTGGGGCAGGGGATCAAATTTGCACTGACATGGCTGCAGCTAGCTTGCAGTGCTGAGTCCCTAACTCGTTGTACTACCAGCAAGGGCTGCTTTTCACCTTTTTGTAAAATCAAAAATCCACTTGTTTTTGTTAGTGAAGACAGGTACTAATACAGGTCTTCTGAAAAGTTAACTGACATAACATGAGTAATTGAAAAATGGAGATACTTGTATTGCATGACTTTTATTATAAAATTCAGAAAGACTGCAAGAGAGAACCCTGGGAATAGATTTTACTATCAGCCCCATACTCTCTGGAGCCTAAGCACCCATTCCTGCTAGATAAACTTTATGCGGACTCTATGACATCCTTTTCCTTACAAGGTATTCAGCTAAATGTTTACTTGCATTTCTCACTTATATTTAAGGAAGATTAGTGAAAAACGTCTAGCACTGAAGAGAAGACATTAAGTATTTTTAAAATAAGTGTAGCATAACATGACCCAAATATTTAAACACAAACTTTAAAGTTTTTGCTGGAAAAATAAATCTCCCTCTGAACTGTTTGAGGATTTTGTATCATACATGCTTAACATTTTGCATCATTATTATCCAAAATTAAGAACTCAATATTTACTATGCTAGAAAGTATTTTTAACATTAAAAGTTAAAAAAAAGTGTTAAAAGAAATTTACTTGTGGAGCTTATAATCTTAGAAGACAAATAAACAGCAGTGAAGTATGATGAACATAAGAAAGTAGACATTTTTCAAAGAGGGTAAACTAACCTAGCTTTAGCAACAGAGCAGGAAATGCTTCTCTGAGCTAAAAATGTTACTAAATTAAAAATGGTGAGAAGCAAGAAAGTCAGATTTGGCAAGTAAGAGCATTCCAGGCAGAGGAAATGCTATCACTATTCTGCAAATAATATCTCATTAAAAAAGTTAAGAAGTAGGTAAATAATATTTTAGTAATACATTTTATTTGACCAAAATACTACCACTGAAGCATGTAACTACAAAATAATAATAATAATAATAATAATGAAATATTTCACCTTCTTTTTCAAACTATATTACACATAACATATTTCAACCTGGACTAACTACAAGCCTAGAGAACAGGTCTTTGTCTGGGGCTAAGGCATGTATAAATGAGAAAAGCAGATCATACAGAATATGTGAACCAATAAAGAGTACAAATTCTGTTTTTGTTTTTTTTTTAACTTTTTTTTAAAGATTTATTTATTTGTGCATACAGAACTGGGGTACAGGCCAGAGGCTCAGGGGCGGAAAGAGGCTTCACCAGAGACAGAGTAGGGAGCAGAACAGGCAGATCGACGAAGTACACTGCTGAGGGGAGCAGCAGGCGGGTCAGGAGAGGTCTGCAGTGTCATGTGGTCACCTCCGGGGCAGGTGGGAATCGAACTCATGTGGAAGTGGCTTTAGCTTCTCAGTGCTGTGCTTTAACCCACTGTGCCACCAGGGAGGGCCCAAATTCTGTTTAAATGTAGCAACAACAGGTGCTCTGGTGTAGGTGTGGTGTGTGGTGATGTCCCTATTCCCCTGGATCACAAATGGTCCCATGAACCAATGACACCTCAATAATTAAAGTACAAATGAATGAATGTGTCAACTGTTACTCAGCTCCAGAAAAGTGTCATGTGAAAAATCAATGTATTGCTACATATTTGCAATTTTCTGAGAAACCAAAAATTTATAGTTTAATATGAGAATCTCCTGATTACTAGATGTCAATGACTAAATGTTTTTTTTAATTTGTATACATTCTCTACAGATTAAAATAATAAAATCTAGAAACTATCTCTACATTTATGAAACTGTGCATGACTTTCTTGTTAATGTATAAGATGTATTATATATAAGCACAAAATGAAATAGAAGACTTTCAAATTAAGGCAATAAATAATTGATGTATTAAATACTTTGAGTATGTCAAAGAAATTACAATGAACGTAAAAATATTGGTTATGGAAATAATCATATCTACCTTTTCAGCCATATTATAAAAATGTTTACCTTCTGAGATTATTCAACATTTTAAATAATAAATGTCTCAACTGAAAAGTTGTCACAATCACAACAGCCAAAAGGTGAAATGTCATCACTAAAGTAATGGATAAAAAATGTGGTATATACATCCAGTGAAATATCATCCAGTCATAAATGAAGTCAATTCTAACACATGCTATAACATAGATTAATCTTAAGAATATTCCGCAATGTGAAATGACATGCACAAAGGGACAACTATTGTATGATCCCACTTACATGACGTGCCTATGTTAGGGGGGAAGGGTGTCCTGCACTAACTCTACAGATGCAGGTTTTGTGGACTCCACCCCTACTCCAGACACCAAAACTACAAATCCCCGCATCACCAAAGGGAGGACATCTAGGACCAAGGGTGGAGTTAAGCAGCCATATTTGATAAAACTAAAAATCCCAGCAATGCCAAAGGGAGGACTGCTAGGACATGAGAGTGGAGTTAAGCAGCCATTTTGGGTTTGGGTTATAAAACTGGTCGTGTTGGGCTGAGGGGTCTCTCTCTCTTGACCTCATGGCTGATTGGCTCTTCAGCAGCTTTCAGTGAGTTACTGGGGTTCCAGGTCAACAGAACTGGTAGGATACACTAGTTAACTTGTATCTCTTTCTTTCCCTGGGTTGTTCCTTTCCTTTTTTCCCCTTGTATATAAACCCATTATTAACTTTTTGTGTGTGTGCCTACAGTGCAGTTGAATCTTAAGCACATGGGTGAGGACCCACAGACAGGCAACCCAATTCACGTTAAGTTGCCCTATAACAGTTTGGCGCCCAATGTGGTTGACCAAGTTACACCTGTGGTTGACCAGCCCAAAGTACCTTCCCTTGTGTTGGTCACCATAAGTTCATTAGATCTGCAGGACACATGGCATCTTTCAGTCTTGAGAAATTTGTTTGTTTTTTTCATTGTGTTCAGCTCTCACATGTGGATAGCCTCAAAAGAGTTTGAGTAGCTTTATCCCTAACTTGGGTTCTTTCAGCTTTGCTGCAGCCTTAAGTTTAAGTACCCTTTTTCCTTTGAATATCACCACCAGCTTTATAAACATCAACAATCTGGTGAGACCCGGTTATGGCGAATGATTTTTCTTTGTATGCATCCATGGGTGATTTACAATCCCTTCCTACTTTACAATCTGTGCTTGTGTCTTTTTGATACTTTGTATAAACATCACTTGTTAATTTTTTGGCTCTGTGAGAGGTAGATGCTCTACTTCACCTACTGAGAATATGCAACAAATCTGGGCTCTTACTGAGAACATGCAACAGCAAATACAGGCCCTTAACTCAGCTATTAACAGTATGAAAAATGAGAATCGTATTGCTTTTGACTCTCAAATTCACAGAGACAGAAGAATGTAGGTTTGCAGAGTTAGGAGAAAAGGGAAATGGAGACTTTGTACTTAATGGATACACATCTTCAATTTGGGGAAATGATTTTTGGTATTCCTGGTGGCAATGAATTTAGAACAATGTGAATTTGCTTAATGCTATAGAACAAGAAACTTAATAGTTAAAATGAAAATTTTTTGGTTATGATGTTTAAGTGGCCATACCTTATTTTAATAAACTCATTTTTATTTCGAAATTCTCTCCTGAAAAAGGGAAATAAATAGCCTTTCAAATGCACACAAATTAGGGAAAAACATGTAATACTGAAATGCTTAGTTATAAATGTCTTGAGACATATTTTCCAATTCAATACACCAACTGAAACAAAATTAAGAGTATCAATTTGTTCAAACTTAGGTAAAACTTTTTAGATACATGAACAAGTTGGTAAGATGTATCTGCATAGTGATTCTATGTAAATGTCCTTCCAAAGTATCTCAAAATATTCCAAAACAGCTACTTTCCTGAATATTTTATTTCCTCCCAATATTATTCTAATAATTATTGGAGATTTGTAGCAATAATAATACATACATATATAACTTGAAGACTATTTAAAAAATAAATTGAGATTGCTTTAAGCCAGAAAAATCACATCATAAAATACAAAACAACATGTATATGTCTTTCTTATCAATAATTAATAAAAGTATGTGCTCAGTCTCCCCTCAAAAGCCAGATTTTTCTCAATATATTCAAAATAGGTCTTTTCCAATATGACACCTTGATATGTGGAACTAAGAATACATATTATATTGAGTTAGGGCAATGGAGGCTAAGGAAATCTGTCTTTCTTATAGTCTTTTACCTTTCTTAATTAAGAAGAGACAGTTAATCTCTAAGTTTTTGTCCTTTCCCTACTAGAAAAAGTAATCTCTGTTCCCTTTTTAATGATCTTGAAAAAAGCAATTTGGGCCATATCACCACTGGTGTAGGTCTACCAGTGAATATGTCTTCTCTAGCTGAGTAAAAATGAAGTCATTCTTTCGTCATGTGAAGCCTCCCCTCCCCCCCCCACTTTTTCTCTCTATTTGGTGCTTTAAGCCATTCACTCAAGATTTATATCCCCTCTTCCTTGACCCAAATCAGGATGGACGTACATAATCATTGCAGTTCCCCTATGCATGTTTCTGAATTGATTTTTTCCATTGAAAACCATCAGATGCTATTTTGATTACTTGTCCAGCCCAAGAAGAACCCAGATAGGCGAGGAATTTCAAAGTAAAAGTCAACTAGTTCCATTCAAATATCACAGCTTCTGAAATCAAGTCTTAATTGATAAAGCACAAAATGGCTGCTTTCCTACAGCCAAATTTATTGACAAAATAGTTTCCATTTACTCTGGTCTACATAAGGACAAAAGGCTACACTAGTATCCACTCTCAGGTGTTTAAGTAATATTTCACAGGACAAAATGCTTCCCAAAACTATTTGGATAGCTCCTTTGTGATCCAGCTAGATTTTCATATATAGAGAAATTAGAACAGAATGCTCCTAGCTCAATACTCTTACCATCTAATATCAAAGAATTCCCATCTCCATTTTCCAATGCAAGATCTGTGTTTGGAACTCATTTCTGTAGGAGGTCATAGAGTCAAATACTATGACTGAGAAAGGAACTGTTATTCACATTGCAGGCAGTAAGTGTGAGCCCAGATTGCAAGGGCAATCAAATCTCATGCTTCAAGAAAGAAAATGATCATTTGCAAGGTCAGGAAGGAATTTCCTCTTCTCTTTTAATAAGAAATACTAGGCAACTTGATGGATGAATTGAGAGGGGGAGGGAAAATTATGTTGGTTCTAAAATATGAAGTATTCATGATAACCCTTCCACCAAAACGATCAATGGATTAGCTATATAGGTGGCATGAGCATATGTGAAAAGTATCGCAAGTTCCACAACATTTGATGTAATACACATTTAGCTCATTTTTACCACATGCTCTTGGAACAGCCTCAAGCAACTTATGGTCATAATAATGGAATTTTATTTTCATTAATTCATTACTGTCTAATAACTTTCAATAGCAAGATTTCAGCAAGTCATTTTAGTTCCCATAAAATTTAAAGTTTTTGTAAGGTAACAACTTCTGAATAAGTGATCATAAGTACTTAACCACTTAAGTACTTATGATTAAGGTGATTATAAAGCACATACCTTTGGTACAATGAATAACTAAACATGATTATTTAATAACAAAGTTCCTAAGATGATAATGTATTTGTAAATATGTGTGCCAAATAAGTTATCTAAATAACACAAGATACAAACTTAACAGAATTTT
>NW_004567116.1:18854696-18874696 GCF_000260355.1 Condylura cristata | reverse complement strand
CTGCATGACACCAACATTATAAAAATACAAGTAGTTTCTCTAATAGAAAAGTGGATTCCAGTTACCTATGCATGTTTCTAGGTAACCATAAAAAATTACAGCATCATACAAAAATCAGCACAGCTGTAAAAATTGAAATGTGAACAAGTCCTGTAATATCTACTACTTTTCAACTAAGTTCTATATCATAGCCTTTGACCCCTTCCACTAACTCTTGGGTTCAGACACATTTCACTATCAAATGTGCCTGTGTCTTTAGTTAAAAGCTAGTGGTTTTCAAACTTCTTCAGTTCATAGTACCCTTGGTGAACAAAACTTTAAAATATTTTATTTCACCCATTCATTTGGCAGCATGCTCTGAAGCACAAATTAGAACCACATTTAAGCCAAAAAATTATCAAACAGTATTTTTTAATTACTTTTGGAATCTCAATACATAAAAACAAATAAAGGCAATCTTCTACCAGGTGCTAAAGGACAAAACTATACCTAACAATTCCTAGAGCATTGCACATTTCTCATTTACCATATGTGTAAATGGAGGACAGCAACAGTTTTCACCTTTATTTGTGAGACTTAAATGAGTTAAAGTTGTAAAATAATAAGTTAATAAAGTAAAGCACTAGAAGAGTACCAGAAACATAATCAGTATTATTTTCTACTAAACCACCCACATATTCTTGGGGAGGACACCCAATTCTATGCATTCCAGAATGTATCATATAGTGGGTGTTTTAAAAAAAACTTGTTAAATGGGAAATGAAATTTTAAGCCTATCTCTATATTCATTGTTACAATAACAGATAGCACAGGTTAAGTTACATTGACATAATCTCTGTCTTTGGGGAACTCATTATCAGGGATAGACTAACACCACAGATAAAAGACTAAAGCCCATTAAATTAGAAACAGTCTCCCAACGGTCCCCATTTTACTACCAGATCCCACTTAGAGTCCACTTCCCTCCTTTTTCTGAGTGAAGGAAATTAGGTTTTCCTTCAAACATGCCCTGACTTGCTTCTGAATATCTAAACATCTCTAAAGAATTAAACCTATTCCTAAATAAGGATATTCTAAAGTGGAACTGGGGACCATTTGGTCTCCAGAGACACCTGAAAAGGACATTAACATTAGACAGGCTGAATGGCTAGAACACCATTTCGATGTTTTCTGTGGGTAGAAACAAGGTGAGGGAGGAACATGGGTGAAAGAAAGACAACTATCAGATTTTTCCCTTTTGGAAACCAAACTGATGTGCCACCAGTTGATGGTAACACTGCTAAAATCATAGCCTGTTTCTAACTCTTACTTAGAGGCTAGTTATCATTGATGGCTCATTGGCTTATTTATAACATCTTTGCAAATAGCAGCAGCCTCAATTGCCTTAGGAAACATTTTCTCATAAGTAACAGTGTCAGAGAGGGTGAACATTGTCTCCACATTACAGGAGTGATCAACTAACAAGGAGACTTTTTGATAGTTCTACTAAACCATTATTTGCAAAAATGCTGCCTAAATGGCACAATTCATTGTAGCTGTTATCAAAAAGCAATATCTCTGTTAAAATTGGTATTTGACAATATGAATGGGCAGGACTTTGTTGAGAAACAATTCTCTATAGATATCACTGTAAGACAGTTCCGGTGGCTGGATATTTGTATACAAACATCAAGGATGTTTAGCTTCAAGGTTGTTTTTATAGTGAATAGCCTTCAAAATAGTGATAATATTTCCCTCTGAATCAAAGATGTGTTTTTTGAACAGGATAATAAAGATAATAGCAATCACTCTCACTCTCATGAGGGTTGGGCTGGTTTGCAATCAACTCCCTTAAAATAGTAGGGATTTGCTAATCTTGGAATTCCTCAACTGTGATAAATCTATGCCCGCACAGTACCCACATCGGCCATTCCGCATTACTCCCATCAGACTTGGGGCCAAGAAAATCCAATATGACTCTACACAAGAACTTCCATAGTTTTCCGTCTTTCAAATGCTTCTAGACCTTGATGTTAATGAATATACTCAGAGTCTGTTATGATCCTTCATTAGAAGACCAGCAGCACAATTAACATTATATTTTTATTATTTTATTAGGTCTTTGAATTTACTTTTAAAAACATTGATATTATTTATAGAATATGTATTTATTCATCCAACTGCTTTATTTCAATGTAATTTAAATAAATATACAAAAATAAAATTAACATAGAAAAACCTTAAGTTACTTTTTTTGGTATCACTTATCATGCTTTCAACTAATTAAATATGTGAGCTATTATTTGCCTCAAGTCTTACTTCCCTTTCATATTATAAGCTCCAAGAGAGAAGAGAAAGAAATTTAGAATAGTTAATGTCTTTTTCCACATTACGTATAAAAAAGAAAGAGAGGAAAAAAGAGAGAGAACAGAACAGAATTATGGTTAACCAATGTGATTTCTCACTAAGAGGATCCTAAACAGTTTGCTTGGTTGAAACAGTAAATTTCTCAACTTTTTTTGCAAACAGGAATGGCCAATGAGATATAAATTCAAATTGCAGGACTCCTAAGTACATGCCCTTCACCTTATCACATTTTCTCCTTATTGGCCTTTGTAACATACATGAGGACTAAAATTCCCATAGTTGTCCTTTGATCATGAAAGACCAAGAACCTCAGACACTTCCACAATGATACTTTTGAGCTCCTGAACAGCAACTGTCTCCTTTCAGACTTCTAATGATTTTAAGCCACAGTTGAGTAAGTTGTCTGTGATATTGCAGATAAATCTAATACTAATTAATACAGTTATAAAAAGCATGTTAAGAATTTCTGTAAGTGGAACTATTTTGTAACTAGATTTCACTCCATTACCGGTGAGAAGAAAATCAGAAAAGGAGACATAAATTTGTTGAAGCATAAATCGAAGAAAAATCATTGACTGCCTGCCCCTACAAACATAGCAACAGAAAATTACTCTTTCTACAAGTCAATATGAGATTTCAAAATCCAAAACTATTAGTTTAAAATGTTGACTCCTCAAGAGTTAAAAGCTAGTTTTCCATTAAATATTGTTACCATCCCCCAAACATAACCCTAAAAATGTTGAATGAGCTAAACTTTCATTTGTCATGAAAGGTTACTTTCTTAGGCTATTTTTCCTCCCTCACCAGATTTTACCAATGAGCAAAGTTTTGCGAAAATTCTCAGATTACACCTTTCCTTTCTATTTAAAAGAAAATCACCCTAGGCTAGGCTTTAGCTTTCTAATCCACAATTACAATAATTGCTTTCTAAAAGGTATTTACAACTGCCCCTTCTCATCCATCTATCTCCTCCCAAATCCTTCCATTTCATTATGCCACTTTCTGCCTATAGAGCACTGACCATAGACTCTTAATCGCATTTATGTAATTCCTTCATGTCTTAGTTCTCTACTAAATGGTGTCATCATAAAAAGACCTTTACCCATACTTTTCCATAGTTCTCAATGCTGTCTTCACAGTAGAATCATCTGGAGAGTATTTAAAAAATACTGATGCCTCAAGTCAATCCCTAAAGATCAGATTCAATTAATCCTGATGAGAAACAGTCATATCTTTTTAAATCCCTTATCCACCACTAACAATCAATGCTGCAGGTATAACAGTAACAAGCAGAGAGAGAGAGGGGAAAAAAATCATACACCAGTCATTTCATGGTTTTATTCAAAAGATGCCAGGGGTATATGTACACTCACAGATACATCCAGGCAATGCACATGCTGCCCAAATATTACTTACCCATCCTTTGAGTTTGAAATTAAGTCCCACTTCCTTTGTGAATGGATGACAACTATCATTCTTGGATGACAACTATCAACACCAATCTCCCTTTCCTCTGACTGCATTTGATGTACCCACCCACCTCTAATCTCTTTAAGCACCTTTGGTTGTTATTTTTTCTGTATCACACAATTAGCACCTCCCTCTAGGCTGTCAAGCTGCTCATCTGTAAAACAAGCACAATGGCCCAGTTGACCTCAAAAGTCCCTTCCTTTGACTCTAACAACTATGAAGCCATGATTTGTCTGTACTGCCCAATTTAGCACTCATCACATATGGTTTTCCACTAATTATTTGATATATGTATTTTGTCTATTGCCAACTAATGTGCAGGTCCCTTTGAGGAACATGGTTGTATAACTCTAAGGTCTATTCTCATTTCCAACATAATACTAGCTGCTTAAATGTCTGATATGTCAAACCAGACTTGAAGTAGTATAAAAAATGGAAATGAGCCAACATAAATTCTTTAAGGAAGTGGTTTTCTACAAATTAAGAAAGTAAATTCTGGAGATGGATTGAGTAGATTACTTGACCAGTATTGGTAATATTACTGGAGGGAGTTCCTTAGCATACCTAAGATCCAGTTTTCATACTTGTGAGAAAGAATTAATAGTACCTACTCATAAGGTAATTGTAAGTACTAAATAAAAATAAGCACACACATATTTACTATGTCTATATGTGTAGATGTAAATATATAAAACTACACAGTAGGTACCTAGTAGATAATAAACATATAATATTTATGAATCATCATTGATTGAATAAAACAATAAAATAAATAAAATTGAGGATTAAAGAAAGAATAAAGTGAGCATTTCGATGGCTGTGGGGTGGCTGAGATATATAGATTCAGCCAAATTTAATAAGTGAAAGGATACTAGGTGACAATTCAAATGAAATTACACAACTATTCACAGCAAAAACCTTACTCTTGACACTATAAGTTAAAAAGAAATCAAAGAATGACTTATACAATTTTTTCCTTTTTCCTTCTTTATCATTACTTATGCTGAAAAGGGCAACAGAAGAACAAGTGGTGGAGTGCAGCAGAGAGCTCGAGAGGATGCCAGAGAGAATGCCAGTGAAGCTCTACAAATGCAGTCCAGGACAGCGCAGGAGGCACTGTGACAGTACAGGCGGTGGCTGGAAGCTACAGGGCAAGACCTTGGTGCAGCAGACAGCCTGTGAGGAACAGCGCACTACCCCTGAGGCAGCAGACATAGGAGACCACAATTCGTCATTTGGAGCTCACCCAGTGCTGATGTTGCTGCCCTAACTGCTTACTTGCCTTGTGTTGTATCTTGCATATTTACATTGGTGGGTCATAATGGCAGCATTCATATTCATTGAGGGAAACTTATGTGTAGACTGTATGGGTAGGTGGATGGTAAGGTAAGGGAGACTGTTCAGACTGCCTTCTTTGGCCTTCGTGGGTACCACCTGTGGTTTTGAAGGATATGCTTGGGAGTGTGGGCTAGGGTTATACCACTAAGGGTGGCCCCTGACTAAGGGGTGAGCATGAATAGGAGGGCATACCTGAGCCTAGAGACTGAGGCCTTGGGGCTGCTATAAAAGAAAAGCCGCAGAGGACCTTGCAGTGGAGAATGACAGAGAAGCCAAGAACAGAAGGGTGGAAAACAAGCCAATTCCAGAAAATCACCTGTGTGCCATCTCCTGTTCACTACTGAATAAGGGTGAGTTGGGAGGGGGCAGGTCAGGAATGTGGCTGATGGTGGACACCACAGGCAAAAAGGCCAAGAGCCTAATAGCTTGTAGCTGACGCCAAATACTGTGAGCATAGTAGTTTCTGTCTCCAATGAGCGGGGCCTTTACGCAGTAAGTGGAAAAGGTGCTTATCCTTTTTCTATTTTCCCCAAGGTTGGTGCCCATATTGTGCTTACTTGCAAAAAAAACAAAAACAAATATTTATTCTTATATGGAAGACACTATTCTCAGTGCCCAGATAATTATAAAAAGAAAAAAACTGAGTTTTGATCTCAAGTTTGTGATGTAGTTAGGTAAATTAAAGCATGCATATGTACAAAGCAGAATTTGCAAGGTGAGGGAAATATACATAAATTACTTCAGGTGTCTGTGAAAAGAAGAAATAGGGAGGAGTTTAAGGAAGGGTTTACAAACAAACTGATCTATGAAGAGACAAAGATTTGGGTTAAGGAGTACTCTTGCCTTCTCTGAGGGAGAAGCAGCATAAACTAACATCTAAAGAAAGAAAATTCGTATAACTCTTGGAGTGAGGAAGAGGCCGAGAGTAAGTAATCATAGTCAAAGTTATCACTGTTTCAAGATTTACTGAGAACATCTCAAACTTCTGTTTTCCAACCCTTTTGGCAAAACCTGCTCTGATTTTAATAAGAACATTTATTCTTTAAATAATGCTTTTGAAATTCTATTTACTTAGAAACAAGAAAAATAACAAAGATACATTTCATCCTCTGTAATCTGATGTTTTATCCAACCATTCAATCACAGAACAGCACCACATTTCCTGAAGGCAAATGTTCTGCAGGAACAAAGATTTCAGTTGCTACTGTCTCCATGTTCTTTTGGCAAACTCTAGTTGGGCTTAAGTAAACAGGGTTTGAAAATCAGCAACCTGGTGTGACAGTTGTACCACTGAGTGTTCACAGTCCAAATTCATCTGAAAAGGTCACTGGATCCATCACTAGAACTAACAAAGGTAAAGATTTTCTTTAAAGGGTCATATAATGTAATAAAAGTATTTTTATTTTGCTAGCCATACAGTTTCTACTGAAGCTACTCAATGCTAGTGTTGTGCAAGAAAGCAACCACAGACGATTCATAAACAAATGGACATGGCTGTGTTTCCAGAAAGTTTTATTTACAAAAGCAGGTTGCAAGCTAGATTTGCTCATGGTTGCAGTTTCCTAATCTTTAGTTTACAACAATTAAGATTTACTTTTCTATCAACCTGTATGTCCATTATAAGATTTATCATATCTCTGAACTCATGTTTCAAAAATGATGAAGTCACAATCCCTGTCACCCTCCACTCCCAACTAATCACAATGACAGTAGGGAAGAAAGTTCTGAACATGTCAAATGTCACTTCTAGCAGTGACAAACACTGTGTTTTCCTTTTCCACTTACTGGTCGGAATGAGGCACATGGCCCGCCCAGGAGCATCCTAGTATACTCTTATGACGTCTCAAAGGCAGAGAGTCTGAAATATTTGGCAAAGAATATTAGTGAATATAAAACAGAGTCTAGTCTAAATCAAGGATTGCTTTTGGAAAGTTTTCTTTCACTCAAGCTTCATGTGTATGAAAAAGCATTGACAAATTGTAGCTCATCAAATTAAGCTTATAGAAATCTCAACTGATCTAATAATCATTCTAAATAGATATAGCTAAAAGACTTCTGATCTTTCAAAAGATTTATTCTTCTGTGAAAAATTCATTTGGCACATTTCACTTTATATAATACACTTGGAAGGACTAATTGATAAAAGAGAAAACAAATGATTGAATCAAACACTGTGGTCAGATTTCCATCAAGTAAAAGGTATAAAATAACTTTATATGAATATACATAATTATATATTTTACTGTGCTTCTTAATAAATTTTTAAATTATATATTTCACCTATTATCAAAACTTCATATCCAAGACAAGACCTTCTAATATCTATTGATCAGATTTTTCTTTTCTAATATCTTTTGAAAAAAGTAATTACCAGCTTCAGTTAAGAACTCCATGATTATTTCAGTTATAAGAATAGACCTTAGGAGTTACATATTAATTTTTAAAAGAACTAGAAATATTTCCTAGAAATACCATTCATTACTAAATTAATGAGATTAAGTTGATTTTTCCATCCATATTACTGCCTACTTACTATTAATATAAAGAAGTCCAGAAACTAGAAGTTATGAAACAGGACTTTTTCAATCACACATACATAATTTTTCTTTGGATAAAATTCCAAAGAAATGGTGTACATAGAAAGAGAATCATAATCTCCTAAGAAATGGAAGGGACCTGAGAAATAATTTAATTCTCTACACCATTCAATTCTCAAAGTAAAAAAATGGGTGACCATGAATATTATATATCAGTGCCTTAAGGATAGAGTACGATTGCTTTCAAAAGCACGTGATACTATAAATGTAATTTTAAATCAGGAAATATTTTTTGTTTTTAAAAGAAAAACCAAAAAGGCTAAGGGAGTTTTGGAAATAATAGCTGGAAGAATTTGTAGTAAGCCCAGTAATTAACTCAGTGTATGATATTATATCATCTAATGCTCATTCACACAGGTTCACTACAATGGACAATTTCATTTACATCCATTTGATAAAACAAAGGTTTACATTTAAGATAGGTATATCAAATCCAAATAATGATAAAGGCTTTACTTTGTGAAAAAAAAAAAAAGAACTTTAATCTGCCAACATTTGTTTCTCTAATAATTTTCATTTCATTAAATTTTATTCTCTCTCTGCTTTGTATAAATCAGACAGTTTCCATTGCCTTCAGCTACCATTTAAGATGGTAGAGACTAGACCATAAAAGTAGATGTACAAAAATAAACAAATATTTGGCTTGTCAGAAAACAGATTCAACCAAATACCTGCAATAGCCTCACTTGTCAACAACTACCATTAACCTCATCCAAAATATAAAATTACAATAATCAATTCTACACAACTTCTCTCCATTCTTCTCCCTCTCCCCCACTACACACAAACCCTTTTCAGCATACCCCCCAAACTCTGAATAAATGTTCTTCAAATTATTCTTCAAAGATCCAATCTTCTTAATGTGCTATCTGTAGACATATGTCTTTAAATGGCATTATGTGGCCTTTCTAATTTGATTACCACCTAATTCACAATTCACAAGTACAGATTTAAAAAAAAATAGATTTGGAGCTTTTTGTTACTCTTCAAAATGTTATTTTCTGTGCCACTGCTTTAAAAATTCTGAGGTAGATTAACAACACATAGCAACAAAAAGTGTGTGCAATATCTTTTGAATCTCATGGAATAGAAAGAACTCCCACCTTTGAAGAAATTTTGAAGAATTCTTGATACTTAAATATGTCTCAAAACTAACTTGAAGAGAAAAAAGTTCTAGTATTCAAATTTTAAGTTTGTTAAAGATCATAACTCTTTTAAGTTGTTATACTTAATAAAGGAAATTGTTCTTACATTTGTGTTGGAGGGCTAAAGAAACTAGCCATTTTATGAAGCAGGGAGACTGCCCCAATAACAGCTGCCTTTGAAGTTATTACAAAAATGTAATTTTAAAGAAATATTGTTGATTATTAAAGTTAACTGCATACACTAGGATGCTGCAAATACAAGGTTCTCTACAGTGAATATTTTTCCTTTTACCTTCTTTCATTTTAAAATTATACAATAACCAAACTCCCTTCATTTTAGGGTCATTTAGAACATTTCCCACTGAATACAGTTTTAGCCAGGGGTAATATTCTGTCTTCCCACTTCAAACCAAGGGAAAGTACCCTTTCTTGGAGCACAGAGTCAGAGTCAGAACATGAGCAAGACTTAGTCCCCCCGGTATTTCTGGAGGGAGAGACCCAAAGGCAAAAAAAAAAAAAAGATTAGTAATCTTTGTTGTCCCTTTGGTTTTTGCTGATTTCCCAGCCTCTTTTCCATCTTCTGCTGATTCTCTATCATTCGCATACTTTTTTGTTCTGTTTTGATTAAGGTAGTCAGTTGGATTTTGTGTATTATAGTCAAGAACCTTATTTAATGAAGTCTCTATGAAGCGAATAAATAGTGCTGATTCACAATCAGATGAGGAAAAATAGAGAAATACTCTCATTTTTTTCAAAGTTCTGCATCATTCACCATCACAAACCAGCTTCCAAAACTCTGCTCAGCAATCTGCACGGAGGTTTTAGATTCATTGTCAGGGCAGTCAATTGTGTGGAAAATAAAATAACAGTATGTCAAAACCTGGTTATCTGACTTGCTTTAAGATTTGGATGCCAATCACAAAGTTATGTTCCACACCGAGTTTTGTTGGTTGTCAAAGGGCAAGGAGCTTGTCTGGGTTTATGAACTGAAGACAAAAGTTGTCACAAAAAAAAACAGCTACTTCAAAAATGGATCACTGTGGAGGATTTTGGGGTGTTTAGCAATCATCTGAGGTTGTGAATACACTGAACCTGAAGCCTCAAGGGAAAGGCATCGGCATTATCTCTCATTTCAATACTTAGATCAAATGTTTTGCCCAACAAAAATAAAGGGTATAGCAAACTGGTACAAAAAAAATCTTTATTTTCTCATTGGGGAGATGCTCGCAAATACCTCCTCACTGGCCTCCTTGCTTCTATTCCCACATCCACTTTGCTCTGAAGAGCAGGGGAAAGCGCTTTTCCTAAAATATACGTCAGCTCAGTTAACTCTCCTGCTGCAAATATCCCAAAGACTTACTGCCCCACTACATTTAAGATAAATACACAAGGGCCTCCCTGGCAGTGCAACAGGTTGAAGCATACCACTAATTAGATGTAGCAGCTTCAGAACAAGCTTGATCCCAGGCCAGGGAGGTGACCCACATGGCACGGCAGACCTCTCCTGTTTTACCCGTAGCCCCCCTCAACAGTGTACTTTCCTTAATCTGCTTGTTCTGCTTCCCACTCTGTCTCTAGTGAATCCTCTCACCACTCCTGCACCTCTGGCCTGTGGCCCAGTTCTGTATGCATAAACAAATCTTAAAAAAAAAAAAAAAAGATAAATACCCAAATCCTCCAGCTGGCCTACTAGCCTCAGGTCCTGACCCCTGCCTGCTTTAGAGCTCAGCTCCCTCCACTCTTTTGCTAGCTGACTTAGACACACTTTGGTGTCTTCCAAAGCAATTCTCGCTCATTTTATTAGGGTCTTTAAAACTAGCTTTCCCTATTCCTGCAGCATGACTGGATTATCCTTGTCCTTCAGCTCATGGCTTAAATGCTACCTCCCCCTTGACAGCCACCCCGCCATTCCCTGGTTGTATGACTTACTTGTCCTAGGACCTCCCCACAGGCCTACAAGGCACATATATTTCTGCTTCTTGCCACCTAGGTCCTCAGCCAGTAGCCTTTCCTCCCTGCCAGAAAAGCCTTAGTGACCACTCATTATAACTCTTTCAGTTATAAAGCCCTGATTACTGCCCAGCATTGTATCTTTTCGGAGGCCAACAAACCCCACAGAGAGTGCCATCTAACAAGGAAAGAGCACCATGCCTGCACACAGCTGACTCTGACTCTGGGTCTGGCTTTTCCATAGGATGCCTGCAGAGACTCACAGGACATTTAGCAGTGACAGGAAATGGCAAAGAGGCAGCAGATCAATAATTTAGCCTTATTGACTTGAAAGTGCTCAGAAATTAGGTCTATGTCAAATGTGTTGCAAATATGTTGTCTGTCTAGTCTACCATTTGCATTTTACATTTTTTTTCTAGTTTAACAAAAAAATTTATTTGTGAAAATCACTGCAGATTATATCGAGGAAGATTAAATAGTGTTCTAAAGTTCAATGGACAATGTCAAGAGGTATGAAAAGTTTGGTAAAGATGAGTAGCATGAATTCTAAAGAGAAACTTTACTTACTGATGCCAGTGCAAGACAAGAACAAAGGTAGACTCTGGGCATTCACAGTACCCTTGCAAGGAGAATAGAATGGGCGCAGTGACTAACTATGTAACTGAGATGTCTATAAGGATCTAGGTTTCATTTGAAGCAGAGAGGTAAAGGAATGAAGGATGAAGGGGTAGGATCTGCACTAGTCTAGTAGTCTTCTGAGATTGAAAATAAACAATATTCATTCCCATCTACATGCCTTTGTTTGACCATATATATTCATTCATCAAACACATATATTATTAATACTATATAGTAGTATATTTTATACACCATACATACTATTTAAAGAAGCATATATTATACACATATTGTAAGAAGCACATATTATAAACACGTAAATGCCATTGTATCTCGTGGCATGTCTAGTGCATAACAGGGCCTCTGTAAGTAGATAGATTTGTTCCTATATAAGTAAATGGTATAATTTGATCAATCACACCAGAAACTAGGAATCTATAACCTCCTTTCTTTAGCCAATTGCAAGGTCCCACCAATTCTGACTCACCAAAGGCTTTTAAATTCTTGCTTGTCTTTAAATCCTTACTCTCATTATATTGATTCAGGTCTCATCAGTTTTTGCTTGAACTTTTTTTTTACTATTGTTTCTGCTTCCAAAATTAGTCCACTCTGATATATCCTCTCTTGTGTTGACAATTCTTGCCTAAAATTCAAATCTAATCCCCTCACTTACTAATTAAAAATCTTGAGAAAACGCTTTTGCATGACACACACTATTTTATGCTACCATAGCACTTTATTCAGGTATGTTATAGCAATTGTTATATCATTAGAAAGCCTTTCTTTCTAGGACTTTTCCATTATATTAAACCAAGAGCATCTCATACCAGGGCATGAAAATCCCATTTTTTTATGTCACCCCTAACACTGCAGTACCTGGTACACACTTGATTATCAATAAGTGTTTATTGATTGAGTGCAAGAATATTTGTTGAGTGAGTGACATACATACCTTACTACTAACTTTCCACTATAGTGCTGAAATACTGAACGTGAACTCCTCCTTCTGTCACATGCCAAAGTGTTAGTTCCCATATAACAACTAGACAGTTATATGGAATTTTTTTCTGGTTACAGCTCATTTTAAAAAATAAAAATAAAATTAAAGTTACTTATTACCCCCACTAGTTAGGATGAAAATATGTTTTCCTTTACACATAACTTTTTTGTATAGTTGAGTTCTTTTTTCTGTTCTGTAAAATAAATTTACTTTCCAGTTAATGAGCTATCATAAGCCTTATATGAATTATTTTAATGGTTTTGCAATTTTGTCATATGCATGTACCTTATTTATTTTATCCTTCCTATGTTGGTGGACATTTATTTTAATTTTCTGATAGAATAAATAATGCTTTAGTGGACATTTTTGTATAAATGATCTTCATGTTCTATAATCTTCTTAAAACAAATTCCTAATTAGTAACTGATATGTCAAAGCATTGTTAAACTTTTGATACACTTGTTTATCATTCACTGATTAAAGTGCAATAGTCACCAGTGAAAAAGGAGAAAAATCTCATCTAGTCGTTCACTGAATTATATCCCCTCTGGGTACATAATTATCTCTTTACCATACTCATGTGCTTGGAGAACAAAAATGAAGACCACTACACTTTGGATTATCTATGATATTCATAGGCTCCTTGAGTCTCATACTTCAGTCAAGGGCTTAGAATAAAGAGTAATAGCACACAAATTTCTAGAATGAGAAAATAAAAATCCATCAGTCTTCTAGGAGAATCCCCAAGGGGCTGAAGAGATAAGATTTATGGTAGAATGAAGAGTGGGTTTCAGCAGTGTAGTTTGGAAGTTACAGATCCTAATCCTGGTTCTTTCATTAACCATTATGGAATCTTTGACAATCATTCACTTCCTAAATCTCATCTGTAAATTGGCCAAGAGCTATTTAGGTGTTCTTTTAATAACCCTTTAGTAAGAACTACAATTCAATTATTCAAGTGCTTAAAGTTTTCTTAAAGAGATCATGAATCCTTGTCTCTGTTGGAAGGGATCTCCTTTTCCTAAATAGGAATGTTTACCTGTGAGTTCAATGAAGTATTCAGGCTACTAAAGTTCTACTGAAATATATAATTTGGGTTCCAAATCAAGATCCTCTTTCCCTGTTCCTCACTCACTCTTTAAAAAAAAAAAAAAGATTTATTTATTTATGCATACAAAATCTGAGGTGCAGTAAGTAGAGAGGATTCGCCACAGACAGAATGAGAAGCAGAACAGGCCTATCCACTGAAATACACTGCTGAGGGAAGCAGCAAATGAGACAGAAGAGGTCTGCTGTGCCACGTGGGTTAGCTTCCAGGCCAGCTGGGGTATCAAACTTGTGCTACAGTTTGTAGCTGTTGATAGCTTGATAGAGCTGTCTTTAACCCCTGTGCCACCAGGAGTCTCTCCTCACTCACTATGCCTCAAGTAAAATGTTACTTTTATAAGAGGCTTTCTTTGATTTTATAATATAAATTAGAACCTATTAGCTTTTTTATCATAGTATCTAATTTTTCAACCTTTTTTGATACTTACCACTGTTTCTATATATGTTTATATGTAGATAATTATATGATAATCTTTCCCACTAGATTATTAGCTCCATAAAAGTTGGGACAATTTCTGGTTGTGTGTGTTTATATAATGCCTGACCAACAGTTAATAGTAATTAGCCATTCAGTGACTTCCTATGTAATTTCCACATATATCATTGAACATTAACAAAATGTTGAAGTTTCAGATAAGAATATGAGGCTCATACTTATTAATTCCCTTTTCTCTCTCTCTCTGACCATTTCAGATTGTAACACCAAGAACATGTGACCATTCTTGAAACTGTTTTTTGTATCTACTTCTACCTCTTTCAACCCTCAAAAAGTCTGAAGAGTTTTGTTTTCTCTTTTCATTGAATGCAAGCTTCCAAAGTTTTCTTTTCTCTTCATGCCATTCATCCTAACCTTTTATATGATTTAAGATAAAGGGGGCTCAACAAAAGAAACTGATTTACTGATAAAATGTGTATAAAAGTAATAAAAAATATTATTCTTATTTAAAGACAATTTTTCAAAAAACATTATACATTCAACATAAGTCCATAAAACATGTCTCCTTGTGATCACAACCACTCTGGCTTTTAAAGAAAAGATAGTGGGATCATTTTCTACTTTATTATATAAATAGGCACACTAACCACTTATTTCTTTTCTATTAATGCTAAAATCACCTGTTAAAAGGTATAGTAATAATTATAATTATAATGATCAAATATGAACTGTAACAAATACAGTGCTGGGTGTTTTAGTAATTATTTTATTTACTCCTAAAATAATTCATAACGTATGCATTTTATCTCTACTTTTGAGAGATGAGCTCACAGATATTAAAGGAATTGCCTATGGTCACAGAGATAGTAAGAGCTGTAGACAAAGTTTAGACTCAGATTTTTCTGGTTTGAGATTTTTCTGTATACTCAAATACTATGCAAAATGAATCCTTCATAGAGTATCATCTGTAAAAGAGTATTCCATCACTGGAGCAATGAATGACTTGAGTAACCTGAATTTTCCAGCTAACTTAGGAGTAAAACATATAAATCCTGTTAGTTTTTATTTCTTACTTATGTTCAAAGCTATTGCTACTTTTTCTCCTCTGAAGGAGAATCCCCGGGCCAATTTTATGTTGACCATATTTGTTAAGATAATAAATAGTTGCTCTATCAGAAGAACTCAAAGCTTCTGTGGTTTAACTCACATTTAAGTGCTTATTCACATCAATCTAAAGGGTTTCATAAGCAGCTTTCTACATGTTGATATTCTCTTATGGTTCTTTCATCTTCAACCCAGAATTCCAACATCTCCACAAAAGGAAACAGAGCTTGAAGGGAATACATTCTTTAATTGTTTTAGCCCTAAAACAGCACAATTATACCATTCACAGAGCATTGGTGATAACTGGTTACATTGTCTTTTCTGCTATATTCTGTACTATCTGAGGCAATGGCTATGCAACAGATATGGAGCCTGCATTTATGACATTAGTGATTCTGAATACTTAACTACATTGTGCTTTTTCCATCATTTCTGACATTGAAGAATACCTACTTTGTCATTTAAAATTAATTAACACAAAATATGTACAAGGGTTTGATGAAATACATAGTTCTGAATTCTACAAGTAATTTTTATCATCATCATCCAAATGAACACCTACCTGTAGGTATTACTGAGAAGTTTATGTTATTATTGCCAACACATCACAGTTCTATAGTAATCTGCCTCTACTGCTAAGGAAACTACCTCTACATATGAGGATTATCATGGTGTTAATCATCATCCACCTTTCTATTGCAGTTATAGTTAGCATTTCATTCACTCAACTACAAGGTGTCTCAATGAAATTTCAGAACTTTACATAAAAATGATGCAATCAATTTTAGTTAGAAAAGATGACATAGGATGTGCTTGAAGGTAATTTTTGGCTAGAAAGTATGTAGTTTTATTTAGTGTTATAAAATAATAAAAAAAAATGAACCCTCCCTGGTGGCACAACAGGTTAGAGCACAGCACTGCAAGCTAGTTGAAACTGTTTCAGTGGGAGTTTGATCCACCGCCGAGAGGTGATCCACATGGTGAGGCAGACTTCTCCTGACCCACCTGCTGCTCCCCTCAGCAGTGTACTTCGTCAATCTGCCTGTTCTGCTCCCCACTCTGTCTCTGGTGGGTCCTTTCACCGCCCTGTACCTCTGGCTTGTACCCCAGTTCTGTATGCATAAATAAGTAAATCTTAAAAAAATAATAAAAAATGAAACCTAAAGATGTTTTCACAAGTTTAATAATATTAAGAAAATATCAGCAGGCCACATCAAAAGATAACATTATCATTATGTGTGGGATGCACTGATGTAATAGCTGGCAAACCTTTGTCATCGAAGTCCCCACTACTTGCCAGTTTTTATCAATACTTAAGACTCCAGTCCCTGTTTCTGTTGTCATATACTTAGCCTTCTCTCTACTTCTATTTTCTTTCATTCCCACTCTCCCACAAGATATTTGTGCTATTTTTACTCTGCTGTTTTACTAGCTAATTAAGTGGTCTTTTTCTACCACTAGGGCACTGATCAATATTATCACAACAGGAATAATGTTGGTATCTGGATCTCTCAACTGTTTTCATTACTGCTTACAACTTAAAGTTCCTCATTACTAGAAATGTTTTCTCAACTTACATATCCTGAAGTTTGAGGTTGTCCAAAAATTTCCTCTGAATAATTTGTTATTATGATTTTTTACAGTGCTGACTGCAAAAATCAAAGCAACTTAATAGTGCCAAAGAAAACAATGAATCAAATTAATTATTGACAAGCAGTGAAAGCAATGGGTTGATTTTTTTTTCTATATGAAAAAGGCTGATTTGGTTTAATGAAAACACACAAAATATGTAATAGCTGATTTCAAAGAAATTTT
This sequence comes from Condylura cristata, assembly GCF_000260355.1. Lineage (NCBI taxonomy): Eukaryota > Metazoa > Chordata > Mammalia > Eulipotyphla > Talpidae > Condylura > Condylura cristata. Next base: position 18,857,770 of record NW_004567116.1, on the reverse strand, counting down.
TCTTTAACTAAAATCTCAAAATTCCAGTTTTAGTTACTTTTTCCCTCAGCAGTGATACACATTTATTGAGTATCTACTGGAGTAATCAGGGACCAGACCATAAAAACTGAATTTTTAAGGTACTATAAGATAGCTGAAAAAGTCCCCATGATTTAATGATCATAAACATCCAAAAAGTGAATCACATTGTATTATATATACTCGTTCCATGAAGATGAACATTTGTCTGCATAATAAGTTGGACCTAGTGTAAATGCATCAATAATTTCACCATTTAAGGAAATTTGGAGAGGTTCAACAATACTTAAGAACCCTCACCAAAAATAATCAGATGAAAGGCTTGTGAATTTTCCAGCAAACTTGGATGAGGATTTGTCTTTCATGCCTAGAACTTAACAGAAATATAAGGCAGGGCATCGAGACTGTCACATGGCAGATACTAATTGTTCCGATTAAAGTCTAACAAGCTTGCTTCCCTGCTGCTCTGAGAATGTCTCTGACTTTTGATCCTGACATCTGTGTCTTACAAGAATTTCACTCTGCTCTGACATTCCTTCTGATGTTGATCCAGGAATTAATGGATTGTGAAAAAGCTGGCAGGATATCATTTAAAAAATAGAATTCCTAGTGTACAAGTGATGAAAAGGTATCAGAATTCACATACTCTGTGTCTGATACCAACACAATTCTCAGGTTTGGGTGTTTGGGCTCTTTAGTACCACTTCAAAACAGGTCTGAAAATATAAAAAGTTCTCGTGACAAAACAGTAATTTCAATGCTCTTTCATGATGTAGAAGAAATACATGTTTTTACAAAATACTAAAACAAACACCATATGATATAATTATTTCTGAATGACTACTTTTAATAATTAATCACCTTTTATTAAAAAATCTATTATCTTTATAAAATTGGAAATTTTTAGAAATCCATGAGCTTTAATGACCAGAAATGACCCTGATAATACTTCTGCTATATCTGTATAATTTATAGTATGATTGCTGACATAGAACACTAGTAAACTAATGACCAAAAGAAAAGCTTTAACTAAGGAAAGTATTTGTAATTTTTAAATATAAGAAAGTTCAAAATGTCTAAAGACAGTTTTAAATTAAGGAATTCTCTTCAGAACTGAAATTTTACACATCAGAAGATACTGTCTTGCATTTCATGGTTCTGGATAATTACTAGATGCCAGTGGATAACTTAAACATAGCTTAGAGTCACTGACATTAATGTGTGACAAGCATTACAGAACATATTTAGTAATTTTTTAAATAAAAAAGTAAAAGGATTTTTGAAAAGCCATAGGAAAGTACCATAGTGGTAACAATACAATTTTTTGAATAAGGAGAAAATTCTATTTTATGTCATAATGATGAGAAATTCAACAAGTTAAAATGGAACACAAGTCAATTTAATGTTTAGAGCTATAATTAATGTAAAAATTAATAAGATTAGATATTTTATTCATCTATTCAAGCAAATACCTACTTTTCATATTAAAAACATGATTTTTTAAAAGTAACAAATTTGTGATGATTCTGTTTAGAATGACCATTTTAGTAATTTTATAACTCATCTGTTACTTCAAGAAATAAGGTGACATGTTCATTAAAGTAAGTGAAAATACCTGACAGCATGCTATCACTGGCTACTAACAGCTAACTATATTAGTTGGTTTCTGTTACTATTTTATAGTAACACTTATTTATTAATTAAACTTTTACAAATTATTTCTTATGACATGTTAAACTTCCGAGCACTTTAGAAATATGTTCTCTGCCTAATTGGGCATTACTTGCTCTTAAGAGAAAAAAACTCTTCGGTTCTCAAGTCTCCTCTTCTTACACATGTCCGATCAAAAAACTTTTCACACTTTGAAAATCAGATGACTGTCAGTCAACCCCATTATACTGTAAGCTCTGTACAGTAAGGAACAGGCCTATCATCTTCATTATAATATCCCTTGAGTTTAGGTACAACGACTAAATGAAATGAATATGACTCCTATAGGTTTATGCCTTATTTCAGTTGTTTCTTTGTAGCTGTCTTTTTTTTTTAAGATTTATTTATTTATTCATAACTGGGTACAGGCCAGAGATGCGGCGGGTGAGAGGAGTCACCAGGGACAGAGAGTGGGGTGCAGAACAGGCAGATCGAGGAAGTACACTGCTGAGGGGAGCAGCAGGCGGGTCAGGAGAGGTCTGCCACGCCATGTGGCCTCCTCCAGGGCAGGCAGGAATCGAACTCATGCGGAAGTGGCTTAAGCTTCTTAGTGCTGTGCTTTAAACCCACTGTGCCACCAGGGAGGGCCCTGTAGCTGTCTTTTATTGTGTCCTGATTGAAGCACTTCTTGCATAATGTAAATTATTAAAATATATAATATAGTGTTATTAAGAGTCATTTCTTCTTAAAATTAAATAATATGTTAACACTATTTATGAATACATTTTCTATGTGGTCATTTTATAAAAGTTAAGCCTCTGTCATATTAATTACCAACCAACAACAAATATTTAAATAAAGTACTGAATGTATTAAAAGAGTACAGAGCCTAAGAAGTATGATATTCAGATTAGAAAAATGTTTCACAATACCCACAATTACTCCTGCACCCAGAATAGTTTATTAAAGTCTCTTAATATCTTCATTTTCAACTAGTACTCTTTCCCTTCCCTATCTTGCCTAGTATAATCATTAAATAAAATATATTAGAAGTGCTGCCCCAATTAAGAAACAAAGACAGGAGAGGAAGAAGAAGGAAAAAGATAAAATGCATGGTGAAACACTAAAAGTTAGACCACATAAAAAAAAATAGAACTGTAAAATTGGCAAAAGTAAGACCGGGTTTAGTTATATGATAGGTGGGGTAAAAATAATACAGTTAGGAGGAACGAAATTAAAACGAGAACAAATTAGGCAAACAATTAATTTATTTTTTTAAACATTTATTTATTTATTCATACAGAACTGGGGTAAAGGCCAGAGATGCGGAGGGTTAGAGGATTCACCAGGGACAGAGTGGGGAGCAGAACAGGCAGACTGACGAAGTACACTGCTGAGGGGAGCAG
>NW_004567116.1:18771767-18854461 GCF_000260355.1 Condylura cristata | reverse complement strand
GGGATTGAACTCATGTGGAAGAGGCTTAAGCTTCTTAGTGCAGTGCTTTAACCTGCTGCGCCACCAGGGAGGGCCCCAAACGATTAATTTTAAATCCATAAAAGACTGGAGCTCACTGTCAGAAGACAGGATGTGTCAGAACTAGCACATCTTTTTTTAAGCTTCTTAAAGGCTTTCTTCTTGTGTGCCTTAAAAGTATAAATAGTATTTGGTTTTATATAAAAAAAAAATTTAGAGTTCCTGTTTGCTTCAGTTTGATGCAGCAAGGAAATACAGTGACCTTGAAATTTGAATCTGCCACCACAGTATATCACAGAGGCAATAAAAACATCTCAAAAGTGTTTGAACTGTGAGCTATAAAAGAAATACAAGACTGAATGGTTTATGTACCTAGGAACTCAGCATTTGGGCTCCATCCAGTCACAAAGCTGGCATGATGGGAACTGGAGTTCTCTCATACAGGCCATTCTCCTTAAACATGTTTGCAAATAATTGAATTTTACCAAGATTTTCAGACCACAATACATTTGTGGTCCTAACAAGTAAGATAAAACTTTACAAAGCAAGTCCAAACAACATAGCCATGTTCAAAACCAATATAACCAAATTCAAAGGTAGGAAAGGATTGGCCTTCCTGGTGTGTTTACTCCAAAGAGTGATTAAACATGCAGAAGCTGTTGTATCCTGTGGGGTAATAAGGGTAATGATGCTTCACACAATCAGGGATTCAGTGAGGGTATTCCTTGGAAAAGAGACTATATCAAAAACAGTGGGGGGAGGGAAATGCACTGGACTATGGGGATGACACATGGGTGATTTGGTGATGGGAAACCCAAGGGGATTGCAACTGAGATGAAAAATGCACAAAAATATGTAAAAATAAACTATTATAATAAAAAAAATCCTCTGTGCTCTCCCCAATGTTTATTACTGCTTTATTTACAATAGAAAAGATATGGAATCAATCCAAATGCCCGAAAGTAAATGAATTAAAAAGGTGTGGTACATAAACACAATGGAATATTACTCAGCAATCAAAAAAGAGAAACACATGCCTTTTGCAGCAACATGGATGGAACTAGAAGGGATCATGCTTAGTGTAATAAGCCAGAAAGAAAAAGAAAAATACCAAATGGTTTCACTCATAGCAGGAGGATAAAGGACCAGGGGGAAAAAATAATAATGAACAACTATATACCAGAAACAATTTATGGGGGTGGAGTAGGGAATGGGATCAAAAATGAGGAGGGGAGTACACGGGACTATGGTGATGGCACACAGGTGGATTGGTAATGGGAAGTCCACTGGAATTACAACTGAGATGAGAAAAGGTACAAAATGATTTAAAAATAAATTTTTATAATTAATAAAAAAAAAATCCTCTGTGCTCAATTTATTCCTCCCTCCCACCATTGCCCCAAACTCTGACAACCACTGATCTTCTCATTAACTCTATGATTCAGTCTTATACAGAATATCATATAGTTGGACTTTTACAGTATATATACTTTTCAGATTGGGTTATTTTACCTAGTATTATGCATTTAAGTTTCTCCCATACCATTTCATGACTTGACAGCTTATTTCTTTAGTGCTGAATAATATTTCACTGCCTGGCTGTACCACAGTTCTTATCTATTCACCTACTAAAGAACATCTTGGTGGCTTCCTGATTTTGGCAATTTTGAATAAAACTACTATAAATAAATGTGTGCAAGTTTTTGTATTAATGAAAGTTTTTAACATTTTTTAGTATATACCAAGGAATACCACTATCACATTAGGCACGTGTTTAGTTTTATAAGAAATTGCCAAGTTGTCTTCTAAAGCAGCTGTACCTTTTTGTCAGGATTGAATGTTCCTATTGCTTCACATCCTCACCAGCATTTGATGGTGCAAGCATTCTAGATTTTGGTATTTATAATAATTAATGTTTCCATGTTATTTATTATTATTGATATCTCCATGTCATTTAATTTGCATTTCCTCATGATGTCAAATGTAGAACAACTTTTCACGTAGACTTATTTGTCATTCATATTTTTGGCAAAGTGCATCTTATTATTCTACAAGACCAAATCAATGCAATAAAATAAGAAAAGATAAAAAATTATTTTTTAAATACCATTCATAGTAATGTCAAAAAGTATAAAGCACCAAGCTTAAAAATAATGTAAGCTATTCAAGCCCTTATACAGAAAAAGGGAATGAAAGTATATTTTACATATGTGCATACTGTCTCGCGTTGCTTTCATAGTACAACAGCAGAATTAAGTAAGCATGTGAAACAGAAACTGTAGCGTGCACAAAGATGAAGTATTACCACCTGAATATTCCAAAGACAGTACATAGAACTTTTGCCTTATATGATAATACGCTTATTCAAAGATATATGAGAGAAGAATTTAAGCTTGGGATTCTAGAGTAAAAATTAACATAATGCTATAGTGGTGTTTCCAGGGTTAACTTTACTAAATCAAAAACAAAGAAACATTCAGTCTACTTTTAAGCACATCTTTTGGGCCTTCCTGGTGGCCTAAGGATTATTTCTCCACTATTACCATGACCTGAATTTGATCCCCAGGAGGGGGCTAACTCACAGATAGTGCAGCAGACCTCTCCTGTCTCCCAAGCTGCTCCCCTTTGCACTTTACTTCAGTCTGCCTGTTTTTTGCTCCCCACTCTGTCCAATGAATCTTCTCATCCCCTGCACCTCTGGCCTGTACCTCAGTTCTACCAAAAAAAAGTACAGCTCTTATTCTTTGACCAAAGAAAATTAAAAACAGAATATTAAAGATCTCTTGTATGACTGCCAATATTAATAAAACCACAAAAGTTGCAATGGTATTTTAAATCTACTTATAGTTTATCCAGCTAGGGTTTTACCTAAGTATTTCTAGTCCCCATCATTTACCTTACCAGTCAGCCTTAATAACCTAGAGTTAACAGATTTGCAAATAAAACTTTATAATGTTGTTAAATTTGAATTGCAAATAAACACTGAATAACTTTCAACATCTCATCCTGTATTTCATATAAACTTAAACTAAAGATTATCTGTTGTTTATCTAAGATTTAAATTTAACTGGTTGCCCTATAATTTATTTGACAACCTCACCTCTATCCCCAAAGCTGAAACTTACCCATCTACAGCTGTACCCAGTGACCATGAACATTTCTGGGACACATAACTTTTAGATGACTTTAACTTTTAGAATATGCATTTATCTATGCCTTAAAGACAAGTAGAGAGTCATCAATGGATGTTAAAACCACTTGGTGAAAAGTTAATAGGAAAATGGATATTTTCATGGTATAAGTTATGAATTTATAAGTTACTTTTGGTCACAGGAAAATAGGACTTTACAATCTTACCTCAATGTAAGATCCCCTTAATGAGATCTTACATTGTTCCATGATGTAAAGCAAACTAAAATACAATGTATCACCTGTGAATTATTATTGCCAAAAATCACTAACTTAAATCTATTCAAGGCTATAAATAGGATCTAAAGCTGAGATTCATGGATTTGTAAGGAGGCTGTGGATATAATTTACTTGAGTAAGGAAATGTGAAGTCTCTTTAATTTCTAATTAAATTTAAACATTTCCTTCCATTGTAACTGTCAACACAAATTATAATGGGTTTAGCAATACCTGGGGCTTATGTAAATGAGATCAATCAGATACCTTCATAAAACATTACCGTTTTTTGTGTGTGTGTATCCTCCCCGCCCCCATCCCCCCACCACCACTACATCATTTGGTCAAAGGAATAAGTAGACTGAATAACCCAAATCAGTGCCCTCCCAAACAAAGAAAAGGTGTTTCTTTAATAGCAAATTGATCCCTTTGTTTTGCTGTTGGATATAATATGTCTCCATAATGAGAAATGTGAGCATATACAATCCCCAGACTATTAAAAAAAGTAATAAGGTCATTTACACATGGTTTTACTGAAATGAAAATTCTCAACAGTGGTTAATATTTTAAATTTTGTTGAGGGGGAATGAAATAGTGGACAATGATGACAAAATTTCAAAAATGTGTGCTAAAAGTGATATAAAATATAAAATACAAAGACTTAAAGTTTAAGTATTCTTTAAGAGTTGCATTCATTTTGCTTCACTGGACCAAAAACCCATGAGATTAACAGTGGGCATAAGATTGGGTAAAAATGCCAGTCTGTGGGGAGGGGAGGCCACCTTCTAACCATGCCCTCACTGAGCATTATGCAGATAAGAAAGCCATACAGTCTTGGATTTCCCCTAAGGACTGATCAACAAGTACAAAATAATAGGAAGTGACAGGAAACAGATGACTGAGGAAGAATTTAGTATCATTTAAATAGACAATATATCTTAAATTGAACTTCAGAAATTACGGGCTACAAATAAGATAACAAAAATGTGTTTTAATAATTTTAGTTCACTTATATAGTTTTCTTGTGAAGAAAAAGATTATTTGCTATATAATAGAACTAAATTGTTAAATATGCTAATTTAGGGTAATTTTTCTTGCCGTTCCTTTAGTGATTTAACTAATATAAGAAATAAATACATACATTTAAATAGAGACACAAATTAACATATATTTAATACTTTAAACATTCACAAATCACTAGAAACAAATTTTAAATATTCAGAAATTATATAAATCACTCAACCTTTTTTTAAAGATTTAGTCATTTATGCACACACAACTGGGTATAGGCTAGAGGCACAGGAGCAGTGAGAGGATTCACCAGAGACAGATTGGGGAGCAGGGCAGGCTGAATGAGGAAGTACACTGCTGAGGGGAGCAGCCGGTGTTAGTTACAAGGGAGGTCTGCAGGGCCATGTGGATTACCTCCCTGGCAGGAGATCCAACTCGCACTGAAGAAGCTATGGCCAGTTTGCAGTGCTGAACTCCAATCTGTTGTGCTACCAGGGAGGGCCTAAATTATTAAACTTTTATAAATAATAGTTAAGCAAGATATTATAAGAGTTATATATTTAACAAAGATGTGCATGAATATAGGTGAGTACTATCATCAAATCCATGTTCAAAACAGGATTATAAGTCCCACATTTAAGAAATTAAATGTGTGTAAAGCAAGCATATCAAACATGTCAAGCATATCAAAACATGTTTCCTGTTTGTGTAGATATGATAGATATACACAACACATAAGTGTGTATTGCATATATACATACATACTCACAAAGTTCCCCATAAGACAACTGTTTTGTCAGTTTTTGCTGCATTTTAAATCTGATAATCATCTTTCTGCCTAAAAATGGAAGCAGCAAATCCTCTTCAAATAGGACTTCCTTTTTCTGGAGAGCAGCTTAGGAGTGGCTCTGGCTAGTTTCATAGACTTAGGCAAATCAACTATTACTGTTCTTGTAAAGGGTGACATGCAGTCTTATCTATGACTTAAAACAATATCCTCTCCCCCATTTTCCTATCAGAACCAAAGAATAGCTAAAACAAAATATAATGAGGCTTCTGACCCATTCCCTACAAAGATATTAGAGTTAGCACAGCTTCCCTAATACAATGAGAAATTTCCAAATGAGATATGTTAATGGTAAAGGACAGAGATAAACTTCAAAAGGGGGAAATTCCAGAAAAACACTGGAATTGCCACTAATCTGGTTAGAAAGGGACTGTAAGTATTAATATGAATAATGTGAATGATATGAACATTATTTCCTTCTATAGCAGGGGTCATAAAAAAACAGAAATTGTCAGGTGATTGAGACTTTAGCTATGTAGTAAGATCCCTAATGATTAGGAATGTTTATCAACATTTGAAATCAATTATTAATTTTTACTACATACATATAAAAATCTTGTGGTGACTTTCTGCCATAAAAGTCTTTAACACTTCAGAATTCAAAAAAAAAAAAAAACACTTCAGAATTCATGAATGTGCTAGAATACTAGTCTTTGTTTTTGAAAACTTTGACTTACTCAACGGTATTTGTAGCTATTGAAATAAAGGATTACACATGATGACCAAAAGAGTTTTAAACCTGAGATGCAAGGATGATTCAACATATGCAAACCAATCAACATAATTAACTATATAGACAAAAGAAAATATTAAAATCATATGATAATATTGATAGATGCTAAGAAAGCATTTAATAAGATTTAGTATCCACTGATGATTAAAAACTCTTACTAAAATGGGTTTAGAGGGAACATGCCTCGTATTAACATATTAAAGGCCATGCATGCAAACCCACAACCAACATTATACTCAATGTGAAAAAGTGAAAACTTTTCCTCTAAGATAATCTACACAACAAGGATGCCACACTTATCTCTAGTATTTAACATAATATTGGAAGTTCTAGCTAGAACATTCGAGACAGAGAAAACTATAGAAGAAATTAAAATTGGAAAACAGAACTGAAACTATCACTATTTGCAGGTGACATGATCATAAACATACAAAACCCTGAAGATTCTACTCAAAATATTATTAAAAATAATAATAAGTAAAGTGGCAGGAAAAAATAAATATTCAAAAGTCTGTTGCATTCCTACATACAAATTACAAACTAGAAAATAAAGAAATCATGAATATAATCCCTTTTATGGTAGTATCGAAAAGTACTAAATGTGTAGGTATAAACCTACCATACCAAGTGAAAGACTTGTTCAACAAAAGTATAAGACACTGCTAAAAGAAACAGAAGACACAAGGAAGTGGAAATATATTCCAAGCTCACAGATAGGAAGGATTATCATTGTTAAATGCCCATCTTATTCAAAATAATATATAGTTTCAATGAAACCCCTATAAAGTTTCAATGGCATCATCCAGAGAAATAGACCAAACATCACTAAAATTTACATGGAATCCCAAAAGACTACAAATAGTCAAAACAATCTTGATCTAGAAGAGAAGATAAATGGAGGCATCCTATGTTCAGACTTCAAACTATACCATTACAAAACTACACTAATAACAACAGTAAAGTATTGGAATAAAAGTAGACATATAAATCAATGTAAGAGAGTCAAGACCCACGAAACAAACTCACATTTATATAGGCAGCAATTCTATAACAAAGGAGTCAAGAGTCTACAATCAAGAAAGGGAAAAGTATAGGGAAAGTTGGACAGCCACATACAGAAAAATGAAACTGGACAACTCTCTCATACTATACACAAAAATTAATTCGAAATGGATTAAACACATGGATGTATGGCTGGAAACCACAGAAGAAAACAGACAAAACACTCAGTGACTTTGGCTTAAAGAATGTCTTTTTGGACGTGACTCCAATTACAAGAAAAAAAAATAAGCACATGGGACTCCATCAAAATAAAACATTCTGACAACAAAAGAAGCTATAATTGAAATGAAAAGATCCTACTGACTAGGAAAAAATATTCTCATCTCAATCATCCAACAATGGATTAATAGCCGAGATCTACAAAGCACTCACACTACTCAACAAAAAGAAAATATAGAACACAATAAAAAATTAGGTATAATAATAAATACATGTCTACAAAGAAGACATATAGATGGCCTACAGGTTCATGATAATATGTTCAACATCTCTTATTGTAAAGGCAATGCAAATCAAAGCCACAATGAGATTACACCTTACTCCAATAAGAATGGCCCGTAGGAAAAAAAAAAAGGCAGAAACAAAAAATGTTGACAAGAATATTGAGAAAAATAACACTTCTTATGCTGTTGGAAGAAACATAGTCTGTCCTGTGTCTATGAAAAACAATGGAGATACCTCAAAATATTAAAAAAAGATATACCGTAAGGCCCAGCCATTTCTACTCCTAAGTGTCCACTCCTAGGTATACGTGTGAAGATTGCAAGTACACTAACTGGAAGGGATATGTACACTTCTACATTCACTCTAGCACTGTTTACAAGAGCCACATTATGGAAAAAGCCTAAGTGCCCAACAACGGATGAGTGGATAAAGAAGATATGGTATATTTTCACAATAGAATATGACTCAGGAAAAAATTTTAAAGGAAAAAAGAGTAAAGTAATAATGTCCTTTTTAGATTCTATTTTCTATTTTTTTTATTTTCAGATACTACATAAACGTAACAAAGACTATTTTCCTTAAATAGGCATCGCCTTTTTAAAGCTAACATCACTAGAATGCTGCCTTGATTTTTATATTTCCTGACATCAGGTTATTTGTGCTACATTAACTGTCCAGAATTCAAATGACAGTTGCAAAAGGCTACAAGAGCCAAATTCTGGCTTCTACACAATTGGCATAAATATACTCTTATGAAAAGAAAGAAGGGTCACAATGAGATGTAAGAGCTATATGTCAAACAGGTGATAGGTTGGAAAAGATGAAAAATTTAGATTCTAATTAGACAACATTAATCAAAGTTAATAAAAGTAACCTAAAACCTGTATTCTTACTTTTAAAAAGTTTTCCACATTTACTTCCTCCTCCTCATTCTTCATTCTGATCAACTAGTATATTATATATTGTTTGTGCACCAGGCTAGAAATAATCCCAATTCTATTGCAAGTTACAGATTTTCAGTAAAACTTTGTGGATAGATAGTTTTATTAAAATTGATAGCAAAATTTTCAGAATAAGTTAGGTTTCACTTTAAAATCATAAAGATTATCATGCATGGCTTGAAGAAGCAATCACAGCAAAGACAAGTCTAAAGTCTAAGCACTGATCTGGAGGAATGGTCCTGCTAAGGCCGGCCACTCCACGCCTAGGATGTTATGAGATAATCCAGGCACAATCACACACACAGCTAACATCAGGGGGGTAAAAAAAATGACTAAGCATTTTTAAAATTTACAGTAAATTAAAAAAATTAGAATAAATTTAGATTGAGCAAAAGTATTTTTTATATGAAATGAAATGAGCAGAGAATGCAAGATGTGTTAAGAGAGCTGGAGAGGACAAAGTTATGTCAAAATTTTCTTCTGCCTGCAAAAAGATTTTCAACTGTGCAGAGTAGACTCTCGTGATATTTTAAACTAACTGAATATCAGAACCATCTCCTCAGCAAATTTCTAATAAGCCAGACTGCTGGCTTTGCCCCAGATCTGCTGAATATGAAAGAGCAGAGTTAGAACCTGTGGGATGATGCTGATGCTGTTAGGCCGGGAAACCACTGACTTCGATGGTGTTGAGATATAATTAGCTCATCCTAGTAGACTGATTGAAAAGCGGGTGAAAACAAAGGAGTTCATTTATCAAATAAACTCAAATGTACAGTCCAAAAGAAAATGTGAGCAAGAGTTTTTACTCTTTCACTGATTTATCAACCAATATACATTGAGTTCCAACTGAGAACGAGGCACAGTTCCCAATGCATGTGTCTTAAGCAGGATAGCATGCTGGGTTGGCCAGAAAATGGAAAGTTTGCTCTACAGTTATGAAATAGTGCCCTCCCTGGTGGCACAACAAGCTAAAGGTTAAAGTGCAGCACTACAAACTGCTTCAGCACGAGTTCACTCCTGGCCAGGGGGCAGATACACATGTTGCAGTAGATCTCTCCTGTCTTGCCCACTGATCCTCTCAGCAGTGTACTCAGTCAGTTTGCCTGTTCTGCTCCCCACTGTGTCTCTGGTAAATCTTCTCATTGCTCCATACCTCTGGCCTGTACCTCAGTTCTACATGCATAAATCATTTTTAAAAAGATTTATTTATTTATGCATACAGAACTAGGGTACAAACCAGAGGTGCAGGGGTGGTGAGAGACCCACCAGAGACAGAGTGGGGAGCAGAACAGGCAGACTGACGGAGTACATTGCTGAGGGGAGCAGTGGGTGGGTCAGGAGAGGTCTGCCGTGCCATGTGGATCACATCTGGAGCCCGGGGATGAAACTCACGCCGAAGAGGCTGCAGCTCACTTGCAGTGATGCATCCCTACCCATTGTCACCAGGGAGGGCCCAATAAATAAATCTTTTGAAAAGTTAAAGTTATGACATAAATTCTCAACAGAAAGAGTGAAGACTTCATACTGATAGCCCTATACATGTCAAAGTCTAAATGAAGGTTATTTTATTTCATTGACATAAATGATATTCATATGAAATTCATACCACAAAAAAGTACTCATTAAGATTCTCAGATAAAAATTCTGAAATATTTTGAAGGTTCTCTGAAACCTATAAGCATAAAATGTATGAATATGTTATTCATACATATATTACCACATAGAGAAAAAGAGCACAAGATCTCTGAGGAGAAACTGACTCATGTAATTACAAAGACTAATACGCCCCACAATCTGCTGTCCAGAGAAGTTGGAGGTCCAGAGAAATCAGTAATAGAATTTCAGGCAAAATCCAAAGGCCTGATAAAGGGGAACAAATAGTGTAAGTCCCTATATAAATCCTTTGGCCAGAGAACCAGGAGCACCAACATTCAAAGTATGTCTCATCACAATTGAGTGCATAAATATGCCTTTCCTCTGCCTTTCTAGTCCCTCAAGTCTCTCAGTGAATTGGATGACACCACATCTACCTTATTCATCCTACCAATTCAAAGTCAATTTTTGCTGGAAACACCTCCAAGACATAACCAGAAGATATATTTTAGCAGGATCTGAGCATCTTTCAGCTAAATCAGGTTGACATATAAAATTAACCATTACATAAAATATGACATAACCACATCAAAATCCTTAGCCTATTTCAGAAGTATCATTAGCTATTATGCATATGTGGGAAATGAGGAGAAAAGGGAATCATAAAGAATGCTGGCAAACTTTCCATGAAAGTGCAAACTAATATAGTAGTCATGTGGAGCAAATAATAATACCTCACAAAAATCTGTATAATCTTCACAGTTTTTCTTCTAAATATATACACTGGAGAAATCTCCATACACATACAAAAAGAGTTATATACACAAATATTTACAAAGACATTGTTTGTGAAGGAAAATTTGGAAACTATCAGCAAATAATTAGAAAAGTAGATTGTGGTATATTAATAGAATGAAAGAAAGCATAGTAAAAATCAGTGAATAAACACATATATTATGATATATATGAGATAGTATGGCTATCTCATGATATAAAGTTGTAAGTTAAGAATGAAATAAATATTATAACATAGAAAGTATGAAAAATTACAAGACATGTTAATTTTATTTGATTACTGCACACATAATTTTGTTACATATAATTTTATATATAAACTCTATGAATATTATTCTTTATAAAGTATTATATATAGTGCATAATATTACATATTAGTGTTCTATAACTTAGTATTATATACTATACAATTAATATATGTCATATGTTATAGAACTATTTACAGATTTAGACTAAGTATTTCAAATTAATGTCTTGAGAAACAGTCAAATTTGACCCTCCTCTCCAAACTTCTCATGTGAGAGGTATCATTCCTTCTCCTTCACCAGGAGGCATAGAGACATCCTTACCGTCAGAGACAGGGAGTTCAGGGTCCAGAGGGCAATGTGAAGAAGTTATTCTTAGTTTCTTACTAATTAATACTTAAGTCTAAAGCCTCCTTTTAATGTGAGCTCTTCAACAAAGTAGTATTTGTCTAAAAGGTATATAAACTGGCTGCTTTGGTCATCTCACAGGTTCCATATTTATGAGGTCTCCATATATATATATACAATTATTTTTTCCAATTAATTTGAGCTTTAATTATTAAACCAACCAAAAGAACTTAGAAGAGAAAAACTTTTCAGAGTAATAATTATATTAAATAGAAATGGTCTAAACACTCCAATCAAAAGTAAAATATGTAAGGTTAGCAGAAAACCCAAGTACATAATTTTTCTACAAGAAACACATTTTAAATAGGAATATACACATAGGCTAAAAATAAAAGGATGGAAAACTAAACCTCATAATACTAGTGAAAAGAAAAATGGAATAGCAGAAATATAAACATCTGCGCTTCTTTATCCAAAAAGTTACTGTTACCCTAAAGAAATGTTTAAATTATTTGATCTGAATCAAACATTTTTTTCACTTTCCCCTGCACTACCATAAGTGGGGCTTTGTTTGAAACGTTGAATCAGGTTTGACAAAATTTTAAAAATATTTGTTAGCATAACTTAGTGAATTAACTTTCTTCAAACGTGTATCTCTTTTCCAAAGTAAACTCTACACACCTTCCAAACTCAGTGATTCTCTTCTCTATCCACAGTCTTAACACTACTCGAGGACCTCAGGTGCCCCAACCCTGAGATTCAAAATGGACCACAAATTTATTCATTTTCCTTACTTCCAAATAAAGTCATGCATATGGTCAAAGAAATACAGTGACAAGATCAACCAAAGAAGACAGGTGTTATAAACGTTTTTATCCTATCATTAAACTATGTCACCTATTGATTTACGAATAAATGTTATTTTTAAAGTCTTGTAATTATCATGCAAACAGAACAATTATGTCACATTGTAGCAGAAACGTGTTGGCAGAGTTGATTTTACGTGTATTTATGGGGCCCTCCCTGGTGGCGTAATGGGTTAAAGTGAAGCACTGTGAATCTAGCCTTAGATGCTTCAGCA
Source organism: Condylura cristata (assembly GCF_000260355.1). Classification (NCBI taxonomy): domain Eukaryota; kingdom Metazoa; phylum Chordata; class Mammalia; order Eulipotyphla; family Talpidae; genus Condylura; species Condylura cristata. The sequence continues at coordinate 18,841,938 of NW_004567116.1, read as the reverse complement.
TGAGTTAGATCCCCAACCAGGGAGCTGACCTACATGACGCAGCAGACCTCTCCTGTCTCGCCCACTGCTCCTCTCAGCAGTGTCCTTGGTCCATCTGCCTGTTCTGCTCCATCCTCTGTCTCTGGTGAATCCTCTCACCAACCCCTGTAACTCTGGCCAATACCCAGTTCTGTATGCATAAATAATTTTTTTAAGTGTATTTATGGGGCCCTCCTTGTTGGTGCAGCGGGTTAAAGCACACCACTGAGAAGCTAAAGCCACTTCAGCATGAGTTTGATCCCAGCCCCAGAGGTGATCCACAAGGCCTGGCAGACCTCTCTTGACCCGCCCACTGCTCTTCTCAACAGTGTACTTCCTCGATCAATCTGTCTGTTCCCACTCTGCCACTCTGTCTTGGGTGAAGCCTCTCACCACCCCCGCACCTCTGGCCTGTACCCCAGCTCTGTATGCATAAATAAATAAATCTTTTTTTAAAAAAAGTGTATTTATGTACATGTACCTGAAGCTTTTTAAATCCTGTTTTGATATTTCTGTATTACTTAATATACTATGAACTGCAAAAAAAGGGGACTACTTGCAAACTTTGAGAAATCTTTATACCCACTGACTTAATTTCCTCAATATCAATTATTTAACCCTATTCATTTTAAGTTTTCATTATCTTCAAAGCTCACCAAAAATCAAATCTGACCTGTCTGAAAATATCTTATTCAAGCTAAATTTTATGTAACTGTCTATATGAGCCCCTTTTTCAAACCCTCCTCTTTCACTTAGTGAAGAATGACTTGCCTGTTCTAACAGTAAAGATTGGGCCCTAGTTCCATTATAATTTAGCTCGTCACATTTTAAACTTATTGTCATTAATTTCAAATGCTTTATCTATAATATTAGTAATAAAGATATAACTTACCTGGGAAATAAAATGTCAAGCTTATAAAAACAGAATTAGAAAAGTTAGTTGTCGGGGCCTAAGGGCAAGTAGATTGTAGTGAGAAATTAGGAAAAGGATAAAAACATTGACCTATAAAGTAATTAAGGTTTGAGGATTTAATGGTGACTACAGTTGATAAAACAGTTTAATTTAAATTGGCTGAGAGTAGACTTTAAATATCCTCATGAAAATAAACAAACATGTGACTTAATGAATGTATTAACTAACTAGACAGTAGAAATCCTTTCACAGTGTATACAGGTATCAAATCACCATGATGTACACTTTAAATATCTTACAATTTTATCAGTTAAATCTCAATGAAGCTGAAAAAAATAATAAAGATATGAAGATGATGGTGATAGCTAAGACCTCCTGGTCATTTACTATTTCTCTTATCAACCCAGTGAGATGGGTATGAACATTGTTTATTCTGTTATTATCATCTATAAAACATTAGGATTACATTGGATGGCATCTGCTGCTCACTTCACCTTTAAAAACTTTGGTTTTTTAGGCCCTCCCTGGTGGTGCAGCGGGTTAAAGCACTGTACTAAGAAGCTAAAGCCACTTCTGCATGAATTCGATCCCCGCCTGCCCCGGAAGTGATCCACATGGCAAGGCAGACCTCTCCTGACCCACCCGCTGCTCCCCTCAGCAGTATTCTTCCTCCATCTGCCTGTTCTGCTCCAGACTCTGTCTCTGGTGAATCCTCTCACCGCCCCTGCACTTCTGGTTTGTACCCAGTTCTATATGCACAAATAAATAAATCTTAAAAGAACAAAAAACTGTGCTTTTTGGGGGTTCTCCCTGGTAGCGCAATGGATTAAAGTACCACATTATGAAGTTCTCCGAAACTACTGACGCAGGTTTCCCCTCCAAGCAGTTGACCCACATGATATGGCAGACCTCTTCTGACCGGTCTGCTGTTATCCCTCAGCAGTGTACTTTGTCCATCTAATCTGCTGCCCGCTCTGCTCTGGTAAATCCTCTCACCCACTACACCTCTGGCCTGTACCCCAGTTCTATAAGCATAAATAAATAATTTTTTTTTGAAAGTTAGCTTTTTATTCTATTTTTAGTCTTTCTTTTAACTTTCCACAATATTAAAAATATATTTTCATCATTTATGATGTAATGCTTAATAATTTCTAATATATTTCTAATAATTGTGATATAATGCTTAATAATTTCTAATATATTTCTTTATAGTTTTGTGTGAGTATGTCTTACCTCCAAAACAAGAATGTAAGCTTCCTAAGGTCAAGGTCTTGAAGAATTTTCTATGTTCTCAAACTTGTTAATAAACAGAAGAGCAAATAAATACTTCATCATTAGTTTGTCTCTTTTGTTTACTACTTTTTTGTGTGCTGATGGAGAATAATTTTCCTGGCAAACAAGAATAATTCAGTGACTGCCAGAAATATAGGACTTAAGGATTCCAGAGAAACTGAAAGTCCAAAAGGTGTCCACCTGGTGGTTAGATGGCAAATAGATTTGGAACTCTGTGGGTTTGGATTTTTTCCTATAATTTATTTTGTTTTATCAAGACTGGAGCACCTTGTCTACCCAATGTGAACTAAACTCAGATCAAGTTTAAAAATTCTCTATTATTTTGTTAGTCAAAGAATGTAGAATCTAAAGGCAGAAACAGAAATATAAATGAACTGATTTTTTTTTCTAGAACAATGGAATTCCAACAGAATGTTCAGTGATGTGGTTATTAAGCACTTTAAATGTGGGTAGTGAGACTGATGGTCTGAATTTTACTTTATATCAAATTAAAATTTAATCACAAGTATTTCAGAATATATCAGGAAGAACAGCTCTTCAAGACAAAACTAAACCTGTGGCTTGCCAAAGTTGAGTACTGGGCTCTTGCTATCGTCTTCTCTGAAAATTTCAAAATTTACTTCCCAGTCACATAACTTAGCGGTTGGCAAATGGTATGGACTCTTGCCATATCTTTACCCATGCATGACTGGCTTTGCTTAAGTATTTAAAATATTTTTTAAATGTAGCAAGATACAGGTTATTTTTAGAAGATTATGTAAAAGTGATTTTCTAAAGTAGCTAATTTGGTAGAAGGGTAACAAATTAATATGATACTCATTTTCATCTTTTAATATATAGATAAAATATAAGCAAATAATGAATTATATTGGCTAAAATAATCAATTTCTGGTAATGATATGTGTTTACTCAAATTAATGCTATTAACAACAGGTGAGAAGAAACCACTATATATATGACTCAATAAAAGAAAGCAAAGCAATGATGTCCAAAACATTCACATTTAAAATCTTCCTTTCACAATCAGTAATTACTATTTCTTAATTAATAACTGTTAAAGATTTTAACTAACAATCACTAATAACATTAACCATAGAAAATACTATTCAATCCTTGAGATTGGGTTTTCATCCCTCTAAGAATATGCCTTTAATACTGTTTAGTTCTTCAAGAGAAAAATTCATATTCTTGTCCATTCACACAAACCTCTCAGTGAGCATTATTGTTTTGGGAGGAGGGGGCGGCAGGCAGGGGGCCCAGGATGTTGACGGAAAAGATAGGATGTCAGGTGAAGATAGAAAGCTGTGCCCTCTCTAACCAGCTGAAGACTCGGCATGATTGTTTTCTTACAAATAATACCTGTGGGTGTTGAAACTGTTCAGGGAATCTATCAAACACACTCTTTCACTTTGCTGCTGTAACTCTATAAAATTTATTCTCATTTCAAAAGAGTCATAGGCAATAATACCTGTAGGTAGTTGAGTAATTTACAGAAATTTGTCAAATCTACTTTCACTTACTTTACCAGGACCTATTTGGAGGTTTTCTACTCAGTTTGATTAAAATTTTCAAAATAAGGGATCTTATAATTAAAAAATTATCTTAAATATAAGGTAGGATATTTGGGGATTAAAACCTTGATCAGACAAAGGAAATATGAATGTTATAATCTTTTCCATTTTTACAATTATAGAAGTCACTGTAACACATAGCTGCATGAAAACAGAAAATACCTCAACAAGTATAATGCTGGAAAACTGCTTTACTAATGCATTAATACCAAAGTATTCTTCTCAAGGAAATGAAGTCCTTGGTCTATAAATTTATAAAACTATCTATACAAATTAAAAAAATAAAAATAGCGGCTTTCCAAATTAGTTAACTCTCCTTATACTAACTTACAGTTAGTAAGTCATTCTATACCCATATTAAGTTTATTTTATATTAAATATCAGAACACACTTAAGTGTAAAGAAGCTAAAAATTTTCTTTCAGGCAACCACAAATTTGGCCACGGTTTTCAAGGGGAAAATAACTTAGTAACGCGTAATTGAAAAAAATGCATTTTCCATATTAGTTCTTTCTTAAATACTATAAAATGAGATAAGTACTTTTTAATTGAGCAAAGAAGATAAAGTGATAACTAGTACATTTTGAAGTGTGAAAGGTGTAGAAATATCCTCTGACAATGTCCAGATGGAATTCACTCTTCATTAAAATCTCATAGCTGCATAAGCAAGAATCTACCTACATATATATTTTAAAACACTGTTTTTAAAAGGCTGTACTTTAAAATCATTTGATGTTAATAAAGACAATATTTTTAATTGAAAATATTTTGTCAAAATGCTTTATTTTTACATAGCTAAATAAATTATCATGCAAGGAGAGAATATCATTAATGATTCTTAACTCTAAAATGAGTTACTTAAAAAAAATTTTCATGGGCAAAGTCCATTTGGGGGCTAATGATACACAAATAACACTTGGTAGTATAATTCTTAAAGAATTGGAGATAAAAACAGTTTTGAAAATTTTTCTCCTGACTTAAATAGCACTATGACAAATTAAATGAAATATTCCATGGAGATGAATAGGTCATGAATAAATGAGGGAAAATAAACAATTTTTCAATAGCAGTTCTTGTTTTAGCTCACTGCCACTTTTTCCCCCTCTCTGTAATAATTACCTATGCACAAACTCTAGATGGCAATATTGCACTTACTGTACTTTCAAGAAAATTGTCACAGTCAGTCCCCACATATCCTCTTTATCAACATTTTATGTGCCACGGATCTATAGCCTCTTATTATAAGTGTAATGAAGCAGAAGTTATTGAAGCATTTTATTGATTGCTCAGATCACAAGTTTACTGCCATACTGAATTGGCACCTTACTCGCTGAAGCAAACTGCTGACACCTTTTTTAAAAAGTGACAACTACATCTATTTCATGACCAGAAATCCATTTTCATCTCTATCAAGACAAGAATGCAATTTTCACTTCATTTAACTGATGTTAGGTCTGCTCAAAGCATGACACTTAGAAAAAGACAGAAGTTTAAGGTTCTTAAAATACTTCAAGTAACTAGAATACAGCTTAGTTTCAGGGGCAAAAATTCAACAATTATTCAAATCTAAAATAAAATGCCATAATATTCCCAAAAATTACCTATCAGGACTTTCAAAAGTAGGTTTCATTTTAAAAGTTCTGCCACATTATTTTGATTTTAGTAATAAAAATATTATAAATTTTTGTTCCATGGTTTCAAACATTAAAAGTTCAAAACAAATATTTTTGCACTACCCAGGAAAGCTAATCAAAGTATTTAGGAAAGCTAAATCAGTTCAATTTTCAAAGTACATATATAGATGGGCATCTTATGTGCAGTGACCATAGTTAACAATACTTCATTATATACTTGAAGTTACTAAGAGAATAGATCTTAAATGATTTGACCACAGGAAAGAGATAGTAACTATGTGAGGTGGTTGCGGTGTTAACTAGCAATCCTTTCACAATATATGTATACAGAATTTTCACACTGTACACCTTAAATTTATATAAAGTTATACATAAATTTTATCTCAATAAATCTAAGGAGGAAAGTAGCCAGCAGACTGAAAAGAAAAAAAAAAGGTATATGTACAGAATGAAAGAGAAATAGTTGTCCCTTCAATAATGTTAATAAATGACATTGACTTGAAATATAGACTGAAAAGATAAACTTAATACTTATTTTGTGGGAAACTAAAATTCTAAAATTCCTTTAAAATATTTTGCAAGAAAAAAATTCTTCCAGCACTAAATAATTCAAGCATATTTTGAATTTAATATATTCTGAATAGAATTGTTACTGACTTGATATCTAATATCAAACTTATTTAAAGTGTGAGTAAAATGAACCAACATTAACAAAATTTTTTAACAAAATATAAGCATTTTGTAGATGTTTGTTTAGTGTAATAGGAAACTACATCTCAATTTTAAGCCACAAAAAAAAGACAAACTAAAGTTGTTTGTCTAATTATATGTACACAAAATAAAGTTACAGCCTAGCTCCAGCTCAGAAAGTGAAATTAATTTTTGAAATAGATATCTACTTCTGAGATTTTTAAAAACAAAGCATCAACTATAGAATATTTAAAGTCCACATAAAATAGTATTAAAAATACATTGTTTAAATTAAAAAACAAAAAGGACCGCATAAATACAAAATTAAATCACTCAGCATAGCATAGTTTTCAACAAATTTTACAAAGTAATGATGCATTACAAATAGCCCAAATACATATTCCCAAATTAAAATGAACAGAAATAAAGCATTTTTCTACAACTTGAGACATAAATAGTTCATTTTTTTAATATACTATCAAAGTTTAGAAAATCCCCAATACTTTAATATGAAAGCATTTTTCTGTTTATTTAAATAATCAAAAGAGCTAAAATTTAATTTCTAAGCTGACTACTTCTTTCCAAAGTGCTGAAAATTAGGAGTAGTTTAAAAGCTACTACAGACTAGATCTTAACTTACCATAGGGACTACAATTTTCATCTAATTAAGTTGGTAACTGCAAAGATATTATAGTTAAATACTCATTTCCTTTGTTTTTCTCTGAATTTCAGAAATGATTATGCCATCTAGTACAACTGTTAAGCTAGAATGTGAACACTTTAAATGATTAAAATTATGTTTATGAGCTCTGCCTAAAATAGCATTTTAAGAAAAGAGTGCTATGCATTCATTATATTAAAATCTCCAAGAATTTTGTTGTTGGGGAAAACATTTCAAAGGAGTATCAAAATTGGGAAAGCATTTTCAGAAATGAACGGTTCTTCAAAATCATGTTCGTAGTTAAAATCAGCTTTGCTGAATCTTATTTATATAGTCAACTGGCACAATTCCATGGACTTTTATGTATCTCAACAGTGTTCCTCAACAGACTGACATATATTTTGTTTACTAACAGCAACTGAAAATTCTACATAGGATCATAAATAAAGAAGATCATGTTTAAAAATCACTAATATCATTTTAAAAGGTAGTACAGGCTTGTGTTTTGGCCTCTGTTTAGCTGTGTTAGGCCTATGAATGACAGCTTCCCTGCTTGAAACACACAGAAAGCACAGCCTTCCTCATTCACTGACAGGACTGTGGCCTTTTCACACGTTCCTTCCACAGCAGTGTTTGTCCCCAAACACTGGAACTCCACACAATGGCATTCCTACTTCAACACCCCCACCAACAGCACCACTACATAACAAGAATGCTAATGAGATGGAACAGGCCTGTCGCTGAAAGTGTTAACTGCATTTCATAGAACTTGGTTATGCTACTTCAAAGATTACCAATTAAATAGATTCTGCTTAGCTCTGAGCAATTTCTAATATGTTTCCACTTTTAAGGAAATAAATGTGATAAATATAAGACTAAGCAACTTTATGCTATCCTAAGTATAATATCTCATTTTATATACATGAATCAGTATATATTTAATACTACATTAATGTAGTAGGCTTAATTCAGTTGCATGCTATAATAACCAAATTAAAATGAAAAAGTGAAAAATGAGTATGATTATAACATAAAACCAGTAGTTATGACTTTTCTTTTAAAGCTACATTATCACAATTTATTCAAAAGCAATTTTCTTTGGGATTTTAAAAACACCAGTTGAAAATCTGTAATCTTGTGACAGAATAACAGAAAAACAATAGCATTGTTTATGATATGATCTCAGAGATAGAATAAATGGAAAGATATCAGCATTTATATAATCAATGTTTAGAGTTGTTAATGAAATAGAAATCATTTTCCATCTCCATTTTACTCAATGATTCTTCAACACAGTATTATATAAAATGAGGTAGAAAAGACTATTTCTAAGGTAAAATGAAGAAAAATTCAGTTCAAATAAAGTTTGCCTAAGAGGAAATTTCTTTTTCTCTTTTTTATTTTTAGATAAACATGTATATATTAAAACTGTTGCATATAAAACTTTGTTACTGCAACTAGTACAAGAAAAAAGCTATAGTTAGTAATGCAAAGAGGTTAGGTTTTTAAATATTCTTCAAATTGGCAGAACGTTAAATTATAATGTTGATGATATAGACAATTTCAGGATGCTAAAAAAGTTAACTTTTATTTATATTTACATAATATTTATTTTAATAAAATGTTATTTTCTTCAATTTTGAATCATAAACTTTAAAGTCAAATTAATAGGTATTTTAAAGTGTTTCATCGTCTCACGATACACAGGATTCTTTTTAATCTAGTACAACAGTTTATATCTATTTAAAGCATAAATATTTAGGACAATGGTAGAAAAAAAACATATAGCTACTTCCTGAGCTATTTCTTATCTCTAATTTAACATGTGTTTTAATAAGACCTAAAAAAAGTGTAAGGTTGTTAGATTTGCTTTAAAAGTGCTTTTCATGCCTAAATGAATGGTCTCATATTCCCTTTACTCCTAAATAGGTCTTACATTTTGTTCATTATTAAATAATTTAAATTGCCTAATAAATGGAATCAAACTAATACCAAATAAATGATAGCAATCAATCATAATCTATTTTAGGACATTAACATATTTTAAAAGTTAAATGATATTTCAGTTCAACCACTGACCCGAAGTGCAATAAAATATATTTTACACCAGTTTTTAATATATGGTTACCAGTTTAATAAAGAACATTAAAAATAAGTTTGGATTTATTTTTTCATAATTATAATTCAAATATTCTTATTTACAATAATTATTACTCTTTGAATTAATTAATTTCTGGATCCACTAAATTAATTAACTGGGCAAACCAATCACATTTTGAGAATAAAAGTTTCTCACAGGAAGGTGTTTCTTGGCAGTTAGTTCAAGAATTTCTTCCAGTCAATACAAGTTGTTCTTTTCTAAAGCAGACAGCAGGAGGTGCTGTGTGAACATTGAGACTAAAACCCATGCCTACCTCCCTTCCCCCGTATACAGACAATAATAGCATGATGTTTTCAAAATACTAATTTTTCAATAGTCTGTGACCTTGGATAAAGAGCCCTGTTTTAAAATTGAACATCCCAGTTTTAAATATAAGATCTATTCCTTATGTAAGATGATATAATGTATGCTTAACTAGTTAAGTCCACATGTATAAAGGATTCTAAAGCTGTAGCAAATCCATTTTTATTTATAAGTGGCACCAATCATTCAGCTTTGTAATATGAATTCTATATTAAGGAAAATCAAAGTCCCTATCAGTAGTTATAAAAATATCAAAGTCTAAATATAAACACATGTATACTTATACTCACAATATGGAACAAATAATCAGAAATTAAAGAACAAAATCTAGTTTAAAACAATCAAATACATTAATTCTGTTTCTACACTTTCAGGTTTTGGAAACAAAATAAGCATAAATAAAATGAGTTTCTCTGGATATGAATTTAATTCACAATTTCAATTCCCAAAATATGACTAGTTATATTTTAGTTTAACTTCTACAATATCAAATCTGATTTCATGCTAAAAAAAAAGGGGGGGGGGCGCTGAACATTTCAAATATTTTAGGAGCTATTCATTTTCTTATTTAAAATAACTGTCTATAGAATTTCCACAGAAGGAGTTGCCTTCACTTTGCACAGTATGCAGCAAGAAAAGATGAGACATATGACACCCCATACCAAAAGACAGATACAATTAGCCCCATTATTGTTGGCTTTGAGATTACAGAAGCAACATTTTGGCTCCCCAACAGGAACTGGGCTCACAAAACACATGTCACAGATCTTTTATGACACGATGCCAATCATTGCCTATGTACAACCAAGTGCATTTTAAAACATATAATAAAGCAGTTTTTAAAGAGGGATGACTCACCTGTTTATAATATTTTTTTGCAGACTTTAATCGTCGGTACAGGGCCAAAAGAACTTCCTGGATGTACACCTTAGCTCCTGAGGGGCTGAAACCTTCTCCCTTAGAGACCCAAACTGGTCCCCGCAAAGGTGTGATGGAATTTTGCAGGCATTTTTCGAGCAGAGGAACTATGCGAGAAAATAAGGGAAAATAAATTCTTTTGACCCAACCAAAATGCACTGCCTGGAATAAGCCCCAATACTAGAGCTAACTCTTAACATCTATTATTTATATCTGACCTGGGTTAAGTCTCAGAGAGGCAAATCCTGCATTACTAGTGGCCACCATGAAGGATGTATTTATATTGAGACACCCCCCATGCAAGACTCATAAGCTTTGCGAGCACACCTGAATAGTTCTGAAGTGTGCCTAACTAGCTGCACAGAGTGTCATGGTGTGCACTGATTGCCTTATCTTCTCATTTATCACAGATGAGTTGGAACCAACCTTGCTGAAATCTACTTGCATTGTCCTGATAAAATTGTAAGATCCATGTTGTTTCTGTATATAGCTTCCCGTTGAGGAGTTTATATACCTGAAACATCACATCTGGAAATTATTCATAAAATATAATCCATACCTTTAGAAAACATCCTATTCAAGTCTTTTCATTGACACTGCTTAAGTAACCCATAAAATAGTGTGGCAAGGCTGTTTAAAAATAAGGGAGAGATTCTTAAGTAAGCATTTCATCAGACTTTTTTTTTTGTTTTTAACTTACTGGGATATAAGCGTGGCAGATTCAGACATGCTATTCCAGTATGCATTTGTAAACAGATAGGAGATATTTACTTGTGGGCCTGCACTGTAACATCCATGTGTACTTGACAGACATGTTTATACATTTTTCACACGATTAGCTTATAAAATCTTTCTAGTATAAAATAATCAAATAACATGGCAGCCAGCTAATATTTTTCAAGATTCAATGGCTTTCTGAAATGCCAGAAAGTTATTTTTAAAAATCTTAGGGACTCAGAAAATATGGAAGGACATCACACTTTTTTTTAACTTAGTCTTTAAGTATTTATGTGACCAACATAAACATTTAAAATAACTACAGGGCTTGGTTACCTTATTCTGATAAATATTTCTACCAAAAAAAAGTAATTAAATGGTCACCAGCAAAGAAAATAGGTCTGTGCCACTGGTTATGTTATATGTTGCATATTTTATGCAGAGAGGCCTAGCGTAGCAATGTGGAAATTGAATTACAATTAGATTCAGTCAAGCTGCTGAGAGGTTGAGTTATGCAAATTGCTAATGGTATTCTGCTGAATTTTGCTCTTAGTAAAAAAGTTTATGCATTTTATTGCGCTAAGTTCTGTAACTCTCCACCAAAGTGCAATTAAAATCCCTTATAATACTTTCAACACCAAGGAGGATGTCAAACAGAATGTAAGACTTTCTAAGACTACAATAAATAAAGAGGAAATTATTACCCAATAAGTATTTAGACATATTGAGATGTGTGCATAAAATTCATTCTTCCAATCTAAAAATAATTCCTAAAATTCAGATATCAAATCATTTTTATATTCTTGATGCAACTGCTTCTCTAAGTTTTATCATAATACTAACTTTGAAATATATGATCACGTCATGAAAGAAATAAAAAAGGAAAAATAAACTTATTTTCAGAACTATAACTATTTAACATAAAAACTAAAGTGTAAGTCAAACTGGATTACAATATTGCTTAAAGAAACATAGATTAAGAATCAGCAGTGCCTTTAGTTAGCTGCTACAACATTAACCTAGTATTATGTATTAGATTTAATTTGTACACTTTAATAGGGGCACTCATTAAACCTACTACAATTTTGAACAATGGAAGGACTATATAAATAATTGTTCATTTCAAATCAAGTTAAATAGAGAAGTAGATAATTCTAGATTTAATATTTTCTAGTCATTCAGCCTTATTCATCTGTGCTTCTCACAAAATAAGTTGAATTCTTTGTCAATGCAAGGGGCTCCAAAGAAGAATTTCATAGATCCTCTAACACAAAACTCCACTTTTTTTTTTCTTCAGTTTTTACCCTCCAAAAGAATTTAAGAAAAAAGCACTGCTTGGAAAAAAATACAAACTATATTAAAATGTTAAGCATAGTTAGAATTGACACTGGATAGAAAGTCGCTCCCATGCTCCAAATGATTTATGTAATTAGGAATACTATGGAAACCAGAAATAGCAAAGCAAAGAAAGCAGTATTCACAGGCAGGTTTTAGAAGGGACTTCAGATTCTGCTCTGAACTTGTTGAATGATCTGTTCAGTATTCTAGAATCTCCCTGCTGGAAGCAGGGTCCTCATTATAACCAATAGAGCACTAATAAAGGTTAGCCTCTGAACTGGGGATTAGAAGGCTTTTTCTTTTTGGAAGCTGCAAACTAGTAACTTTGATGGTCTTCTTGAAAAGGAAGACAAAGCACCCTCCAAGAACAAACAATGTTTCCACTAACTAGGAAGGTACAGAAAACATAAGAAAATGATATGCCTAAGTACGTATAAAGGATGTATAAGTCAGTCCAGTATTCTGAAAAAACAAAATTTACCCCTCAGAATAAAAGAACTCTCCAAAGAAAAGAAATCTTGGTCAAAGATGATAGCTATGAAATTTAATAGAATATTTATTAGAAAACATAAGTCACTTCACTTTTCAAATCCAACTGTAGATTTTTAATATTAATATTAATAATTAAGTATTTTTAGTGGCTATTCATAGGTATTCATAATACCTATAAGAAAGATTTTCCCTTTGCTATGCAGTTTTGTTTTTGTCCAATTCTGAAGTAAAGCATAAAGATATGAAAGAAATAAGGTCAATGATGTAGAACAGGCAATAGATGATTTTTAGCTTTAGAAAATGCATAAATTTAGATGTTGCTATGAAATAGCAAAGACCATAGTAGATAGCCACTGGCGGGAAATAAAATGTCTTTGCCAGGAAATAAATTAACTCCAGCATATTATTTGTTTGTCCTTCCAACCATGATCTTCTCCTTTAAACTGCTACTCAGAAATAACTACCTCATTTATGACAATTAGTGGCTTCTACTATTGCGTGTTCCTTTAATATCTGTGTTCATAGCTAAACACAGCATTTTATTCTCTTATGTTTGAGGCCTTTATTACAAGTGTGCTATCTCTCTTTCCTACTTACACAATGGTGACAAGAACTTTGCTTTTCTGTAACTTCAACATTTTCATTAAGCAAGTTCTCAACATTTTTATTAGATAAATGACTTGGAAATTAATCATTTCTTAAATATATCAATATGCATAGATCAGTCAAATGTGATCATTCCACTGGGATAATTTCCACCACTGAAAAGTTACATGGATGATTGCTTTTTATCTGTTTTGTTCATTCTAGTTATGACTATAGGCAATTCGAAGTTAATTCAATATTTCCAGTGGGTTTGGAATTAAGACTTATGATGCTGAATAAAAAGATCTGTGACCTAAAGGAGTGACTTCAAAGGATAGAGTTAATACTAAGCATCATGGGTAAACAGAGGTGATTAGAAGTAGTAGCTAAATTCATTTTGTAACTATCAAAGGCTAGATACTTTTCTCATGCATACTGTTTCATTTCCCTTTCATTTCTTTCCTATTTTTGCCACCTGTTAATATGTTATTTTTGTCCTTCAAAACTCAAATGTGACCTCCTGTGGCAAAATATACTGTTAGTTATATAGTATTTGTTATTTCATCCTCTATGCTTCCCAGAACATTGTTTATAATTTTTTTAAAGATTTTCTTTTTTTTTACTTATGCATACAGAACTAAGGTACAGGTGCAGGGCAGTGAGAGGATTCACCAGAGACAGAGTGGGGAGCAGAACAGGCATACTGATGAAGTACACTGCTGAGGGGAGCAGCAGACGAGACAGGAGAGGTCTTCCGCACCATGTGGGTCACTCCCAGGGCAGGGATTGAACTCATGCTGAAGTGGCTTTAGTTTCTAGTGCTGTGCTTTAGTCCACTGCACCACCAGGGAGGGCCCTGTTTATAATTTTTAATCTCTATTAGTTCCTATCGCCTCCTCTCAACTTCCAACCTTCAGGAAATTCCAAACCTTTCGGAGTGTGAGATCATGGTATCTATTAGTTTGGTAAAAACACTCCTCAATAAACATCTAATGGAGGAATAAATAGTACTTGGATATCGTGTGTACAGTACTTAAAGTTTTAAAACTATGAGTCCAACTACAAGCAACCCTTGGAAACTCTACCTTCCTAATTTAATGAAAATTTGATAAGTATACTAGAAACTGAAGCACATTTAGAGTATATAAGATTGCTTTGTTTTAATTTCCTATCAAATTACTCTAAAAACCAAACATTTAAATATAAAAAAAAAATTATGATTTGGCAATGAAATATCAATCAGTCAGGAGAAAGTCAGATGTGGCTATTTACAAATGCCTTGTAAAATTCTAATGAGCTTTTCCTACCCTGTCATAAATCATATTACATGGAACAAGGCACACAATAAAACAAAAATATCAAAATACTAATATTAGAGTAAGATCAAAATATCTATTTTAAATAGTGATGCTATTATTATTTATATAGCTATATTAAATAATCTAAATAACCCCTTTAAGAGCACTAAACACAATGTATAAAAAAAAATGTTCAGCTTTCAAGCAGACTTTATAATAAACCACTTCAGCACTGATAAGAAGCTTGAATTTAATTGGATTCTTGATGGAAGTACTAGGACAATTTTTGAAAAGGAACCAAAAGTTTCTCTAATGAAAAATGACCAAGTTAATGGTACTTATTAGGTAGATATAGGCTGGAAAGTTTTGTCAAGTTCTGTACCAAGGGGATATATATCCCTCTGCAAAAGCTTAGCTTACTGCATTTGAATAGAATGTAGAAAGCTAAAAGAGAGATCTTGTTTATTAATATATTTTTTAAAGTCCCAGAAATAATAAAAGTCTTAATAAGTTTTTTCAACTAGAAGTTAAAAATATTCCAACTGAATATTCAAAATCATAATTTACATAATATTTTAATATTCACATTTCAATCAGAATACAGAATGAGACTATGGGAAAAACAGGATACTACCCCGAGCAATACTAGCTACAAGGAAAGTTCTATGTGCTCTTTGGCAGCAAATTTCAGATCTTAGTCTCAAAAATATTCAGTTATTGTCAACAGAACACCATTCAGAAATACACAGGACATTTGTGAATTTCCCACCAATTTAATTCAAATTTTTAAAAAATGAGTTGGTTCTAGAAGTTCTTAAAAGTTACTGAGATGTGACTGCTTCTCTACCCATGAACTATGTCTGGGGGAATCTGAGCTAATGCCAAAGCATGTGTGTATTCTAATGTTCCTTATCCAGCTTTAGGTAATAGCTGGAACGCTCCAGTCCCAGAGCAACCAGCAGACACCACTCAAAACTCTGGTCTGTTGGAAAGATTGCAATGATGGAGAGCATACTGTCTCCTACATTGCTTGATATATATCACTATATTTTCATTCAAACAAAATCAAACTTACAGCTACTGTGTATTTCTGTGTATACGCTGTATGTCAAATCTCATTGTCCCTAAGGTATTTAAGGGAAAAGATTTAGCAGTTGTTTTCTTAAATACTGATGCCTACCCAAATTTGGATTTTTCCTCCACTGAACAAAATGACAAGCATATGATTGCTATACTTAGAACAATCTTTCTCAGCTACTTTAGTTTTTCACTGATCCTATTAAACTGACGGCATGTTGCCTGTGGGGTCTACAGTGTTATAATACTGCTGCAAGAAACATTGATTTGTATGATAGGATCAAACAGAACAGGGATGCATCTGGGGAAAAGAATTTCATAGGTCATATTGTTCGTATCTGAGTAAAATTTAATTTAGACATTCTGACCTTTATACACACCTAGTTATTTTAATTGCTGACATGTGGGTGAAGGCTGACATTGGAGGCTTGGAAATAAGAAATCTTAGAAAGTCTTCTCCGTTTTGAAAACACAGCCTGAGTCATGTCTTTTCTTAAACTGAACGAAGTAGCTGTGCATTAAATATGCTGGCACATCTTCTGCTTGAGCAAGTGGACCGAAATGGTGTGAATTGTTAATGCCTTGCTGCTTTGGTTCACGGCTTGTGATTGATCATTTGTAACTATATCTACTCCTTGTTCCATGAAATCAAGTATGGAGTAATGGGTTCATCAGATTTTGGGGTTAAATTGAGAGTGAAGAGGTACTGTGTGTGGAAATAAGAGTTGCCATGTTCAGGGCTGGCCTTGTAACAGCATGGAATCTAAAGGCGATATTCAAAACCACTTCACTCATCATACGCTTACTGATTCTGAATAGGGCCCATTTGCAGGGGACATTTGGTAGTTTTCCAATACGCTTTATGCCTCTTTCTACTTCCACCACCATGCACATCTTTTTTTCATACACCCCCAGTAGCACATTGATAGAACAGGTCAGCATACACAATTCATTTATTTAAATAACTTGATTTATACAAGTAGAAATAAGCTAGGATCCCATTGTCTGAGTTTCGCCCTCCCCCTGAATCAAAATAAAAAAATAAAAAGTGCATGCCTTTGAATATACAAGTATATTGTGAACTCAATTTCTTGTAACACCTAAAATAATGTAAAATAACTGAATTGGTATATGTACAACTTTATGGTTTTTTAAAGAAGTGCTGACAGTTAATTAAATAGTATGTTTTTATGTGAAAGTGGTCTGTACTAATACATACCTGAATATACATGACCTGCTTTTGAAAACTTTAAAGCTCTATATAAACATTTAAAGTAGTACACTAGAGTTAGTTTTGGAAAGTACACTGCATGAAACATGGAATAAAAATAAACAAAAATATTAGAAGTAAAGGCCTTTAGAAGTGTCATTATATAATTACTTGCTGTAATGATTGACAATTATTATTATTTTTTATTTTTGTTACCATTCAGAAAAGCTTTATCCAAATGGTGTTAAATGAGGTGCCAATTAACTTTTGACCCTCTAGGAAAAGATGTAATAGAAAACATAATAAAACTTAGGAACAAAAGCACATGTACAAAGCACTTACATGTGTAAGCAACATTCAAAAGCAAAATGTCACAAATTCCACTGTTCCACTGTACAGTCATAACGTACACAAATCCAAAAAGTCACTGAATTCTCGTTTCTTTTTTTAAAAAAAGCAGGAATAATGATAATATCTAGCATAGATATGCCTAAATCAGAGAGCTCTAGGATTCAGCTAGTTGTATTGGTCTCCTTGAATGCAAGTTAATGTCAAAATAGTACTTATATTTGAATATTTTAGTTAGCATGTAAAATATATACATTGGATAATTTTATACTTAAACATGATAATATAAAATGTCTCAATTTCAACATAGAAAGGAAAGTTTCCTTTTGATATTTATTTATCTGTTTGTCACAAAAACAAAATCTTTCATAACTAAGTATTTTTACAATCTCGGCTGAATTAAGTTCTTTTACAGGGACAATTTTGTTAAAAAAAGAAAAGAAGAAGAAAACTTTTTCTATAACAAATAGTACAAACTGTCTTCATTTAGCAGTTGTAACTTCTTGAATAATAGACTTCTAGGAGTATGGAAAAGTCAGTAGAACCGCTTCAGTGTCAGTTTGACCCCTAGCCCCGGAGGTGACTCACATGGTCTGGTAGATCTCTCCTGACCCACTGGCTGCTCCCCTCAGCAGTGTATTTCAGTTGATCTGCCTGTGATGCTCTCCACTCTGTTTCTGGTAAATACTCTCATCCACCCCACCTTTGGCCTTTACCCCAGTTATGTATGTATAAATAAATAAATCTTAAAAAAAAAAATTGAAAGGCATTTACAGGCTAGGATCTTATATAACTCCAGAAGGCAAATTCAAGAACTAAGGTAAATGTTTGAAGTACTAGATTGCAATGATCTATGAAACAGATGTTCTAAGGAAGAAATTATAGCAGTCATAAATGGAACAAGCAGTGGAAGAATGGATATTTGCTGAAGATGAATTAGCCGGGACTCATGAGAAAGGGAAATTTTGACAATTACCAAAAACCTTGCTGACTGAAATCCAAAGTAACTGACAGCACTATTCTGAAGTAGATAAATATTAAGTTCTCAATTTTTGTTTTAATATTACACTACCCATATAGTAAAGGAGCATTTTTAAGCTTTTAAAGTTCTGTGGTATATGGCAAAATACTACTACAACCAAGTGGCTGGTGAATCACTAATGTTAGTGAGAACTGCTCCCAAAATTAGCTAATTGTGAGTAATAGAAAATTTAATTTAATAAATATTTTAAAATTTTAATTCATTCATTTAAAAAGTATTTATCATCAATTACCATGCTTCAAATAATGTAACACAAAGGGTATGCTTAACAATTGTTTATTTTAATATTAATGTTTTGAGGATCTACTATATATCTAGTTCCATGGTAGATATCAAAGAGATTTTTGGAATTTTTTTAAGGATAATAACAAAATCTCTTTAGATAGATAAATTCCATACATAAGATGGAGACACTATATAAACAAATGCTATGATACAGCATAAATATATGGTGTCTAAAGTTATGAAAAGGGAGCATTAATAAAATAAAGTGGGATTTAAGTAATACAGTGAAATTTTGCAAGCTGACACCATGACTGAAATTTTGTAAGAGATTCAGAATCAGAGGGCCCAGGTAAATGATGTCTGAATTCCTGATTCACAAAAATTGTAAAACAATACATGTCTATTTCTTTAAGTAGTTAAGTTTTGGGGTAATTTATTATATAGCTATTCATAACTAACATAGATTTTGGGTTACAGATAATATATCCAATTATCATCCACAATATTTGTTGTCCTCCCCTAAAGGAAAATAATACTTCCCACCTTGTTTAATGTCAACTTAAATTTAACCTCATGATTTCAACACCCTTCCTAGTGGAAGGATTATGAAGCACACACTGCTGAATCAGGGAGATAACATATGACATAAACTAGTACAGGTGCTGTCACCCCCACAATGACATGTGGAATGAGTCAAGAATTCATCCTTGTATGTAAGTCACAAGAGTTCACGATGGAGAAAAGTGAAAAGATTATTGAGTGGGTATAAAATAGCATGAGCAAAGAGAAGGAAATTGGGCACTGCTCCAGCTACTACCTATCTATAATGAAGTAATCGACCTGACTATGACAGACTACATGTTGGGGAGTTGAGCGATGTGGGTAATTATAAAGGATGGGCAGGACAAGATCGCATAATGAAGGTTCTTGAACGTCAGGACATGTGAAGACTTTAGAAAAAAAGATTTTACTCTTCAGCAACATAAAGAATTAACTTTGAGGAAGAGAATTTGGCTATTGATTGAATAAAGATATAAGATTTATGAACTATGAATAAACTATTTTATTTATTATCAGTTGCCACAGTAACCCTGTGCTACAAACCACTTCAGCACCACTCACAAGCATAACATAATAAGCATTAATTTAGCATTAGAATCTGAAAATTAGTTGGATGGTTGTGCTGCTCTTGGCTGTGCCTGCTTGTTTGGGAATGAGCTGGATATCAAGTGTCCTAGATTAAACAACTGGGGTGAAAGTTTTCTCCTTTTTAATAATTTATTCAGGATAAATTCATAGAACATAAAACCAACCATTTAAACTTCAACAAAATAGTGGAATTTAGTGCATTCAAAACATACAAAGACCATTTCTATATTTTACAGAATATTTCAATCATTCCAAAGTAAACGCTCTTGCAAATTATGTATTTTGCTTCCATTGTTCTATCTAGCGAGGTCCTGGCAAACTAACAGTCTATATGCTGTCTCTATGGATTTATCAATTCTGGATATTTCAATAAAGGTAATCACAGGCACCTATTTTATCTTTTAAGTTCACAGAAGTTTTCATTATTCCTCTACCTTGTAGTATTTATCAGTACTTCATTTCTTGTCATAGTGAAATAATAGCCCATTATCTGTATATGATACAATGTTTCTACAATCAACCTTTCATGAACATTTGCTGTCCATCTGCTGGCTATTATCTCTAATACTATTATAAATACAAATGTACATGTTCTTATTTGATTATCTATTTTCGCTTCTTTTGTAGTATATTCCTAGGACTAGAACTGTATAGGCATATGATAATTCTTTCCTTTTCTTTTTTAGAAAAAAACGATTTGGAACCACCAAATTGTTTTTCAAAGTGACTCTGCCATTTTACATTCCCATAAGCATCACCCAAGTGTTCTAAGTTCAACACCATTTTTTCCCCATTTTTGGCTATGTGTTTCTTTGGTTTTTATTGTACTGTCATCCTACTGTGTATGAAGTGGTACTTCAACATGGCTTTGATTTTCATTTCCCTAATGACAAATGATGTTGAGCATTTTTTCATGTACCTTTTGATCATACAAATCTTCTCTGAAGCAATGTCTACTCAAGTCCTTCATCCAATTTTTTAAATTATGCTATTTATCTTTTTGTTTTTAAGTATAAGAATTTTTTATATATTCTGGATATTAAACCAGTATCAAATAAATAATTTGCAAATGCTTTCTACTGTTTTTTAGGATGTTTGCATTATCTTTTTGACAATGTGCTTTAACACATTTTTTTTTTTACTAACAGAGTCCAGTTTACATAATCTTTTCTGTCATTGTTCAGACTTTCAGTGTCATATGTAAGAATTCACTGACAAATTTAAGGTCATAAAAATCTACACTAAAGCAATTCATATGACTTGTCCAAAGTTTTTACAGTATCCAATTTGTTTCTAAATTTATTGTGTAAATTTTGACCATAGTTCTAAATTTCAGTAACCAAAACCATAGTTTCATTTATAGGTAAGTGGGAGATTTATTATAAAAAGGAACATTCTATCTCTTCAGTCAAGGTAGGGAAACAACTCATAGAAACTATTACAAACCTAGGAATCAGTTTTGCTAATAATATCAAAGAGAAAGTAAAATGGTTTTAAAATGGGCTTCAATCTTATGGTCACAATGTAGGAGTATATGTATGAAATACAACAATAACAACAACAAAAAATTAACAAGAGGAAAAAAGAGACCTCCTTTTGACATAAAGGTAAACATGATCTGAGCACCCACATGTAAAAGGTATGAAAAAGAAGTTGAAATCAGCAAGACCAGATTTGAGGCCTCAGGAAGTACATCTCCATCTAACTTTAAAAAGGAAAATAATGTAATTACTACAAAGTGAGAAATAGTAACTAGGGGGCAGTAAAACTAATAGAGAAATAAATGTGAGATCTCAGAAAGCAAACTCAGAACAGATCCCAAATACTGTAAAGAGATGACATTTATGTTAATAGAACAGGTGGAAAATCTCTTTTGTGCTTGGTATAGTTATATAAAGAATACCCATGAACTCTGAACAAATTGGAGAATACCAAAAACTAAGCATAAAATACTCAAAAATATATCTAGTGAACTCCAAAATATTGGGCTTAAGATAAAGAAAAGGCAATAGCAACAGAAATTTTATTGCAAGGGATCCAGGCAGAACAGTAATAGATCAAGGAGTCCACAGCAAAATTAGATGTCAGACTGTGGGAAAAGTACATCCTGGATAGGATTATTTAACTCAGGGAGGTGAAAATGGATAAGACTGGTCTCAACAAAGGATGCTATTGACTAGCTTGGAACATATTGACTTCATCTCTCTCACTATGAGAGACCCTGTAAGAAAAATAGCTAAAGCAATATATTAGAAAAACACAAGTATGGACCAGAAAGCAAAGAGAAGGTAAAAGGAAATAAAAAATAGAAAGAAACAGGAGCAAACAATGCATCCCCAAACATACTAAAGAGTGGACCTTTTCTGAAGGGAACAGGCACACAGTAGAGACAAATCTTAACCAGTGCAGAAAAAAAGGACAGAAACATTAGCTCAACTTCAAAACCTAAGGAAAAACCATGTAATTGAGGAGTAATAGTTGGTCCCTAATGTGCACACAAGTATATGTCTCAGAAACATGAACAGCTATTTCAACTCATAAAGTCACCAAAAATTATTCTCTCATTGGAACTGAGGGAGCAGGAAGAGGGAAGCTGTCCACATGGAATTGGCTCCCACAAATCCATAGTCAAGAAGTCATCATAGCAGCCATTGTGACCCATGACTGAAAGTACTCCAGAGATAAGGTAGGACCTAACCCATCAGGCAGGGTCTACCCTAAGTTCCACAGGGGATCCAGAAAGATAAGACTTGGAAAAGAACAATAAGGTTTAGGGATAAACCTCAAATAAATCTTTCTGACTAAGCTACTACCAATGGAACTTTCCGAACACTGCAAGAATGCAATACTCTCAGTACTCAGCATGATGATAACAGCAATAAAATGATATAATGCTTACTAAGTATGGGGCACTTATTCTAAGAAATTAACACATAGTTCACCTAACCCTTACAACAGTGAACAACCTAGGTAAGTATAACATAGGACTTGGAAAAGAACAATAAGATTGTAGGGATAAACCTCAAATAAAACTTTATGACTAAGCTACTACCAATGGAACGCTATTTTATAGATGAGGAAACTAACCCTCAGAGAAACTAAGTAATCTACCTATCCAAGGTCAGATGATAACTGGCATAACTGGAATTTTAATCTGACTCGGAAATTAGAGAACTTAACTAACCAACCAAGTCTCTTTGAAAGAGGTGACAGGGTGTGCCTGTCAATTTTTTATCCTCAAATTATTACAAATATTTAATGCCTTGAGGGAAAATTGCTTCCCAACAAGTTACTGCACAGGTTTAGATAGCACACAATGACTGTTATCCTGGAAAAACTGACATGAAGACTGTTTTCTCCTCTCTGCTTCCCTTTACTTTATCTTGGGCAATAGTCACATGGACCTTGATTAAGGCAAAAAAAGTGTCCTAAAATCACTGTTTTACTTGAATAGCTAACCTACAGCCTAGAGATGGACTTCCATTCTGAATGTGCTGGGTGGGGGACTGTGATCATCTTTTGGTTCAGTTGGAATTAGGACACATGAGAAAACCGAGGTAGACCCAATTCAGTGTGTGAGATCCTGAGAGAAGACTCCCACACTAGAAACTCAGAAAGTAACTGCTGGAAGAACTTCAGCTCAAACCAACAATACAGAGTGATCTGGCTAACATGGGGAAACATAGAAAATTAGGAAAAACTGTATAATTTTTGTAAATTTTAGTAGGAGGAATCCTAACCTTTATCAGATTTTAACTCACAAAAGTAAGATTATATAATTTCAGAGCTCATTTCTATGTGGAACTAATTTGAGTTTATATTTCTTTGAGATTTTATTTTTTGAATTTAATTTCTCCACACACAAAAACATTTGAAAATGGGAAGAGTTAATATTCAAATTCAAATTTGGGATATCTATATGATATTGGAGTTTTGTGTTTGAAATCTGTTAATCTTATCTTTTGATCTCCTGGCAAAATCTCTAAAGAACTTGTCAGACTGCAATTTTGGCAGTGTTGCTTGGCACAATTTGGGATAGAAAATGAACACTCAGTGTTCCATAGCATGATCATGTCATCAATTTCATTAAAGTAGCATCTTAACTCATTTCAGAATCTTGGGATAAATTTTACACTGTCCGTAATGGTGTAGAAGGATTCACAAAAGAGTTAGGTTTAGTTAATGGAACAGTAGTCTCCTAAAGGTACTGAAACTGAAGATCTTCCTCAAGGTGGGGAAGGGGAGGAGGA
The DNA here is from genome assembly GCF_000260355.1 of Condylura cristata. NCBI lineage: Eukaryota > Metazoa > Chordata > Mammalia > Eulipotyphla > Talpidae > Condylura > Condylura cristata. Next base: position 18,818,046 of record NW_004567116.1, on the reverse strand, counting down.
GAGTTGGCAGGATGAAGAAGGAGTATCTCTACTGATTTACCATATATAATTATTAAGCCAAAGAAATTGACAGAACACAAAACCTGGCGGAACATTAAGGGGATGAGTGTTAATAAACAACTCTATCAAAAACTGAAACTAAATGATATCCTGCCACTGTTACATGCTACTGTAGTATCAAATAGTTTTCTATGACTGGAAAATCAGGGAATGATGTAAGTATAATATGGTTATACTTACATAACCTGGTTGATGAGTATGAGGTTTTTTATATAGGCAAGGTAATTCAATAGATTAAGAGTAGAATTCTATCCCTCATCAGGAAAGAAAAAAAAGACTGCTGCATGGCTGCTGCAATGGGGTACCTCCTCAGGAAGGGGCACCCCCTGTCTTGTATGTCAGGTTCACTTCCTCTTGTGCCTTCCTGAAAGGAAGTCTCACTTGCTCCAATCACAGATTGATTTCCATCTTCACTAATACTCTGCTTCTCTGAAGCAGCACTCTGAGAAGGGAGTTTACATTATCTAAGTTAACCATTTTTATTTTAAGTATTCTGATTTTAAAGATGTATGGCATTTTGGCCCTCCCTGGTGGTGCAGCGAGTTAAAGCACAGCACTAAGAAGCTAAGGCTACTTCCTCATGAGTTCGATTCCCGCCTGCCCCAGAGGTGACCACATGGCGAGGCAGACCTCTCCCGATCCGCCCGCTGCTCCCCTCAGCAGTGTGCTTCGTCCATTTGCCTGTTCTGCTCCCCACTCTGTCTCTGGTGAAACGTCTCGCCGCCCCTGAGCCTCTGGCCTGTACCACAGTTCTGTATGCACAAATAAATAAATCTTTTTTTTTAAAAAAAAAAAAGATGTATGGCATTTTAATGACCTTCTTCAACCTTATTTGCCATAGTCTTAAAATTCTGACCCATGATTTTGACAAATGCATTTTTTTAAACGTTATGTTCTAGCAGAAATGCCTTAGAAATATGTTGACCATTTAAAGGGACATGGAATGTTTACATAATGGGCGGTTCTACTTTAGAAAAAAAAATAGATCACACAGGAACCATAACTAGTAAATTGTTTTACATATGGCAATATAAATTTCTTTGTTAAAATCTTCTGTGGTTTAGAAACCTAAAAGCACAAGGATTTGCAAATTCTATGGGTTTCTTAAAGTTCTTAACAGTCTTGACAAAGTAAAAGTAGTTTAACATCATATCAAATGTGTTTATCTCTCATAGCACAAGAGAAAATTGAAAGCATAACTGATTCCAAAAAAAGAAGCTATCAATAGAGGAATTTTTTGTATCAATTATTCTTAGTCTATGGTATCATTGCACTTCTAATCTGTGCTTGTAAATGAAAAACTACTAAGATGTTAAGAGTAGCCATTATTAAATAACTTTCCTTTTCCCATACAAACCTACAAACCATGTAAGCGAAAAAAAAAAAAGGGCACATATCAACTCAAAATATTAGCGCTGATTTATTAAAATTAAAAGATAATGTTTATATAACTCTTAACCTTTCCCCAAGTTGAATTTTAGAAAGACACAGACCATAAAATTTTAGTGACCCCATTTGGTGCCCAAAAACATACTAAGGAAGAAAAGAGAAATGCAAAATACTAATGTTAAGTGACTAGAATGCTACAAACTGGAAGTTCCTCCAATAGGATTAGCTACTTAAAGTATTTTAAGTCTAGTGAACTTGTTATAGTTCCACATGTTAGTAGCTACATAGGCTAATTTCAGTTGGCATAAGCTTTTACAAGTATGAAAAAACACAAGGTAAGGCATTCAGTAAAATGTGATAATACCTCACTTCTGGGACACGTGAAACACGAGGCATGAAGCTGAATGCCTCCAGCATCCATGAAGTAACACGCCTCAGAGTTGAAAATTTTTGTTTTGATGAGTAATTCTCTTATTGCACATTTGGAGGTGAGGTGGGGGGAAATCAACTTTCTAAATGTAAATCTTTCACTAACCAGGGTTCTCTATAGTTCTAACACCAACTTACTCAAAACTAATTTGGATTAATAGTTTTATATGTGTAATACAAATAATTACACATAATTTTAATGCTTCTGTATAATAGGTAAGTGAGTATCTACAAAAGCTCTGAAATTTTCAGTTGAAAACTCCTACTAAGTGAAAAATAACTGTATTTCATATAAACATTAAAAATAACCAAGAAAATGTTTTATTTTCTAAACACATACCAAAAACTCCTTAGCAAAAACATTTAATAGTTATAGATAGTAAGTATCAAAATATCACAATGAACACTCAATAAGAATTAAGGATGATAAACAAGAAGGCAGTTTGCTTTGGTATAGTACAAGAATGTTGGACTCAAATGGGAGTAGCCAGTATAAACATATGCTAAAATAATTTAAGGTTGTCTAGACCTAGCCTTGAAGTTAAAAGTATTCAAGTATAAAGTATAAAGTATTCAAGTATAAAGGAACCATTTTATATTTTGAATCTCTTCAGGCATATGGAGTTAAGTTTTAGATGAAGTAATAGGACCACACCTGTAGCATGTTAAATAGTGTTAATAATAGCACTACTAAAGTTATAAAATGTAAATAAAATGCTAATGTAAATAAAAAGTAAAATGAGCATTCATTAATTGCTCCAGCAATAATTTAATAGTAGCATAAATGTGAAATTCATAGAATGTTTGCTTTAAGAGACAAGACCTTGGAGCCAAAGATGAATATTTCAAATTTTAAAAAGGACATACAATAAAAATTGTCTTAAGGTACATTTTTTAACTTTTCAAAAACCTTTAGAAGTTAACCAAAACTTACTAAAAATCTATTTGCACATACAGTAGTACAATCTCTCGTTTTTCATCTTTGAAAACTATACACCACAGAAATTATCTATTAAACATGAATTTTAATCATTGACTTCTGTTTATTAAGTTATGGCCTACCAAGGTCATACTATTCATCATTGCTTTAGAAATCTAAACCTATGCTACCAATACACTGAACATTTGAGTCTCCCTAAAATGTATATGCTGAAACCTAACTCCTAATGTAATGGTATTTGAAGGTGATTTGATCATCAGGGTACAGCATTCATCTTGGAATTACTATCCTTAGGAAAAGACTGAGAGAGCTCCATTGTTCATCCCACCAGATAAGGACACAGTGAGAAGATAGACTCTATGAATCACCAGACATTGAATCTGATGGTGTTTTGATCTTGTACTTACCAGCTTCCATAAATATGAGAAAATAAATGTTTGTGTTTTAAGCTACCCAATCTAAGATATTTTGCTTGTTACACAGCCAAATGAAATAAAGTGCTGAAATAAGAGATTACTAAAAACTTAATGTTTCATGAGTTACCTTTGTAAAGGGATGCCAATTTGTAATTAAATTGCCTTATTAAATCTGTTTCCCTTTCAATAGTAAAGTAAAAAATATAAATGTCATTTGAAATATAATATAGTTTATGTAATCTTTGCCACTTACCTTTTGAAACATCTTTAATTTCTCTGCCATACAAATCATAAAGATATCTGGCTGGAGAATTTAGATTCATTTTCATCGTGCAAGTATCTAAAACCTTGACAGAAAAAAAAAACAAAAAAAAAAGCCCTATAATTTATTACCATAAGTTCTGGTTAAATTGAATATACATTTAAATTGAATAGAAAGAAAGTCCTTTTTATACTACCTGGCTATTAAAAGTTATATTGTAAAATAAAATTTGATGAGTGAAAATGTTTCTAATATCTGAAATAGAAAAAGGGTTGCGAAAATTGTTAGATTCCAATTACATTTTAAAAGCATGTGCACACATAATTTTTAAAAAGAAGCTGCAAGCGCCCTCCCTGGGGGTAGTGTGTTAAAGCACAGCACTAAGAAGCTAAAGCCACTTCAGCATGAGTTCCATCCTGCCCCAGAGGTGATCCACATGTCTGTGGCAGGCCTCCCCAGACCCGTCCACCACTCCCCTCAGTAGTGTACTTCGTCAGCCAGCCTGTTCGGCTCTCCACTCTGTCTCTAGAGGATCCTCTCACTCCCCTGCACCTCTGGCCTGTATCCCAGTTCTGTATGCATAAATAATAAATAAATCTTAAAAAAAAAAAGTCAGTTAAAAAAAAGAGAAGCTTCAACATGTTTAAAAGGTATTACCTATTATTTAATAAATGGCTGGAGTTGGGTAGATTTTTATCTCATTCTTACTATTTTCTATATTTCCCATTTATTATACAAGGGAAAGATAATACTTTGTAATTTAGAATATAAGGTACTTTCTGTAAATTTAAAATAAAAAATTTTGAAGTTATTTCCAAGAGCCCTAAAATAAATTATAGTCTTTGATTTGAATGATATACAATTCACCTTGATAACATAATATTTGGATACTAAAAAATGGACCTGATAAACCACATTTCAAGGTTTTCTACTAGCATAAGTCACAAAGACTTTACTTTTAATGGTTTTAATATGCTAAAGCTCTTAATATTTTGATGTCCTAACCTGTTCCTGATACAGCTCTTGTAACAGTCACTTCATCAACATTAGGCAGGAAAGACTTAAACATTTATCAGTTAAAGTTCTACTAATGAGGTAAAGAAAATAAAAATTAATAGAGAAGAATCAAGGAATTTCAGATGCCCTGAGGCAGGATTCATTAAGAATTCAGAAGTAGGCCCTCCCTGGTGGCGCAGCGGGTTGGAGCACAGCACTGAGAAGCTGAAGCTACCTCCACATGAGTTCGATTCCCGCCTGCCCCGGAGGTGACCATATGGCGAGGCAGACCTCTCCTGACCAGCCCTCTGCTCCCCTCAGCAATGTACTTCGTCAATCTGCCTGTTCGGCTCCCCACTCTGTCTCTGGTGAAGCCTCTCACCGCCCCTGAGCCTCTGGCCTGTACCCCAGTTCTGTATGTACAAATAAATAAATCTTAAAAAAAAAAAAAAAAGAATTCAGAAGTAGTTTCCAAAACATGAATGTTATCATATTTATCTAAAAATACAAAATATATTCCAAATCCAAATCAAAAGTACTCTTCCATTTTTACTATTCATAGCAATAATAAACTCTTACTTCACAACAAAACTACTGAAAAGCAATGCTCATTTATGAGTAACTAGTGAAAAAAATAATAGTTCAATTGGTTTACCACATTTTCTAAATTTCTGCCCACTTTTATCCCTACTTGAAAATTAGAGTTGATAATCCTAATTCTAGCTCAATGAACTAATTTTCTTTCTGACAATGGACATATTTAAATAACTTATTATGTATATAAAGACAGTTATACTTTCAATCTGAAGAACAATTTTCATTATAGATGATTTGTTTTATCTAGTTGCTATATCAAATTATGTTTTGCATTTAAAAAAATATTTAGCTTTCGAGGACAGACCTGGTGGTACAGTGGATTAAAACCAGCACTATGAGATTCTCCGCAGCTACTGCAGCAGGAGTTTGATGCCGGGCCAGGGAACTGACCTATATGGTGTGGCAGACCTCTCCTGACCCACCTGCTGCTCACCTTAGCAGTGTATTTCAGTACCTCTGACTGTTCTGCAACCCACTCTGTCTCTGGTGAATCCCGTCACACACCCACACACACACACACCTCTGGCCTGTACCCCAGTCCTTGTGTGCATAAATAAATCTTTAAAAAATATTTAGCTTTCAAATTTAACTTAATAAATTGACTTTTCCTGAATTATATCAGAAGTTCTAAACCTATGCCTACTTAAAGATACAAATAATAATGTATTGCAATCTACTCCACAAATGACTTAACAATGTGATGTGGAGCAAATCCAGTGAGCTCTAATCTGCCTACTTTGCATGAATCAATGCAGGAATTCAATTCCTTGGAACAGCCCACTGTATCACTGTTTCTTCCTTTTTCCAATCTCTTAACAGGGGTTCATCCTTATCACCCAAATAAGTTACTAACTTTGGTGACTATCTAGACATTACTCCTCTTGCCTTCCCTTTCATATCCTTGGCCCAATTTCTTAAGTGACTACAAGACACAAATTGGCCTAGCATCCTTATCCCATGAACTGAAACCCTTCCTGAAGATGCTTGAAAAGCAATATTGAAAATACAAGAGAATAACTATCAGCAAAGACACTAGACTGCCTATAGCTTCAAACAAAAAGGGAAAGTGAAACTTAATTGACTGACTGGCATAGGATCAATGTTGGTTTTCTTTTTAATACTTTAAGAAATTAACACAATTGGCCACCAACTAGCAAATCTGCCCCCACTCTGTCACCTATTGGTCACTTTTTTCCATGCACAAAGAATATGCCTTTCTCACCAACACTATCACCCTTATTGAATAAAATACACACTATTTCTCAGTCCGTAATCTTTGGCCAGTATTAAGAAGCTACAAGTGGTCCCATCTGCTATCAAAAGACGTGGCCTCCAACTTAGGGTCCTCCTATTCTTTTATCTTTCCATTCTTTATGTTCAGTTTTCAACTGGTTAATATTATAATGTATTATTAAAAGTGTACTATGCCCCTTGTACAAATTATACTCGCAAGTTATTAATAAAAGTTCAAATATCTAAATGTCATTAAAGACTATAATCCACCAATCAAGCTAAGAAAAATATGATTAAAAGATGGTTCTACTTATTTCACTAAAATTTCAATGATTCCTTAAAATTATCTTAAGTATTGCTACCTTTTAATCTTAAAAAATCATCAAATAAAATCACATGGCCTTCTAACTCAAATGTTTCTCTTTTTATTGAGCTAGAACATTAGTGAAAATGTTCCATAAGCCAGGTTTTATGAGTTAAATGAGTTTAAAAACGGGTATTAGAAAAGCAGATACTAGAAAATAATAATGCATCGGCAACACTATCATTCTTTCCCACTTTAAGGATGAAAGGTCCTTACAGTGTTTACGCAATGCCAGCCTTTAGTAATCATTTTTTCAGAGTAAATTATCAGTGATATAAAATAGTATCAATATAAACTTCTGTCAAGAGCCCTGAAAAGAATCTTCTACCTGTAAGGTCATTCTTATAATTCACAATTGAAAAATATATAACAGTGTCACCTTGCTGTTATCAAGGTTAATTAGAATACATTTCAACTGATCTGTACCTGTTAAGCTTGTTAAAATATTACTGTTACAAATTCATGTTTCATTAATTTCTTACCACTAAGTTTGTAAGATACTGATACTGAAATTTAAAAGCACTGTACAAAGACAGATTCTTTTTGACAAATATCTGGGAATAAAGTTTCCACACTCTTTTCAATACAATCTACTTATTTAAAATTTGGGAATCATTACTACTCTCAGGCGCATCTGCTAGATTTTCACAGCTTCTTGAACACCCACCACAGAGGTGGTTAGTTATATACTCTACAATCTCTGGGTTTGATTTGCTGCTACCTGAATCCAAGTAAGAGACTCTATTTATCTCTCCATCACCCCAGATCAAATGAGTGTAGTCAACAACTTTTAGACCCAACAATGTCCAGCCTCCTCAAATACAGCGATCCTTGATACATTTCAACATGTTTTTATAAGTTAAGCCTCAGAAGTGTAAGTCCTGATTTATACCTCTTCTTACATTCTCTGTAGCAGGGGCCAAGAAATTATACCCTGTGGACCAATTCTAGTCACAGCCTATTTCTAAAAACAACGTATACATTTTTCAGTGTTAAATAGTAAATAAAAAGAAGGCTATTTTGAGATACTTTAAAGGCACATAAAATTCAAGTTTCAGTGTCCACAGATAAGTCAAGTATTCTTGGAAAACATCCACATTGTTCACTTACATACTTTTTATGGCTACTATCCCATGACAGCAAAAGTCGAGGAGAGCTTATTGAACAAACAAAACAGACAAACCCTGCCCCCTGAGGATATGAACTTTTAAAAGTGCATCATCTTCTCTCACTCTAATTATTCTTCCTCATTCATGGATAGTATTTTCCACAAAATATCATAGCTGTGATCAACCCCCTATGTCCATATTTTTATATACTTTCTTGGTGATCATACACCAGGAAAGTCTGGAGCGCCTAAAGAAAGCACACAAATGAACACATCAGCATTACTATTCTTCATAGATCCAAAAATCCATGGTGTCTCAACACTGCTCAGCTGTTCTGTCTTTTCTTTGCTCAAATTTCTCTCCCCCTTGCCTCAATGAACATTTCAAACCATCTCTATTCCTGTTGCCCAAGGTAAAAGGTCACCTACTGTTAAACCGATCCTCTCATTATCCTCATTATATCACAGGAAGACTTAAGCCTATGCAAGGCCAATATTCCACCTATCTTTATTAGGTTCTCAGTTTTTAAAACTGTACCTATTGCTATCATTTACTTTCTTCTGTGTATCCAACTACAACTTCTAGATTTTTCCTACTGACACACCAACATGATCATGTATTTTCCTCTCTAAAAGTTAAATCCTGAGTTCCAAACTGTATAATTCCCATTCAGCATCTCCTTTTTTTTTTTTTAAAGATTTATTTTATTTGTACATACAGAACTGGGGTACAGGCCAGAGGCTCAGGGGCGGTGAGAGGCTTCACCAGAGACAGAGTGGGGAGCAGAACAGGCAGATCAACGAAGTACACTGCTGAGGGGAGCAGCGGGAGGGTCAGGAGAGGTCTGCCTCGCCATGTGGTCACCTCCGGGACAGGTGGGAATCGAACTCATGTGGAAGTAGCTTCAGCTTCTCAGTGCTGTGCTCCAACCCGCTGCGCCACCAGGGAGGGCCCAGTATCTCCCTTTAAAGAGATCAACATCCCTCAAAATCAGATGCAAAGCTGCTCACTCCTAGTTTTCATCCTGTGTTCTGTGCCTTAGGAAATGACACCCACATCTATCCAGATGTGCAAACCAGAAACTTCAATACCCTTTATGCCTTACTGTTGATACCTCGTGTGGCCAACCATATTGAATAGCTTGGACTCGGATGTAGTGGTGTAAGTGTAGGAAGTGTATGAATTTCTAAGATTTTAAAAGATGAAACTGACAGACCTTGTATACACTGTTGATGGGAATGGAGACTGGTCTAGTCCCTATTAAAAATAGTATGGAGGTTTCTTAAAATATTTAAAATAAATCTTCCACATGTTCCAGCAGTTCTATCCCTAGAGAACTATCAAAGAATGTAAAAACAGGAAATTGAAGTGATATATTCACTTCTATATTCATTGCAGTACTACTTACAATAGTGAAGCTATGGAAACAAATGAGGTGACCAAGCCCAGCTAAGTGGATTAGGGCCTGTTAATGTTTTTGCTTTATATTCTCTCTGCTGTTTGTTTGCTTTTTGTTAAGAGACAATTGCCTTACAACTCTACTGATTCAGAGGTAGAGGATCACCCTCTTCAGATGTATGTTATCATGTTAAACCCACCATTATTGTCTTCCACCATTATTCATCGGACACTCTCCTCATTTGTTCTCATTTGTTCTCTAACTTTCCTCTCCCTCCTCTGGTAGCCTCAAGTCTATAATAAGATTTCTAGGGCTTATTTTTGATTTGGTTTTGTCTGATGCTTTCTTTTGTTTCTCTGTATTCCATATGAGTCAAACTAGTTGGCATTTATTTGTCTTTCTCCATCTGATTTACTTCTCTTAATATAGTCCTTTCCATTTTCAACAATGTTGTTGAAAACGACAAGAGTTTGTGACTTTTAATAGCTGTATAATATTTCTTTCCATATATATACTATTTCTGCTTAATCCACTTATCTGTGCTTAGTCACAGATGTTGTTTCCATAGCTTCACTATTGTAAATAGTACTACAATGAATATAGGCATGTATATATCACTTCAATTTCATGTTTTTACATTCTTTGGATAGATACCTATGGATGGAACTGCTGGAACATATGGAAGATTTATTGTAAACATTTTGAGAAACCCAAACTCTAAAAATGGAGCTTCCATATGACCCAGCAATCCCACTCCTAGGTATCTACCCAAAAGATACAAAAACAAGATTCAAAAAACACCTGCATCCCCATGTTTATTGCTGCTTTATTTATAATAGGAAAGATATGGATGGAACCAACCCAAATACCCAAAAGTAGACGACTGTATTAAAAAGATGTGGTACATATGCACAATGGAATATTACTCAGCAATCAAAAAAGATAAACACATGCCTTTGCAGCAACATGGATGGAGTTGGAAAAGATCACGCTTAGTGAAATAAGCCAGAAAGAAAAAGAAAAATACTGGATCATTTCACTCATAGCAGAAGCATAAAGGACCAGGGGAAAAAATAATAATAATGAACAACTATAGAACAACTATGGGGGTGGAGTGGGGAATCAGATCAAAAAAGGGGGTGAGGGAAAATGCACTGGACTATGGTGATGGCACATAGGTGATCTGGTGATGGGAAGCCCACAGGGATTACAACTGAGATGGAAAAAGGCACAAAATGATGTAACAATAAACTATTATATTATTAAATATATATATAAATAAAAATAAAAAAGAGGAACTAATTCAACTATATTTGTATAGCACAAAGATTACAACTGTATTAACTATAAATACCTAATAAACAAATCATTTAGTTAAGAACCAGAAAGAAATTTTAGAAGAAATTTAACAAGCTATAAAAATGAATGGTTGATTATGAAATTAATTCACTGAATTACTAAAAATATTTCACATTTGACAATACCTAATTCAGTAAAAGAAAACTACAATTTAGGTAGTGAATATTTGGAGAAAGGAAGTTTGTTTTTACAGACTTTTCGTTGATGAGCACAAAGACTGTGAAATACATTATGAATTTTCAAAGAATTGAAGTGTGATAACATGTACTTGGCATAACTCTACTAGACCAGCATTTTGCAATGAATTAAAATAAAAATTATGGTTATTATTTTAACCTGATGATGCTAAAAGATTGAGCTAAATTTGTACTCATCAAGTAGGTATAAGTACTTTTCTGCACAAATCTTAGGGATAAATGTGTTGGTTTTTTTACTTGTCTTTTTCTCAAAAAGAAGGTGATAGAATGTTTTCCAAATGGAGCTACTTGTTCTTACCAGTAATGAGTACTACTACATTTTATAAAAGCAATTATTTCCTGTAAATTTGAAATGTGGTTGTTCTAGTGTTTTATTATTAAAATGTGAATGAGAAGTAGATAACCACAGATTTTCTAAGTAATCTATCAATTCATATTCCTTGAATATTTTATCCTTAATTGGTTTCTTCTTAAGGCTAATTAAATAGCCCAGATTATTTTTAAATTATTCTAATTTTAATCTTTCTTTTTTGCTTTCCAAATAAACCATTTTGATGTATAATTAAATGAAATAAACTGTACTCAGCATAAGTGTAGCTCAATGCAGAAAGACAATGTATCTGTGTAGCCAGCACAATCAAGATGAAATAATTCCCATTATTCCCCAGAAACCCTCATGTTCTTTCCCAATCACAGTTCAGTACCACTGACAATTTTCTGTCATGCAATTTCATATAAATAGAAACATATGGCATGAAATATTTTGTATGTGGTTTCTTTTGATTACCATAATGCTTGTTTCTTTTTACGGCTGAAGAGCATTCCTTGATTTAGATATATCACAACTTATTTATCCATTTGTTTATTGCTAGACTTTTAGGTTGTGCCTAGTTTTGGACTATATTAATAAAGTTGCTTAGAACATTCACCTTAAAGTCTTTTTGTTTACATACATATATATTATTTCTCTTGGATAAATATATTTAGAAATGGGGTTGTATGGCAAGGGTATGTTTAACTGTAAGAAATTTTCAAATTGGTTTGCAAAGTGATTGTATCATTTTGTATTTTCATCAGTTTTGTGTGTAACTTTCAATTGCTCCATATTTTCATCAATACTTTGTATTGTCTTTTTAATTTTAACCACGCTAATGTATGTGTAGTATTAACTCATGCTGGATTTAATTTGCATATATTTCATGATTCATAATGTTGAACAAGTTTTGCACTTCTTATGACTGATTTATTTCTATGTCCTTTTTTGTTGGTGTCTGTTCAAATCTTTTGGCTTTCTTTTATTGCTTGTTCTTACTATCAAGTTCTCTGTATACTTTATATACAGAGATCTTTATATACTCTGAATACATTTTTTTTTTGCCAGAGCTGTGCTTCCTGAATAAGTACTGTTTTCAAAGGGCAGAATAATTTTTATTTAGATAAGATACATTTAATCTTTTTTTAGTTCGAAGAAATCAGTGCCTACAACAAGGTTGTAAAATTTTCTTCAATATTTTCTATGAAAAATATTACAGTTTCACTTAGTTATTATTAGACCTATGATCAATTTTAAATTAAATTTTAATTAAATTAAGTTTTTGCAATGTATGAAGCAGACATTGAGGTTATTTATTACCATATAGATATCCAATTTTCAGTAATATCTGTCAAAAAGACTGCTTCCCCCATTGAATTATAAAATTATAAGGAATAATTTGCCCATATATGACTAGGTCTATTTCTGAACTCTTTATTTTATTCCATTGTTTTCCATGTGCATATCCTTATGTTAATAACATTTTCACTTGATTAGGTTTTAAAATGAATGCTGGGATAGGCTAGTACAACTACTCCAAATTTGTTTATTCTAATTCTTTTGCATTCCTTCATTGAGCTTCATGGATCTGTATACTGATATTTTTTAGCATCTCAGAAAAAAATGGCTAACATTTTCTCAAATATATTCACCACCTTCTCACTCTTTCTGGACTCCCCAATTCAGGAATCCAGTTATAAATAAATCAGACTGCTTAAAATTAATCCCACATCTTTTCATTCTTGTTCTTTTTCTTCTCTGTACTTCATTTGGGTAACTTTTACCACACTAATTTGAAGTCTAATGATTGTCTGTTCTCTAATGTTTAAAGTATTATTAACCTTTCCATTAATTTTTTTTCACTTAAGATAATGTCTTTTTCACGACGAAAACTTTCATGTCGAAAACTTTTAGTTCTAATTTTAATTCTATCTCTCTACATTATATTCATGCTATTCTTTAATCTCTTCAACACATTTATGATAGTCTTTTTTTTAATATTAACTCTATTTGCAAGGAGTAGAGCTTTGCATTGACTGACTTTTCTTCTGGATAAGGATTATCTTTCCTGAGCTCTTCATGAAAATCTCACATGTTAAAAAAAACTCTCTACCTACTCTCACTTGTCAAAACAAAGATGTCTCCCTACCTTATGCATATTCTCATAGTTGTTTCTTTTTTACATCCTGTTAGTTGTTCTTTCTCTCCTACTTGTTTGTATGCCATGTCTTGTGGAATTTTTCCTATGTATGAGCAAGTTAATATTTGCCAAAGATACAAAGGGACCCCAGGCAAATCTGGGAACCATTTTCCAAATAGTTTCTTCATTATGGAATTTTTTTTTAAAGATTTATTTATTTATTTTTACATACAGAACTGGTGTACAGGCCAGAGGCTCAGGGGCGGTGAGAGGCTTCACCAGAGACAGAGTGGGGCACAGAACAGGCAGATCTACGAAGTACACTGCTGAGGGGAGCAGTGGGTGGGTCAGGAGAGGTCTGCCACACCATGTGGTCACCTCCGTGGCAGGCGGGAATCCAACCATGCGGAAGTGGCTTTAGCTTCTCAGTGCAGTGCTTTAACCCGCTGTGCCACCAGGGAGGGCCTCATTATGGAATTTTATGGCAAAGATAATCAACACTAGAATCCCAGAAATATTATATCTTTCTCTTCAACGTTTAGAGACTACTGTGTTTTACTCCCCTTATAAAACAGTTTTTAAAACTTGCCTATAGGTATAAAGATGGAATGGATTATAAAACTCACACTACCTCCTTCTTTTCTCTCAGGCAATAGAGTTCATATCTGCTCACTGTTTAAGGCCTCACATATTTGGCCATTTTCAGATGTTCAAAAATGAGATGACCAGTCTGATATTAGTTATTCTGTTTTCACTGTATACAGGTGCCTCATTCTTTTTAACCGCTATGTTCATTCAGTTTAAGAATTTAAATGTAAAAAAGAGTATGACCCTAAATTATGTGGGGGTTGGGGTACTGCCCGCCCCAGGCAGTTGAAAAAAATCCATGTACAATTTCTGACTTCCCTATAAACTTAATTACTAATAGCCTACTACTAATTAGAAGCCTTATCAAAAAATGATTAACACAAATTTTGTTATATGTATTATGCACTGAATTCTTATAAAAATAAGCTATACAAAATAAAATATTAAGAAAATCTTAAGAGAAAATATATTTACAATACATTTACTATATTTACTGATGCTCTAAGTTTGCCTCATCTGCTTACAAGAAAATGTGTATAAATGGACAAAAACAGTTCAAATCTATGTTCTTCAAAGGTCAACTACATTTGTGGTAGTTTAAAATAATGAAAAAGTGTTGTTTTTGAAGTTAGAATGAATTCTAATCTTAGCTATTCCAGTTGAGCCACTTTGGATACAGTAGTTAACACCTCTCAATTTCTCAATTCTCTGAATTGCTTGGTTATATTAATTTCTATGATTCTAACATAAAGAAATTAAATTACCCAAACATACTTTACAGAGAAGGTATGTACTGAAACTAATACCCTTTATTTAACAATTATTGTTGTAAGTTCTTAGGAATTAAAATGTATCAAAATATAAAATGTCAACATAAGATAATTTTAATAAAAAGAACTAAATTGGAACACTTTTTAGATCAAATGTTATCTTAACTGTTTAGGAAAGTTAAGGCAAAATAAGGACTGCCTTTAACTACCACTGGTATAGTAAGTTAATCTTTGGACTGAGTATCCTTAACTGTCTTTATTTAAGGAAATATATCTTTTTCTCCCAAGGATTTCATTTTGAAAAATATTCTGATTACTAAATCATTACTTATGATGTTTTATAAGAATATGCCCAAATAAATAGAAGGCAATTGACTATTCAATGTCTTTTGAAAGTAAACTACATTGTCAAATTTTGTACTTAAAAAAATCTGCTTGCATATTTCTTTAAATATAACATTAATTTCCACTGTGAATGTTAGATTAATTTTTCAAAGAAAACAGTATGGCTTTTCTTCATATAACACTGAAAACTCTTAAATAGCTTCTACATATGCCTGACCTCTTCATCATAATCCATGTTGAGTATCTTTAATCAAATTTTGTTACTCCAGGTGCTTCCTTTCGAATATCTTAAGAAGTTCTCTAAATTCTTTTATCTACACCATTGGGAAATCTTTGCTATAATCATTGCTGATTTGACTCTTGAACATGACATAGCCATGCTACTATGATGCAAATTTTTTTAATTGAATCGAATCTTCCTTAAGCTTGAAACTTGTCTTAAGTTTTATTTTGATATTGCTTAGGTTTATAGAGTTATTTTTTAGTTAATAAATGGTAGAAATCAGCCCTCCCTGGTGGCACAACGGGTTAAAGCACAGCACTAAGAAGCTTAAGTCACTTCTGCATGAGTTCGATCCCCACCTGCCCCCAGGAGGAGGCACCATGGCACCATGGCGCCATGGCACGGCAGACCTCTCCTGACCCACCCGCTGCTCCTGTCAGCAGTGTTCTGATCATCTGCCTGTTCTACTCCGTGCTCTGTCTCTGGTGACTCCTCTCACCCTCCACATCTCTGGTCTGTACCCAGTTCTGTATGAATAAATAAAATCTTTAAAAAAAATGGTAGAAATCATAGAAGTATTGATTTTCCTCAGGTTTTAAAGCCTATTTTTTTTTTAAGATTTATTTATTTATTCATACAGAACTGGGGTACAGGCCAGAGGCTCAGGGACGGTGAGAGGCTTCACCAGAGACAGAGTGGGGAGCAGAACAGGCAGATTGAGAAGTACACTGCTGAGGGGAGCAGCGGGCGGGTCCGGAGAGGTCAGGCTCACCTTGTCGTCTCCCAGGCGGCAGGCGGGAATAGAACTCATGCGGAAGTGGCTTCAGATTCTCAGTGCTGTGCTTTAACCCGCTGCGCCACCAGGGAGGGCCTAAAGCCTATTTTTAAATCACCTTTTAGAATTTATATTTTAACAGTTTTTCAGGATGAAAAAGTATAGTATTTATAACTGAGAGTCACATGTGAGTGAGTTTCTTAATGCTAATGTGGCTTTTCAATAAAAGAAAAAGGCATTATAATGAAGTGTGTTTACCTACAAGTATTATGGGAATATTTACTTTTGGTAAATCAGACTTACTACACATAGACTACTACCTTCCACTAACTTGTAGATATTTCCTCTTCCTGATTTCTGCACTCCCTGCACTAGTTCTAAGCAACCAGCCAGGGATTTGATTTCCCATAACTTTCTTTGTCATACAACCACATAAGAAGTATAAGAAAGCAAAGAGGACATCTTTGAAGATTTCTATTATTCACTTTGAAGTTTTAGATGAACAGAACAAGAGTTCTCCAACTTTGATAGTGCCAGGAATCATCTGTGGAATTATTAAAATCAAGATTTCCAGGCTCCACATTTAAGAGATTCTTAATTCATTAAGCTTCAAGTAAGGTCCAGAAGTTTGAATTTTTAATACATAATCCAGATGACTTTGAAGCAACTGCTCTTGGATCTTACTTTGATAAAAACTGCAAGTCATTTGCCTGCAGCAACTATATAATAACCCCAGATGATAGGAAAAAGCATTCTGTTCTCATTGAAACTATGTTTTTCCAAAGTGGGATATACAAATCCTATGAGAACAGAAGAATAATATACTAGAATAGGAAGAGGACATTAGATTTATCATCTTATCAAAAAAAATTAGCTTCATTGATATTAAATAAAATATTAACACAGCACTGGAGCAGAGGGTGAGAGAGTGAAAGAGAATGAGAAAGAAGACATCAACAGCAAAAATTCTGGAGGTGGTAAATGATTAAGTACACCAGAAATATCAAAACTTAAGCTAGAAGAAGTAAACTTGCTTTGTATTGCATTACCCCCAAAAGGCTCAGTAATCTGAATCATCAGGTATCTGAAAAGTGGAGCTGAAAGTTGACTGTTTCTTTTAAAAGCAGTTAAACCACTTCCCCATTTTCAATATGTATTGGAATGTGTACAAACTACAGTAAATAGAGAGAGGAAATAACAGGAATTAAAAGAGAGGACTGCATAGGGACAATCGGGTCACAGGAGGGAGAAGAGAGGAGATTTTTCATTTTTTATCTTTCATGGCTTTTTCACCATTCCAATCTCATGTCAAACAAAAGAAAACCAAACAAAAAGCAAATGAACTGAAATATAATTAACTTCTCAGGAAAATAATAAAAATTTCTCTTAAGGGAAACACTATCCTGGAGAATACATCCAGCTTACCACCACTTCTCTGACAATGACCCCCAAAGAAAACTGAGAGAAAATAAAATCAAGCCAGCACAATGCTAACCTTAGAAAGCTTGTGCACCAGAGATCATCCATTTTCCATTAATTTTGCATCTCATGCCCACAAATCACAATATCCTTTTCATCATATGAGTGTATATGTGTAGCTTAGATGCCCCCTCCCCCTTTATTTTTGGAGTAAAGCTAGATGGTTATTGGCACACAGGTGATCCAATCAGGTTTGCTGCAGATGGCCCTGGTCAAAGGCGGGAAGCTCTCTTCATCAGGTACAAATGGGCCCTCGTCAGGCCCATCAGGATTACTGGCCTTCTCCAGCCTTGGCCTCAGCTACAAGCCAGACACAGCATCCACCCGGGGATGCATTCACAGCCTTGTTCAGGAGAAAGAGGGCATCCCCCACAGGTCCACAGGTGGTGTGAAGAGGCTTCCTGCCTCCTCTGGCTGCCTAACAGCCGCTCTAATCCCCACCACCAGCTTTCCCTGATGTAAGTTGGCGTTTGAGGTGGCTCCTGGCTGACTAAAGCTATACCATGTGAGTCTAAAATTACCTGATTCACATTTCAAAAGGATAGGCCTTTTTGAATTTCAAAGTAATGAAGAAACATCACTTTTACATCATTTCAAAGTTTTCACTTACTTGACTTCTTAAAATAGATTTGCTTCTTAATTTTTCACTTAACATTACAGTAGCTTTTCCCCTTGGCTCAGAGAGGGCATTTATGTTTTCACTACCTTATTTTACCAGCCATCATCAATAATTCTCCTTATCTTATTTCAGTTTCTTTCATCATACTAGAGACCTTTTTTTCTTTATCATTTTATATAACTTAGCTAATATTTCTAAGAACAGCTATTAGTACCCACATTCCTAGTGATTTATCATTAAAAACAAAATCACTTGTTTCTCCTGAGTATGCCACATTTTTATTACTATTACTGATTGGGTATTATATCTAGAAATAAGGCATTATCTTGTGGTTATCAAGAAAACTTCAAATTTAAGTATTTATTTACAAAATAATTAGTCTTATTTATGCCCTTCCAAAAGTTTTTCTCAAAACTCAAGGCCAGCATTCCATTGCCTCTTCTCCTTTGCCCTATTTTTAAATATGCTATTTAGAAAAAAAATTGCAAATTCACTTATTACTGAATCAAGTACTGAGTTTTATAAACTGTGAAAATTCTTCAAATTATAATAAGAAAATAAGCTAAAATTTTTTGATCATCCAGCTTAAATAAATTCTCCTCTAGGACTCAAAAGGCAAAATAGTAGTGACATTTTTATTTAAACTCAACCTTTCATCTAAGAACATGTAATCTGTAAGAGTGACTATTACCCCAATTTTACCACCAAGGCACAGAATTACAGAGATTGCATTCAAGTGAACTCGAGGAGTTATCTAATCTAGTTTCTATCTCTAAGAATGACTGCATTTTAACAATCCAAGAAATATGTCCATCTTCTCTATTTTTCAAAATCTCCGGGAAGATGTTACAACTTGTCTAGCAATTTGTTCTGATGTGTAATATCCCTTGTTTTACTCATAATCCAAATCTGCAGATAAGGAGATAAAACCAGATTTCCCAGTTCCTCAGCAAATGCTCTTTATCCAGTCATTGTTACACAACACCCATAAAAATAAGCAGATGAAGAAACAGTTCAAAAACAAAAACTTCTAATTACCTAGTCAACTAATCAGCTGTTTCAAGCAATATTCATCTTGAAAACTGGCTGGTATAACAAAATTATTTGCCCCATCTGGAAATTATAGTAAATGTTTCCCAGTATGAAAACTGGTATTACAAATATTAAATGTGTCTTTATGAGTCATAAAAAAAGCTAATATTTATCAAGAAGTTTCTGAGTGTCAGACATACATAAAGGTGCATACATGCATAACATTACACTTAATGTTCACATTATTTCTATGAGGCAAGAACTACTGTTATTGTATATATAGTAGATAAAATTCAAGTTTAGAGAAGGCAAGTTGTTCAATCTCATAGATAGTGGAAGACAGGATTAAAACCTTGAAAGTTATGTTATCTTTTATTTTCTAATATTCACTTACATAAATTAGTTATTTTAGTATTCATTAGTATTAGTATCACATTACTTTAAGGTTGGATGAAAATCTATATTTATTTTTAAAAAGTATTATTCAAATTTATATTAGTCCCTCCATGTTTTTACATCAAAAGTGATCTGAGAGTACATTCTAAAGAACATGTATCAACATGACAAGTAACACATTAAAATTTGTTTTTTAAAGTTTGTTTCATGGATCTAAGATTTTTCTTATACTCATTAAGATTTGCTTTTAAAGTGTATATATAAGCTGAGTCTTAGTTGTTTGGAATATTACTCTTTCAAGAGACAAGGATGCATCTATGTCTTTTTACTATTCTTAGTGAAAAGGGGCACACTTCACTGTATTTTGGCTTCAATCTCAGTATCTTATAAAGTAAGTAATATCTAGAACCTTTCCCCAAATGTAAGCATAACTTTTAACTAGGGGAATGGCAATATGTTAGCCAAATAATTTCCTGAATAATTTGGCTTTACTAAGGTAATTTATGTACAAGTATTATTATATCATATTAGTAAAGAATCTATTAAGTATAAGCATTCTTCTAAAGAGTCAATTCTTTTTAGTGATTTCTTAATATTTCAATTTATTAGTTGATATTGATATTTAAAAGGAAAAAAACAGAACATTTGGAAGTCATAAAACTTTTAAATTGAATATATACTCCAATATTTTAATACCTTTTTCATTGTTTCCTTTCCCACTGTAATCTCATGCCCATCTTTCCCCATGCCATTTTGATAGAACAGGATTCGGACTGAGGTCTTCTCAGTAAGTTTCTTCATTCTAGTAGAAAGAATAGGCTTGGTTTTCTGTCTTTTGACATCAGTAGGAAGCATCAGCCCATTCATAGTCCAGGTTACTTTCTTCGTTAACAACAGATGGTCTAGAAGGGAATTTTTTTTTAAGTCAAGTCAATATTTGGATTCAAAATTAAAAATGGACACATCATGCTTCCCTCCTCCTACTACTTATGTCACATACACTGGCCAGTCCTCATTTAGATGCTGGTTTTCTGAAATGCTACCACCAGATTCCCACTAACCGTGACATAAGCTGTAGCAAGCTGTCTGCTCTGATAGCCTGCATAAATCATCATTTCTGAAGGGAACAGATGTTCAGGGTATGAAAGAGTAATACCACGACTTAGTCCTAATTAAAATTCACCTTAGCATGCTTCTATTACTGATCAGATGCACTGGGCTGAGAGAGTCCATTGAAAGGGCCCAAGGTCCTCTCCTTACCATAAAACAGTATGGGTTCTGAACTTTTGTCTTCTTTAGGATTGGGAAAACACTAATTTTTTCTTTAATATTATTTATTATCCATGTTACTTTTAAAGATGATGATCTCCAAACAGTAATCCCATCTATTATTCTCCTGTAACTAGAATTAATGTGCCTTTTAGGGGTGAGAGATTAAAACTACTTCACTAAAAATGAAAATCACACTTACAGCTTACTTAGACCTGTGCATTTTCAAAGATCCATGCATGAATTTAAGTTTTGAAACTCTCACTAAAGTTAATGATAGTGCAACTAAACTGC
Source organism: Condylura cristata (assembly GCF_000260355.1). Lineage (NCBI taxonomy): Eukaryota > Metazoa > Chordata > Mammalia > Eulipotyphla > Talpidae > Condylura > Condylura cristata. The sequence goes on along the minus strand of NW_004567116.1, from coordinate 18,797,053 downwards.
TATCTATGACAATGAAAATGTAAGAGTGAGACAAAAAGTGCAGTATATTGCATACTAAGTTTTGTCAGCATTCCTCTCTTTTCAAGAGGTTTTACTTCATAAATAAATAATTTGTGTCAGAATTATTTAATTTGTGAATTCAATGTGTTTTAGGTCATATTTTCTTTTCATATAAATTGCAAAAATACCATAATCCCTCCCTCGTCTACTTCCTATTTGTCCTAATGATAGAAATAAAATTTTATTTGCCTATAACTGAAATAGCTTCATTTGTTTGCACAAATTTCCAAATAACCCTTCCATGCTCATTCTTACCTTGAAAGAAGTATGATGTCTTTGACCTAGAAATAGTACTTCACATAAAATGTGCTAGTATTAATATGGTTGTAAATAACCATAAAGTTCCAGAATTATTACATTAACTGTTTAAAAAACAATTTTCTCTCTCACTCTCTCTTACATGCATGCACACTTACATGTGTACATATACACACACAGTGGGCAGAAATACAAGCAAGACTTTTGGAATCAAGTAATGCCAGTTAACTAGCTATATGACCAAGCCTTGAAGAAGAGAAAAATATTTTGCAGAAATTAGTTACTATCAGTTCTCATTTTGTCATCTGAAATTGATAAGAATTACAGTTTGAAAAAATAAACTAGAAGTTAAATAGCTCATATATGCCTAAAAGAATTAATAATTAGTCCTCAAAAATGTTCAAGCATGTTTATAGCAACTATTTACAACAGCAAAAGGTGAGAATGAAATGCTCACCAATGGAAAGATAAACTAAAGCTGTAACATATATATGATGGAATATTATACAACAATAAAAGGGATGAAGTACATATTAAAATGTGGATGAATCTTAAAACATTATGCTAAGTTGTGCCCTCCTTGGTGGCGCAGCAGGTTAAAGCACAACACAAAGAAGCTAAAGCACTTCAGCATAAGTTTAATCCTCGACCAGGAGATGATCCACATGGCAGGGCAGATCTCTCCTGACTGCCCACTGCTCCCCACAACAGTGTACTTCGTCAGTTGGTTTGTTCTGCTCCCCAGTGTCTATGGTGAATCTTTTCTCTGCCCCTACACCTCTGCCCTGTACCCAGGTTTTGTATGCATAAATAAATAAATCTTTAAAAAAAACATTATGATAAGCAAAAGAATTCAGCCATAAAAGAAAAAATATATCATTCCATTTATATGAAATAATCAAAATAAGTAAATTCATAGAAATAGAATGGAGACTGGTAATTCCCAGAGGTGACTGGAGAGAAACTGAATGAGCAAGGGGTTTTATTTTAGAATGATAAAACTACATTGGAACCAGACAGAGGCAGTAAATTGTACAATGTGGAGAATTTACTAAATGCCACTGAACTGTTCAGCTTAAAAAGATTAATTTTATGTTATGTGTATGTGTATTTCACCACAATAAATAAGGACCAAGGTGGATGAAAGTAGAGTGATATTAATGCTTAATTTCTCTCTGAAAATAATAAATAATCTCTCACTGAGATTTTTGGTAGTAATTATTGTCCAGCTGAACATCCTGCAAATGATTTGCACAGTGGAAAGGGGATAAACTATCTTTCAATGAGGTTTGAATACTAGCTCTGTTACTTGTGACTCTAAATGAGTCATCTACCTCCCTGAATGTATGATTTCTTTCTACAAGGTAAGAGTTTTATGTATAAAAGCGGGCATCTCTCCACCACCTAAGGAAGAATAAATATACTATTACATAAAAATACCCCAAATTCTGAGGTCACTCAACAAATACTGGTGTCCCTGAAATCCTGTGGAACTCTAAAGTATTGTTACATCATCCAGAATCCAACCAGAAAAAGAATCAAGTAACAGTAAACAGAGGGAACTGAATGCAAGGGATTGGTTATATAAGTGACAAGTATAAACCAAACAGCATCAAAGAACAGCGAAGACACACACAGAGAGCAACAGCAAGAAAACACTTCTGTGGAAGTGGCTGAAGGTAGATGTTATAGGTGAATGGGGCTTAGATAATCCTACTAAAAAATGATTTTCCTCTCCATGTTTAGGATGAGGTAAGTGAAGGGCTTATAATTCAAAATTTAAGGAGGCACCCTCAGAGTGATACAAGTGCAAAACCCTTAAAGCCTTGGCTTTGACTATCACTTTCATACATAAAACTCTTAAAATCCTATTAAAAGAGTGCTTACTAACAGTCAGACATGGATGCATATGATTTTATATGATATATAAGTACTGGCTCATCTAGTTTCCTCAATAAGTTTATGGGATATATATTATTCATTAACCACATCTACAAGTGAGCCACAAAGCAAAAAAATAATTTGTGCTAAATTTTGCAGTTGGTAGGTATTAGCACTGGGATATAAACTGAGTTCTAGAAACCATCCTTCCTAATCACTACACATTTTCTCTCTACCACATTTTTTGTCTCAAATTCAATACATCTAAAACAAAATTTCAAATCTCTGCACAACTGACACACCTGTCACATCTCTTAATTCTGTCAGTACTTCCACTTCTTTCAAAATTACCCATCATTTTAGGAAGATTTTGAACTTTTACCTACTACTTATTTTCCTCCAATCAATTGCTTATTAATTCAGGGATATTTATTGGCTGTGTATTCATCAGTGCACCCTCATTGTTGACAGCTGTGGACACTGTGAACAAGAGAGAAGGTTTTGTGCAACTCTTGGGAGAGACAGACAGTGAGTGGAAGACCTCTCTGAAGAGTTGGCATGTGAGTAGAAAGGCCTGCTGATAAGTAGTCATGAAACACTGGGGTGAGAGCATTTCCAGAATGAAAATGAAGCATAAAGTCTCTTGTGGCAATGAGCTTGACTTGCTTAAGAAAAATAAATTTGGATATAGAGATAATGTGTATGAATAAAACCAAAGAGGTAGAAAGAGAGGACAGCTTGTATCGGCCATGAAAATAGTTTGGATTTTATTCTAGATGTGATGAGAAGCTATTAGAGGCTCATGTAAAGAGCACACATTAAAGTGGACTGCAGGAGTTGATGGTGGTACTCTGCCAGATTCCTATTACAACCTAGTATGCTCAAATTCCAGTTACTTTGAGTTCCAACCTCTACCACTTCACAAGAGTCCCATTTTATGACTTCTGCCCATGGGTGAAAGGAACAGTCAGCTAGCCACAAAATGCCTGTCAAATGATGACCTCTTCCCCCTATAGAGTAGATCCCATAGGTAATGACTGACTGACTGGAGGACACAGCTACCAGAGTCCTCTTATCTTCAGGAGGGGGCAGCTCTGGTATATTTCTCACTCCAGATGAAGAACTTGGCTGCATTTTTTCCTCTGCTAATTCTCTCATTCTTTTACATGTGTTATCTGAGAGTATTTCTTCACTAAATAAATCCCTTACACAAAAATCCCTAACTCAGACTCTGCTTCTAGGGAAACTGACCTGAGCCAGAGTCAAAGATGGAGAACCCAACCTCTTAACTGATCTCTCTTGACAGTAATTCTTAAAACATCATTCCTTTCCATTCCAAGATGGACCACTTATCCATTGCTCTCTCAGACTCCAATCAAATTCCTAATTTATTTGACCCTACTCCAGTACATCTGACATTCTATGCTTTGGTAACAGCTGACTTTTATTAAAATGGAACTAGTTTTGAAATTTCCCACTAATGAGTGAGCAAGTCAGTTTGTTTATATGTCAGGAAGTCGACAAATACTGGGCCCATCCTGTGTGCAGACCTGTGCAAGGATTACTTAAATTTATGTCTAACAAGTTTGATGGCAATCTGGCACTATTCAAATTTTCTGGCTTTATCTTACAATCGTTTAAAGCACTATTCTACCTAAACTGATATCTTCATTATCCCTTGAATATATAAATTCTATTTTAATCCTATCTTATTCAGATTCAAGCCCTTCTCAAGACCCAGTTTAATATCATCCTTTATTCCTCCACAAGTTTCACTGAATCTCAAGAGCACATGTACCTCTCCAACCTACCAATTAATTCACTATGTGACCAGAACCTGCACAAGCACTATGCTAGGTACTAAGGAAAAATCAAAAGCCATTTGAAATTATTCTGTAGGTTCTTGATAAATATATATCCTATTTGTTTCCATACTAAATCCTCAGGTAAGAATCAAATCTATATTTCTATAAACTATCAACAGGTCTATGACACATGCTACAGACACTAGATATGAACTTTCCTTATGCATTTAAATGTTCAACTGAAAGAATTTTTCATTTTATGCCACTTTTCATAACATGCCAATCATGGAAAATAAGCTTTATTGACGGCAGTTACCTACTAACTTTATTCCCTACTTCTACCCAATATAAACTTAAATATGATTGATTTGCCACCCTGATGTTCACTGATGATCACAATGACAGAAAAAGAGAGAAAATAGGATAAACTTTAAAAAAAGAAGACCTAGAAGGAATAGAACAGACTGAAATGAGTTGAAAGTATATTAAAGTAAATTCCTACATATTCCTCAGGACTCAGTTTGGCGCTATCTCTCTTAGGGGGCCTTTTTTAACTATGATACCCTCTTTACTGCTCTCTGAACTTATCCCACTGTACTGTTACTGTGTGATTACTTGGCTAGCCATGTAATGCTAACCTGAAGCACATTGTAGATGCTCAATAAGTGCTGAATATATTAATGAAGTTGGCCTTTATACTAATAAAATGAATATATGCATAATTCTTTACCTGAGAACATCTAAAGATACTTACTTTTCCTTAAAAATATGTAATGTGGCCCTCCCTGGTGGCACAGCGGGTTAAAGCACAGCACTAAGAAGCTTAAGCCACTTCCGCATGAGTTGGATTCCCGCCTGCCCCGGAGGAGACCACATGGCGCGGCAGACCAGTCCTGACCCGCCCGCTGCTCCCCTCAGCAGTGTACTTCGTAGATCTGCCTGTTCTGCTCCCCACTCTGTCCCTGGTGAATCCTCTCACCCTCTGCATCTCTGGCCTGTACCCCAGTTCTGTATGAATAAATAAATAAATCTTAAAAATATATATATAATGTTAAAAATATCATATTTAGCAAGTCAAAGCCACAATTAGATACAATCTTATACCAGTAAAAATGGTGCATATTAAAAAAAAAACCTAGCAACAACAAATGTTGGCAAGGGTGTTGTGGGAATGCAAATTTGTCCAACCACTATGGAAAACTGTATGGTGGCTTCTCAAAATGCTAAAAATGGACCTCCCATATGATAAAGCAATTCCATTCCTGGTAATTTCCCCAAAGAACACAAAAACATTAATTCAAAAGAGTACCTTAACTCATATGTTTATTATGGCACTATTCACTATAGGTAAGCTATGGAAACAACCTAAATGCCCCAAAGTAGATGACTGGATCAAGAAGATGTTGTATTTATATATATATATGGAATATTACTCAGCAATCAAAAATGATAAGCTCATGCCTTTTGCAGCAACATGTATAGAGCTGGAAGGGATTATGCTCAGGGAAAATGGCTAAAAAGAAAAAGAAAAATACTGGATGGTTTTTCTTATAGGAGGAATGTAGGGGACCCAAATAAGGGATTGGGGGTGGGTGGGAGTAATTATAACAAAGTAAAAATCAAAATGAACAGGTAACTATCCATCAGAGACATTGTGTGTGTGGGGGGGGTGTGGAACTGCATAAAAACACAGGTGGGAAGAGCCCACAGGGGATTATGGTGATGGTGCACAGGTAAATTGGTGGTGAGAACTCGTTGGGGACCACACACAAGATGACAAAGCATACATTAAATGAAAATGAAGGATGATGTAAAAATATACTTGAAAGATAGAAAAAAGAGCACATTTAACGATGAATCTTTAAATTTGAAACTATCACTCAAAATCACTTATAATTTTTAAAAAGTAACCTTACTTTTCAGATCCTTGTTGATATTGATAATGATGGAATAACTACTGGAATATATAAACTTTTTATACAAATAAAGACTTTAAGCCACCCTGTAGAGGAACCTAATAAAGTAGTACTAATGATTACAAAAATATATTAATTTATACTGGATAGGTAACATAACCTAGCAGATAAGCACAAGGTTGTTCTTCCCTGAATTTAAATCTTAACTTTACCTCTCCCTAGCTCTGTAACCTTGTATAAGTCAATGAATCACATTTACTTTAGTTTTCTTATCTGAAAAAAAAAATGGGAACAATATAATAACTCCCTGTTGTATGGATGAAAGGAATTTCTACACATAAAACACTTATGTGTTCATAGCAAATACTCAGTAAATACCCGCTGTTATTATTATCCTCATGATCCTCATCGAGATCTTAATGTATGAAGAATGGTGTATTAAACTTATATAGCACTAACCTGTTTTATCCTAACAATCTTAGAAAGCAGGTGATATCTTCTTGTTTTATAAATGAGGATGAGAAGACTTGGAAAAAACTAAAACTGGATCTGTACTATACATCCATTAGTAGATCAGAGTACAGACCAGGCTGAATGATTCCACAGCCTGCTTTCTTAACCAAGATTCAACACATTTCCTCAAGTACCTAAACATTAACAAAAGAATTGTTCTAATTTAAAATTACTGGATTCCCCGTACTTCTTAATGACTTCTTAATGCTTTCCTACATTCTGCCACAGTCCACCATTAACCCCATCTAAAGGTAACTCCCTTTAAAGCCAACATGTTGGTCAAAATGTTTTTATAAAAACTACTATGACTCTGTTTACAAATCTTTGATTCTGTGACTCAGAATAGTCTGATGCAGTGGAGTAAGATTTCTCAATCTCAGCAAATAGTGACATTTCTTTGTTATGGGGCTGTTGTATACACTGGTAACATCTAGCAGTATTCTTGGTCTATACCCAATAGAACTCAATTAGACAACCAAAAATACCTCCAAATATTACCAAATGTTCTTGAGGGGGTGGGGGTCAAAATTACTTTCAGTTGAAAATAAATTAAGTACAAGAGTTTGATAGACAGTCCCCCTTTGCATAGATTTAGGGGTCTACCAATTAGTTATTGGAAACATTGACTCCAAGTTTTGATCATGCCTTTTCCCTCCCTCTTTGCTAGACAATTCCCTTTCTTCTCAACTTAATATCTCCTATACCAAGAAAACTGTCTTTGACCAATCCCTCTCTAGGTTTTACCTACTTGACCCTTATTTTATCAAACTTCTCTGTTTCTAAGTATATGTCTTGTTGGTCTTTGAGCTTTTCAGGGCCAAAAGTCCCAAACATTTTCATCAATGTGCTTCTAGCACATTGACTTTGAAGAGTCCTCACTGTTTGAGAAGCCAAGAAGGGGAAACAATACACAGTAGGCCCAGTGCCAGGTCAGTGTTTACAGAGTATGGAGGGCATAGAGCACAGGCCTCTGCCATAGCTTGCAGTAGCCAAGAAAGACTTCCCATGAGAACATGAGTATGACAGAATACCTGGAGTGGGCAAAAAAGGGAGAGCAAAATACAGGGAGAGGAAGCAATGTAGGTAGAGGTCAGACTCACACAGCAGTGTGATGGACCACTGGGAGGAGACTGAGCTTGGGGTAACCAAAGATGGAGCTTAGAAAGTGGAAGTAACCAGATCAAAGCCTTGTATACAATGCTGCCAAGTCCCATACCTTCCAAAGCAGGCATTATAGTCTTTGGACAAACGAGACTGCTGGAACAATCTTCCTTACATGTAAACAAAATCCACTTTTCTATGAAATAAAGCTATTAGGACAAGTGAGAAAAATCTCCAAGGTAGTGGATCCTGCTAAACAGGAATTGGCTGCAAAGGCAGGGGACCCTCACCTTCATTAACACAAGGTATTCCTCAGTATATCAGAGCTCTAAGAACACATGTGTTGATATGAAGAAGTGTGGTAAGCCAAGGTATGTGTTATTACATCCACAGTATGAAGAAAAATAGAAACTGATTCTTCCACACTAGCATGGAAAATCTGAGGCCACCCAACAAAGACCTGACTAGGTTTTAGCCTTGATGAGAAGGAGGATTGATCTGAGTCTTGGAGTGGGTGGAATGAGGAGTAATCATAAAGTGAAGAGATGAAAGGGCATGTGGGTCAGGGAGACAGGCCTCATTTTAAAACAAGAAACTGAGTACCATCTAAACCCTCCAGAACTTGTAGAAAAACATATCAGCCATTGCTAGTAACTGCTTTGTACACCTCTGTCTTTTATTAACTGTCTCATCTCAAAAACCTTACATCCCTCCCAGGAGTGAGTCTATCTGGTATTCTTGTTAAAAATTAGAAAACTGGCCCTCCCTGGTGGCGCAGCGGGTTAAAGCACAGCACTGAGAATCTGAAGCCACTTCCGCATGAGTTCGATTCCCGCCTGCCGCCTGCCCCGGAGGAGACCACATGGCGAGCCAGACCTCTCCTGACCCGCCCGCTGCTCCCCTCAGCAGTGTACTTCGTCAATCTGCCTGTTCTGCTCCCCACTCTGTCTCTGGTGAAGCCTCTCACCGCCCCTGAGCCTCTGGCCTGTACCCCAGTTCTGTATGAATAAATAAATAAATCTTTAAAAAAAAAATTAGAAAACTGCCTGGTTAACAAGCCCACACTGGAATTATAAAGAGTCTGGCGCGACAGTCACTCAGTTGTGCATAGCAGCAGGCAGTGGCTCTGAGTCTCCCAAAGGTCACAATGGCTCCTCTTTCTTCCTTACTTTCAATGATAGTTAATAAGCACCTACTCCATGAAAAGTACTATGAAAAATACAAAGAGAAGTGGTAAGTGAGGTAAAGCACCACCCCCTACCAAAATAAACAAAAGGTTGAGAGGAGAGAATGGGCAGGACAGGGCATTCCTGAGAGGATGTGGGAAGACTGAAAATCTCATATCTATAGGTTCCTGGGAGAATCATTTATCCCATCACTCTACTTATGACCATTGTCTAGTCTCAGACAAACATTAGCATAACCATTAGCCTCTGTGCAATGTAATTATTCTTGGGCTTTCTTACTCTGGCTCCCTGCCAGAACATTCACAAAGCTACATATGAATTTGAGGTAGGAGATTTTTAATATACTCCTCCTAAAACTCTACACACTGTTTGCAGGCAAACAAGCTGTTTAAAGGAGGTCTTTTCCTACCCCTCTCACCACTAACTCCTTGGGATATTGATGCTTCACCATGATACCTATTTCATTCAGTCTTTCACTCAGCTGTTAAACATTTGTTGAACAACTATTAAGTGCCTCAAGCTGTAACAGAAAATGATGGCAAACAAGACAGCTTGTTTCTGTCCTAAGAGGACTTGATCTAAAGGTGACTGTAGACATTGCACAAGTAATTACAATTGTGATTATTATAAAAGGGAATATTGAGAATGACATGGACCATATCTTACTAGTGAGAGATATAGGACTACATACAATGCCTACAAAGCAGGAATATCAACAGAAGAAACTTAGTGGTTCTCTTTGTAGAATTCCTGACTCTCTACCTTGTTCAACAGTCCTCAGTAAATCTCTATCCCTATACCCCTAACTCCAAAGAAGGTGCCCTATTCTCATCTCACCTCTTCACCTCTTCTAAATTTGATAGACACATATGGTAGGTTCCAAAGCAGTCACCACTAGACCCTTTCCAGTCTTACCTTCCTTAGACACTTCTCTCTAGAAGGTTAACTGGAGCCAACTAGAGCCAATTGGATTTGATGGCGTGTATACTGCATTCTACAGCTTAACACAGCCCTGGAAAATACTTCTCCCATAGGCTATATCCTAGGTACTGGGACTGGGATTGCCAGACCTCCTGATACTTCCCACTACTCTTCTGCAGCACTCAGACTGTTATGGTCCAAACATAGGTTCAATTTTAACTTGAAGAACCCATATCCTATTTTATTTTCATGGTTTTGTTTTTAACCAAATCATGTAAAAGATACAGCAATTTCTTGCATGCTTCCAGATTAGAGGCATTACAGTTCCTCACTCTACTTAAAAAAAAAAAAAAAAAAAAAAAAAAAAAAAAAAACACTGCCTGTCATAAAATTAAATCAACCTATTATAATTTTCCATTTTATACATGCAAGGCAAAAATCACACTGCCTCCTTCTGTCACTAGAATAAAAGCAGTAAACTTGCAACTTCAAATCCATAAACTTATTTACAAAATCTTAGTTTTAAAAATTCATTCAATGGCCCTCCCTGGTGGCGCAGCGGGTTAAAGCACAGCACTGAGAAGCTAAAGCCACTTCCGCATGAGTTCGATTCCCGCCTGCCCTGGAGGAGACCACATGGCGAGGCAGACTCCTCCTGACCCGCCCGCTGCTCCCCTCAGCAGTGTATTTCAGTCACTCTGCCTGTTTTGCTCCCCACTCTGTCTCTGGTGAAGCCTCTCGCCACCCCTGCACCTCTGGCCTGTACCCCTCAGTTCTGTATGCATAAATAAATAAATCTTTAAAAAAAAATTCATTCAATAAATTTGAAAACACAATGCCCTGTCAAGTAGGTATAGTTAATGACATTAAATATGAATAAGCACATCATTTTATGGGTGCAAAAGATTATAAAATATAAATGCTCTGACAGTAAGAAAACATACTGCTATATTCAATTATCTCATCTGCTCACAATACAACTGCTTCTATGTTTGGTAAACAGATTAAATCCAGGTCACATTCCAGTGTTCAACTGAATTTCTGAAGTCTGAAGTTACTCCCTTTTCTCTAAATTTCTGAAGTCTGAAGTTACTCCCTTTTCTCTAAATAGTTGGGTTCTTTGTTTCTGCATGTTCTTACAGGAGTGACGGTTATATTTAACTAATAATGACAGTGGTTGTCATTAGATCTTAACTCAGTAACACAAGTCTGACATATTATTTGAAGTAAGTCTTCAATTTAAATTTGATTAAAATTAAAAACATCCCATCTATTGTGCCATTCATATCACCCTTTCCCTGAACTTTTCTATGAACTTTCTTGAAATAAGGTATGGCAGCTTAAAGTTAAGGTTACCCTTGGGGTCATAAACATTTTAATATACAGTTCTCAGAACAGAGCAGAACAAGGCCAGTTGAGGCTCTTTTATAAGAAGACTTGATTTTGACTACTAGGAAAAAAACCTCAAGGCAAAAAGCACAAAACAGTGAGAGTTCATAGGTTCTAACTTTGGTTCCTGTGTCATGCAGGGATTTAATATGGATTGTATGTACTTTATGATGTCTGACCTAGTAGATACCTTTTGTAGTGAAATCAAATACTTAACACAGATAATATGAATAACTAGTGAAATTCAAAGAAGGAAAACAGATAAGAGTGGGTGAAAATACAATGGAATTCAAAGAAGAAAAACAGATAAGAGTGGGTGAAAAATACAATGTTTTACACACCTGTTATGTGGAAAGCAATTTATATTCATCATCTTATTTACTCCTAATCACAACAAGGTGAGATATATAATTAGGATCACTTTATGGGTAAGGAAACTGAGGCTTAAAAAGTGAAGTGACTTGCACAGGTTCAAACTATAGCTTTCTACCCAGGGATTAAAGAAGAAAGAATAGATAAACGTTGTTTTTATTTCCCTAAACCAAGCCAGCCATTCTGGAAAGGTAGGCGTGATGCAGATTCCAAATTAAGAGTCTTAAGATCTTAATAGCATTTGGAATCTTAACTATGTTTCTAAAATGCTACTCTCAGTGTTCTAATTAGGGAGAGATTTTCAAACAGTGTATCTTTTTTTTTTTTAAGAAAAAACAAGATAACATTCAATAAGGCAAACACTTCTGAAAGACTTAACTATAGAATACATAAATGAATTCATGTAAAGTGACAACTTAGGCAGGCAATTGCCTAAGAGAGTATTAAAGGTTACTTTAATTAAAGATATTAAAGTTTACTACAAAAGTGCTTTATTTTTAAAATTCCCTTCTTTTGCTTTCATGGCATTATTTGTTCTTATGATTTTATAATTTTTATTTCCTTCACAATGAAACTGTTAATATACATTATTTAGTTTTTCATACTTGTATCATCTATTGCTCCTTAAACTGCCTTTTACATAACGCATTCTTAAGACTTGGGAGCAAGGACCCTCCCTGGTGGCGCAAGGAGTTAAAGTGAAGCACAGAGAAGCCAGCCAAAGCCACCTCAGCTTGAGTTAGATCACAGCCAGGGAACTGACCCACGTGGCACAGCAGACCTCTACTGACACATCTGCTGCTGTCCTAGGCAGTATACTTCCTCAATCTGCCTGTCTGCTCCCCACTTTGTCTCTGGTGAATCCTCTCACCGCCTCTGCTCTGTATGCATAAATAAATCAATCTTAAAAAAAAAAAAGAGCAATGCCACACATTGTAGGTACTTGGGAAATAGCTGTTGAGTGAATAAGTGAATTCAATGTCTCTCTTTCTTAGTTCTTCCTCTGCGCCTCCTTAGACAGGGAATTATACTTTAAAAATAAAAATTATCTACCACACTCTCAGCTGTCCATTCAACTCTAGGTGATAAGGAAAATATTCAGGACTCTTTTGTATTGATACTAAATAAGAATTAAGATTTGCCTTATTTCTTTGCATCCGTGACAAAAATATCTAAAATCCTTAAAATCAGATGTGATTGGGTAAAGAGAAACTTCTGGATTTCCAAAGTTAGTAAGGTGTCTACATCTAATGGTGCATATATCATACTTCATGTAACACACCTAGTAAGGTCTAGGATAACAGCCATAATCAAACACATTTTTGAACAAAAATATTTTTCAACAAAACAATTAGTTTTACTAAATAAATTTCTACTATAAAATGATATGAAAACAAGTGATTTTCTAAAATTTTGGATTTTGCAATTGCATATAAGAGATTATGGACTAGTAGCACTAACTAGGGTTATGGGGAGTAAGTATCATATACTTACAATACAAAGCTAAGTACAAGACATGTAAAAAGCATACACTTTTTAAGTGTATTTACGGTTTTGCGGGCATATTTATTAAACAAGGTTATCTTCTGTATACATAAATTCAACATTTCATGAGTATGTCATGAATTTAGATGTTTTCGATTATTTGCTATTTTGACAGTATAGGAAGATGATACATGCCTTGTTAGATTTTCCTATTGACGAAGGGCATTTTTGGAAGAGGCCCATCATTTACAATTGTCTTCAGATCCACATGTAATTATAGTAAGGATACATGCTTATTTAGAGGTGTAAGCCTTTGGAATAGAGAAATATATAAAATATACACCAATAGCTTTACCCTCATTTGATAAAAAGAATCTTAGGCTGTGTCAGAAGAAATTGGGCTTTTTTTCTATATATAACAATATTTTCCTGCTTTTAAGTATTTATAATTGAGTGAGAAAAAAAAATGGACTGTCAAAAAATATCTTACCATATATAAGGCACCTTATATGTATGTGTGTGTGTGTGCATATTCTATATATATTCTGTGATTGTATTGTTTGGATGGTGTGTGTGTGTATGTGTATATATATATATATGGTGTATATATGGTGTGGTGTACACACACACATATATAGTATGATGTGGTATATATATATATATACCACCCCACTTCTTCTGTAACTGCCTAAATTAAGCAGCGGTCACCCTGTAGGTAAGCATACCAAAGTCCAGTATTAGGTTTAGCAGGACTAATGCAGCCATTGATACAAACAGTGCTGCAGCATTGTCTTGAGATTCAGCAGCAAGCATAACAAGGTGTGCTATAATAATGTGGGTAGTGGATCATTTCCTGAAATTTTTGCTTTAACACAACCATTTAAAAATCAACAAATTCAGGAAACATAATGGAACAGAATATAATGCATGAATACAAGTTCATTAAATTAATGCATTTTTTGAAAAACAAAATATGACAGAACATTTCATTATTGACACAGATATGAGAAAAAGTGTTACACTGCTATTTAGAATGTGTCTTGTGTGTCGTGAAATTGAAATATTTCCAAATCATCAATAATTAAAATGATGAGAATCCATCATTTCACTGACATTTACTTCTACATAAAAAGGTGGCCTATTTTAAATGTGCTCACACATATTCTTGTCAATCACAAGCTGTCACAGCAAATTATTTCATTTTGCGTATCACATGACAACAGAAAATCTCTAGGTTTAAATTTAGATCAGGTGTAGTATCAAGAACTCTTTCCCCAGATATTTTTTTTCTCTGACTACATCTTCTCAATACAGAATATAAAAGATGTAAAATCTTATTCTTAATAGTTAGTTTCTGGATAAGAAAACTCAGGGCTGAAATTAATAACTGTAAATGATAACTATGAAAACCAAATAGAATAGCATACATAAAAAAGAATGGGGATATGAAACTAAAAAATATTTTAAAAACAGAGCTCCATGCACTGAATATTTAACTAACAAATGAGGTCCAAACTCTTTTGTCACCTAATCTTTTTACGACAGTTAAGCAATTAGAGGGCATGAACCATTTTTATGCTATGTTTGTCCATAGCTCCTTATAGTAATTATAAAGGAGCTAAATTTTTATAGACTCTGAATCTGATGCAAGAATTTTCACTATGCTACTATAAACAGAAGATTTAAGAAACTGAGTGAAACCTAAATCACAGGTCTGTAATTCTATCTTCGCAACTCTAGAACCATTCATACATTTTAGATTCTTCAATGCAAGAATTACAAGATTTAGTAAGATCTTGTTTTAATTAATAGTCTTTATAAAAATATTTCTATTTTCCCCATACATATTTAATGTTTCTATTTAGGCATTCAACTTCAAAATGTAAGAAATATTCTAATATATTGCATTTCCACAGTGAATGCACAGTCTTGACCTTGGCCTGACCTCTATATGAAAGCTTTGTGTTTTGAGATATGAGATGAATAGCTCTCTGGCTTTCTATTAAGTCCAGTGCCAGTGGTTGTCAACTGTGCTACTCAAAAGGAGTAGTAAAACAGTTGAAAATCACAGATACTTTGAAAGACTTTTTCTATCTTACTAACTGTAAAACAGTTCCATGGTAATTTTCACTACCTATACTCCCTCTCAGAAGAATAAGACTAAAGTTCAGAAACATAAACGTCAACATATACACAGATTTATTTGACCTTGCTGTGTCCAAAGTTAAATAAATTTTTCTTTGGAGGATGGATTTGGTTTGCATTATTGACTAGACTTTTCACCTTTAAGAATTTACAGCATTCACCCTATTTAACTCTATGAAGACTAAGACTTTCTATCACTATTCCAGGACTCAGAACAAAGTAGATATTTAATAAATATTTATTGGTTTAAATTTAGATTGAATTGAACTTAAAATCAGAGATGACTGAAGTCAGACCATAAACCCCTTTTTTTATCTGTCTCTGATAGGACATTTTACCTGGCATATAACGTAGATTTGCAATGAATTCTGAATGAATGAAAATCAGCTCATTAAAGGAATGACCAGTTATTGATTCTAATATCTGTTAGCTAATGTATAATAACATATTCATGCTCATTTATGAAGAAAGAAAGTAAATCTGCCAACTCTTTCTGCCTTATTTACTATACAATCTTCAATTTTACAACTTCTGAGAGTTTTTCCTTAGTTCTAAATTTATCTACCACCTTCAAAGCTATTCAAACATGTTTTATTTTTATGGAACATTCGTGACAAGTTGACAAAGTACTGATTTATCCATAAACACATTCAAGAAAGGTAATGATAACCTGACTTCTAAAGGTATATGTGAATATGTGGGTGACATATATAATATCCCCTTACTACATATATAATATCCTCTTACTTACTCTTACTACCTAAATCATGGTAAAGGTTATGATATACATGTAAATACTTATGTACATTCATCTTCTTAATATTCTGAAATAAGCCAAATACCAGTCTTCAGGCTTATCTCTGAGCTTAACTTACAGAAGTGGCATTTTCCCTCACTATACTTATCCTAACTCTTTTTAATGGACATGTGATATGCTAGGCTGTGTCCAAGCTCACCTACAATTTCTTTTCTCAAAAGACAAGGCACATCTGCCACCTGCTCTACTCCGTGTCCCAGCAACAACTGTCGAGCAGCATAAAGATTGATTATCAGTCAAAAACCATTGCACAACACCAGATTTTGGTGGGTTAAGCTTGCTGATCCAGCAAGAGATGGTGTGAAATTTTCAGGAGTGTGTGCCAACATTTTGGTGCTAAAAGAACAGCAGTGCATGTCACAGTGAAACACAGCCAAAGATATGCAGACAAAGCAGAGAAGTTTTTTGTCCTGGACTTGGCTTTAAAAAGGACAAAAGAGAAGACCAAAGTCGGAGGATATTAGTTTGCACATTAAAAATCATCCACCAAACTTAGTCATGTGTATTAAATTGTTATGTTAAGCATATATGTCCAGGAGATTTTCTAAGAAGCATGGCTATTATTTATTTATCTTTTACAATGCCATTATCATATGAAAGGCAAGTATTTATTATTAATAAAAATAATCAAAGATTTTAATGAAGTGCTCATTAGATAAATATCTGAATATAAAAGTCATAAAAACATTTACCCATTAAAAACTTATGCTTTGATACAAGTAGATGATTCAATGATATAAAACAAAAGTGATCATGATTTAAAGTAAATCAAAATTTGAAAAAAAATGAATAGACCTACACTATCCCCTAGGCTATCTTTACTGAGTATCGTAGCAACAAGTTTCTTTACAAGGATGAAATTATGTTGAATTTCCAACAGAATTCAATAAGCTATTTATTTCCTCATAATCAAGTAATATCAAAGGGATAGAAATCCTCATATAATTTCACATAATAACATAAATAAAAAGTTTTTTCATCACCTCATCTGTATTGAACTCCAGAATTACTTTTCGTCTACTTATGCGATTACTGCCTAGACTTGCCTTTGATTCACTAGCTTTCCAGCAGTTGCAAATATATATATGTATATATAAAACATAGGGAAATACGGTAGTTACACATGCTGAATTTTTATGGCAAAGTTCTTATGTCCTTTAAATGTGATTACCACATATAGCACTTGATAACAGACTCTGGGTAGGACATGGGTAAAACAATATGCTTAGATAGAAATGGTACTTTTATTTTTCTATTAAAATGTTTCCCAGTAAAAAAAGATAAATGTTACTTTTTATTTTAAAACATCTCCACATTTCTGCAATGTTAGATTATGTACTTTAAAAAAGATCTTCTCCACAAATCTTACATATATACATTTCAAAGTAAAAATTGTTAATCTGCAGCATTTACTTTATGAAAAATTTTTAAGCAAAACCATAGGTATATAAGAATTATATCTTCATTACTGTTCACATTTTCATAATTATGTTAATGCATCTAAAAAAAGATCAACAGTGTAACTGAAGAAATGATACTTGAAACTCCAAACTATTTTCTGAGAGAATAAGTCTAATGAATTATGTCTGCTGGGTGTCACAGAAACTAAACAGTAAATTCAATAAACTCTGATTTAATTTATTATATTTTCACCATTTAACCTCCTGCAGGCTCCCTAATGTCTATTCAGATCTATATTAAATTAAGCACCAATGCTAATGAAGGGCAATAAACGTGGCTGTCAGTGGATTTTTCTTTCATTAAGCACATTATCCTCTTACTGAGCTGTAAATGCGTAAACATTAGTTTTGTTAAACCATGCAAAAAAGACAGGATGAAAATCATTTTTTAATTGCAATCCTTATGCAATTTATTGTGTGGGGGTAGGGTATTTCTTTCTCATTTTTACCTTTAATTTTTTTGAATGGATCTAAAAAGGGCTCTCCCATAGAAACATAAATGTCGGCTTCATGGGGTATATCTTCAGGTTCGAGGGCTTCTGTGCCGTCTGCCAAGAACACTCGTCGTGCGGCCATGTTCAGACTCAGCTTTTCTGTGCACTCCTCCAGCAGCTAGAAGAAAACAAGAGGTAAGAGACAGTGATTTAGGACAAAAAATAATACATTTCCATGAAGCAAAAGGTGCTAATGATCAACATAGTAACCCATCCAGTCACTTGCCAAGTTAAGTACTCAAGTAACTTGACCAAAATAATTATTTTCTGGCAGTTGAAAGTACAAATAAAAGGTAAATCATAGCACCAAGAATATCTAATGATTTTCTAATTTTAGTGTTTAAATGTTCAGTCAGTACAATAACTACAAAGCAGAAAGCTATTTTATCTGTTTTTTGAGCATAATTCTTATACATTGATTTTAAAAAGTAATGAAAACCTGTGAAGTCTATATTTATGTAGGCAAGTTAAAGATTTATATTACTAAAAAAAGATTAACAATATATTTTCATTTTTTATATCATAAAAAGAGTAAAAGAAGAAATAAACTGCTGAAAACTTATCAACACGTTACCAGGGTGATGGTTGATACAGTAACTTTGGCAAAGACTGTTCTAGATCCATTTTTGTATGCTGTTGCTCTAATCACTCTTGGTTGATGTTTGTGTCTTTGAGAAAACTTATGCCAATTCTGAGCTGATAGGGATTTAAAAGAGGAGGTCTCCTTAAGTCTAAAGGAAAAAAAATCACAAAAATTGGTGCACATTAATTAGTAAAAAACATAAAGTAAATACCCAGGGCATTTTTACAGAAATAAGCCTGAATGATTATTCTTGTGTATATAAATACCCCTCAAAATAAATTTAGAGTAATATTGCCCACATCCACACAAATATTTAAAAGTAATTAAAAAGAGTTTACTCAAAATAGTCATGTAAAATACATGTCAGAATAAGCCATTTTCATTATTTTATTTATTAAGCATCATAACATTCATTTTAAAATTATATGTATACTTACTATATTCTGAAAGCAAAAAATAGTAAGATGGTTTTTAATGTTATGCAATAGTAAATAGTTAATATTTTTATAAGATTATGCTCATCAAAGTTTTTTATCTTTTCAAACAGACTTGAAATTCATATAGATTATAACTGACTTTTTTTATTGTAAAGTTAATTTAAATTGCTTTCATTTAAAATTGCTTGGAGGAAACAAAAGATTTCTAAGTTTGTCTTTAGTCAAAAAAATTTTTAATTCTCAATACTTTCCATGCTATAGTACACAAAAAGGACTAATAACAAAAGTTTTATTTTAGTGTTCTTCAGTCTTCTTAATTATTAATGGCACAGTAGCAAACATCTTGAAATAAAAACTTTACATAAAATCACAATATGTTCTTCTACTCAAATATGAAACTAGTGGAAGTACCAGTCTGTTTGATTGTTTTTACCAACATTTTCTGCCTTCCATAAATAATATGGCAACAGTTTGAATATGAAAACATATACACAAAATGGCTCTATCATAAGCTCATTTCAATTTGACTTTTGTTTTTAAATATTGGTTAACTAGCAAAAATATGCATTTATAGTTAAAATACATATCCATTAGCCAAAAATATGTCATGGTCCTAGCTGGCTTCTAATTCTGCTATTCTTTTCAGTATTCCACATAATCCAGGTTGAAGTGTATCTCATGTTTTCCACAAGAATAATTAGCAACATCCTACTTCAGTGCTTTCATAGGAAAAAAAAACAGAAACATGTGTTACATGTTAACATGTTACATGTTAACATGTGTTATGTGTTACATGTTAATGTCTGAAATAATCAGTGGAATCATAAATTCTGCTTAAAGGCAAGAAACCTCAAGACTCAGTTAAAAAGAACAGAGAACAGCTTTGATTACCTCAGTTGACCCTCAGGAGCACTGACAGGTCTGATTCTCTTGGATGATGATATAAAACAAGAATTGTTTTTACTGTTTGATTTGTAGCTGTCTAGGTCTGATATTTCATCATGGCTGTGATCTGATGGTGTTTGATGTATGGAGCAATCTTGAAGTCCTGACCCTTCTGATACTGCCGCTGAATGCAAAAGTCTGTTGGGGCCAAACTGAGGCTGCAAATAATCTTCAGTAGTTTTAATAACTGCTTTTGCCTGGGATAACATAAATTCCCTTAAAAAAAAAAAAGGCATGGAGAATACAGGAAACTGATTTGTAATCACTTATTAATAACTGTAATATACTAACAAATTGGGTGCTGTATGCTAGACAAAAATCTAACACTTAGCCTTTATGCTGTTTAATCCTTACAATATTCCTGGAAAGTAAGGAGGGGGATGAACAACTGTTTTTATTCCATTTTACAGATTTAAGATATTGAGGCTGAGAAAGGCTAACCAACTTGCTAAAACTCACTATTCTAAAGTAAAATCATTAAAGTTAAATGTTTTACTTTTTAAAGAAAACTTGTGTAATGGTTGAAATAATGTAAACAAACATTTTAATTATTAGATTCATTTCTGAAAAACTAGCATGCAGCTAAATATTAGGAAGTAAAATGTTAAAAAGATATGACTTGCATCCTCAAGAAGAGTATAGTCTATCCTTCAATAGGGATGTGTTAAATGAACTGCTAAAACATTGGGTAGGTCTGAACTTTAAATACAAAAATTATTGAAGGCAAATTTAGTGTGACTTGAATAAAGTTGGTAAAGACTTAACAGCAAAAGTGGGACTAAGGTAAATAACTCATCTCAGTTTGCTCAGGACTGACCGAGCTTTGGCACAAATCCTAAGAAGTCCTTCAATCTCACAAAGGCCAGGACTATTGGTCACCCTACCTGGTATAAAGCTAGAGTAGTATTTAAATGAACCATGAAGTGTCAACATCACCAGAGATAATATGTAAATCTATGTAAATAACCATGTTGGGAAGATGACATGTAAATAGAGTTTATTGGTATAATAAAATGAAACAAGCTTCAACATATTTGAGAATATAGAGCTGTGTGATCATTAGGTATAAATAAGTGTCAGTTTGTATGTATTACTGGACTTTGAACTATTTTTATACAAAACAATTCTATCTCTTTCCAATTAGCTAGACCCACAATAATTCTTTCACATAACACTCCGTCCCAATTATAAAATACTGTATGCTCAATACAGTAAGTTTAGCACAGACAACTACTTCTCCAACTTATTCTCACACACAAATGTCATCATAAGCAAAATTATGACTTCTAGCCTGTCCTCTTCATTTTCACAAATATGTAAAACTTCTATAAAATGCCTATTTCCTCTGAAAGAATTAAAGGTAGGCACATGCTACATGGAAAATTGTGTGTATTCGCATCCATGTGCACACACACTCATATGTTGACAGGTAAAGTACTGGATCCCAGCAATTGCAGTTTGGGTTATTGTTGTCAACACAAGTTTCTATGCAAGTCAGCCTTCACTGAGCACACACAGTACTGGAGAGAAGAATGGCCTTTTCTACACTCTGAGGATCTACCAAGATTCAAAACAGTGGCAAATGTTGTCTTGAGTAGATCACTGCACTTTAGATTTGGTAAATGTGGACATCCCTTCAGACCATCTGAGCTATCAGAATTTGATGGCTGCGGTATGTGGTAGAATTTATGTCATGGTGGCAGTTTCTGCAGCAGTTTCTGCAACGATGCTACAAAAGGTCACCAAGCTTATCCACCTGGAGGAAGGGCAGTGAGCAGCCAGGAGGAAAGGTATACAAATCTCATGAACAGTTCCATAAAAATAGCTACTTAGAGGACAAATTCTCATGTAAAGGCAAACACAAATTCTTTATTTTAATGCAGAATGGGCTTTCTTTTATTAATGTATGTATTTTGCTTGTTGTCAAATATTTGACAAATGTAATTTTATGCAATAATCCATATACTTCCACCACAAAGTAAAATGTTATCTTTTCCATATTTCAAAGTTTCAATCATATACCTTCAATACAATACTTAGTCTGTTATTTATTTAATTTACTTATTTATTTACGGAGCCCACCCAACTTTGTTTTCTAGTCTGCCCTTCTGGTTCTTGTTATGGAATCCATCTGCTCCATTACTTTGTATTTAGCAATTTTATAGCCATTTCCCAGGTTGCTCTAAATTATTTTACTAGATTTTACTAGAATATAAGATCTTATCAAGTATACTTTGCCTTTCCCAACATAACTATGCAGGGGTTACCTTTCATTTTTATTTGCTGGCCTATCTGTTTTTTATCTGACAACAGCCCTGAATCCTTTTGGGCAACTCTCACCATTTCCCTTCCCCAATTCCAAGTGATTCTGATAGTGTTAGTACAACAAATTATGTGAGATTTACCTAGTAAATGGTAAGAAAGAGTAAGCTAAAATGTGCTTTTGTCTTTATTTCATAAACATTGATGATCAGTTTGGCCTAGTTCTTATATTCTTCTTAAAACTATGTGTTTCCCAACTGCTGAATAATCACAGAACATGATAAAGCTAACTTGTCTCACATGAAAACTAAACAAACTCTTTAAATCAACAAAAGATGCAAAACAAAGACACTAGGTCATTCAGCTTGTGGGGAACAGACACCAATTTAAATTTCCAGTGATAGAACTTATTGCCAGGATACACAGAAAGTCAAGGAAACAAAACCATCCAGCAGAGCACAAAGAAAATCAGAAATTCATTCACTGCTCTCCAGGATATGCTATGGCTTAGTCACAATGCTAAAAGACTGCCATGTGCTTTGACTCAGCAACTTCACCTCTTCTCTGACTACCTGCTTCC
The DNA here is from genome assembly GCF_000260355.1 of Condylura cristata. Classification (NCBI taxonomy): domain Eukaryota; kingdom Metazoa; phylum Chordata; class Mammalia; order Eulipotyphla; family Talpidae; genus Condylura; species Condylura cristata. The sequence continues at coordinate 18,774,442 of NW_004567116.1, read as the reverse complement.
TCTTTCTATATCATTATGGCCTAAGCTTCCTCTAACCTTCTCACTTCATATGGTTTCTACTAACAACTTTCCTTAATGTAGCTTCAAATTTCTATTCCATGCTACTTTCTGAGTACTCTGTCTTTATGATTCATGTTCATTTCCCCAAAAATAATTTCATTATTATCTAGTACCAGATACCCATGTGGAGAGAACCTTCAAGCTAGGTGGTATAAGACACTACAAATCTGTGGATGAAAAAGTACACATTAATGCCCCAAAAGCTATGGGTGAGGCAGTAGAATAATGATGTACAGAGGAGGCAAGACAAGGTGAGCTCTTTAATACCTCCCCAAACTGGAAAACATTATTCGCAGGGAACTTGTAAGACTTTTATTAGTACTAACATTGAAATAAGCATAGATACTGTATATAGATTGTTTGAGAAAATACCAAAGTGTGCCACACAATTTAAATTACTATCAGAAGTCTTTTACACTATGTAGCCTATTTACTACTTACAGACCATTATAATACTTCTGCTTATTTTAATATTAGCCACTTAACTTCTTATCAGAAAGAAACATAAGATTATAACACTGTGATTGTAAGCCATCTCTGGACTGTTTGGCCCAGTAGTTAGCTGTAAATATTTGCCCTAACACACGTGGGTTACATGGTAGGATGGTGCTCTTTAGTGAAAAAAAAAAAAAAAAAAACCTGTCAATATGATAATGATAACCCGATCATCATAATAAGATCTAAGTATTCTATTTTCTGGAAAATTCTAATGTAATTACTTAAATTTAAACTTTATCACTATTCAACACTGAGGAAATTTAGAAGAATTGTACCATAGATTCTCATGACAAATCCAAAGAGACTTAAAAAAAAATGCTTTGAGAAGTGGCATTCTTATTAGAACAAATTACTTCCTAAATTGGGTATTTTAAAGAGGGAAGGAAGTATTATGAGGGATAGATTATATAAAGTATAGAATTTAGTAATTCTTTCATATTCCAAACTAGTCTGAATATACCTTAATTTTTGAGATTTTCATTAAATCTAATTTATAACTTTTGCTTCACAAAGCAAAAACAAAGATTTGAATTTTAGAAGTACAAGAAAATCTGCTCAGGGAGAAGTACAGAAAAAACAGAAAAACAGACTATGATAAGATTTAAGGGTATGACTCTAGTTTTAACAGAGCAATTTTTCTTCTCATTTCCTGCTTTAATAGCATTAGTAAATCTCAGCAATTTGAGGAAAACTCCTAAAGTCATACTTGTCGATTTCATATTCAAAAACTTCTACAATTAGTGCTCTTCATTGCTTTCCTATATCCTTCAGCTATAACTGCAATACATTGTCTTCCACAGTTCTTACCTATATACCTTTTTGCCAAAGTATTCACTAAACTGACCTATCACCATTACTATACATCTTCCAGTAAGTATTTAAAAAATGAAACTGGACTCATTTGCTTATGTTTTCTGGAGCCCCTTCCATAATTCAATAATTGCCTCTTGGAAGAGACAAATATTAAATTGTTGCATGCATAAATTCCTAATTACTGACTGTTATTAATACTAGAAAGGAAAAGTTCTGGTTACTGTGAGGAAGAAATTCAGGAGTTAGAGACACAAAGAAAAACATCAGAGGCTGTTTCAGTGACAAAACACAAGAGGAGTTTACCCCATAAGAGCCTAGTCATTCTTTATTCTAAACCATTCCTTCTGATCTGTATGTTTTGTATAGTGAGCTGTTTGCTTTGTGATTGATGTTATTTCAGAAGATTTCCTAAAATCCACTCTGGAAGGGTAAAATTATTGTTCTATATCTTTTACAGTTCCAGAGGTTCTCAACCAGAGGTTGATATATAATAATTACTGTTTGGTAATTATATCATGCAACTGGACTACACTGGAAAACTGTGGGTGCCTTGATGATGGTTGTGGTGTGGCAACATATGCCTGAAAAGGTGGGAGCCTGTATTTCTGAATCATATACATTTCTATAAAACAATGTTACCTTAATTTTAAGATACTGTTTTTAAATGTTCTACAAAAATGTATTGGTAACAAATACAATTAAAAATATATATATAATAAATCAAAGCCAAGGGCTATGTGGGTAATATTGATTATTTATCTAACATTTATTGTCCCACTTTGTTCTTAAATAAAAAATCTCAATCATGATTGAGGATTCATCCTTCTGATGTGCCTTTCCCCTTACAGGAAAGTTGCAGGCTATGTAAACAGCTTATGATACAATTTTAGCAAAAGAGACAGAAGTCTTCTGGAGTCAGGTTTGTTACAACAATTACAAAGAGATATTAATTATCAAATATCCACTTACAGTTGGAGATTATTGAATGAATACATGATGAGTCTGTGTTGCAAGCAGAAAGTGTTATGCAAAAGGAACTAGCTAATATTCTGACAATAACAGAAGAAAAGATAAGAATCAGACTCTGATAACATACTTGAAGACTGAACTTAACCCTGTTATGCAGTTCTTGTTATATAAGATAATGAATGTTCCTCATTTGAAAAGTCATTTTCATTTGAGTTTTTTGTTACTATCTACTAAGAGTAGAAAACAGTTTTCTGGCCCTCCCTGGTGGCTCACGGGTTAAAGCACAGCTGAGAAGCTGAAGCCACTTCCGCATGAGTTCAATTCCTGCCTGCCCC
>NW_004567116.1:18674210-18771572 GCF_000260355.1 Condylura cristata | reverse complement strand
ACATAAAGAAAACCACATTAAATGCACTGGGTATTAATAATCTGAATTATGTTTGCTCTAATTCTAGTTTTATTCAAAACCCTTACCAATAGTGAATTACTTTTATAATGGTTTAAAACATAAACTAATTATCACTTAGTTAATCAAAAATATTTAACAGAGATATCAGCATAAAGCATAAAATGACTTGGAGTTTTTATATTCTTATCTTTATTCTTTTTTCCTTTTTTAAACTGGGGAACAAGCAAGAGGTGCAGGACGAGGATTCACCAGAGACAGAGTCGGGGGCAGAACAGGCTGACTGATGAAGTACACTGCTGAGGGGAGCAGCAGGCAAGTCAGGAGAGGTTTGCTGCGCCATATGGGTCACCTCCAGGGTGGGGATCGAACTCATACAGAAGTGGCTTTAGCTTCTTAGTGCTGTGCTTTAACCCTCTGTGCCACCAGGGAGGGCCTATATCCCTATCTTTTTAAAACACATAGTAACCTTGGTAAGTTTTGATCTCTATGAGATAAATCTGTATAGTATCAAATGGCTATTTTGACAGATCATGGCTCAATAACAAACATACAGGTCTAAGTTATCACAGTTTAGATGTGAATTCAACAGCAGAATAATGACAGTTGCCAAGAATTTGTACTTGCTGTTGTTTTATACCCCTGTTGCTTGTCAAATTGTCTCTCTTACTTATTCAGAAACCATAGAAATTTTATGGATAACAATTACTTACAATATACAACAAAATACATCAAATATCACAAATATTTTTTATTCTCTCATTATTTGGCAGTCTGCTAAATGAAGTCAACCATTTTCGTCTAAATTATTTATATTATATACTTGACATATACCTACTTCTCACTTTATATTCTTATAGCATTTGCACCTCCTTCATAAAGAACCAAGGGTTGTTATTTTTTCAATATATTCATTTGTAAAACTTAACTTTATCCTCTAATCACTTCAATGGTAATTAAACTCTAATTAGAACGAACTCATGTAAAAAAATGCAAACACAAATGAAAGTAACCCTAAATACATTAGATAATAATTACCAGCTTAAAATACTGGAATGCAATCAATAAAAGAAATAACTCCACATATGTTTGATGAATGTAAACTTTATAAAGCCCTCTGGAGTATACAAAGCAGTATCCTCCATCCTGCCTTTTCCTCAAGTTGACAAAATGAATAACCTTGGAAGATATAAACAGCTTTCTACAACTGCTAGATTTTCTAATGAAATGTGACATAAAATCATTAAAACTGAATATAAAAGTGATTAAATTTGGTAAAATGTTATAAAAATCATGAAATTATACTCTTAGATAATCATCAGTTAAAAATCATTACAACAGGGCCTTCCCTGGTGGCGCAGCGGGTTAATGCACAGCACTAAGAAGCTAAAGTCACTTCTGCATGAGTTCAATCCCCGCCTGCCCCAGAGGTGATCTACATGGCGAGCAGACCTCTCCTGACCAGTTCGCTGCTCCCCTCAGCAGTGTACTTCAATGATGTGCCTGTTCTGCTCCCCACTCTGTCTCTGGTAAATCCTTTAACCAGCCCTGCACCTCTGGCCTGTACCCGAATTCTGTATGCACAAATAAATAAATCTTAAAAAAAATTAAAAGAAAAAGATTAAAACAATACATATTATATGTAGGATAAAAAAGAGATAATGATTAGATTTTCTTAAGTTTAAAATGTAATTGTCATTTGAAATCTTTCACTTAGCATTCAGAGGTACCATATAAACATGGCAGAATACCCCAGGATACCTATTACCAATAAATGATAGATTCTGCCAGTCATGTTGCAAAGGCTGGTGTCCTGTTCCAGGTCACCTAGGAATTCACTGGACTACAGCTGGTAGGAAAAGTTTACTTTTGTGCTGTTTCCCAGAAAGTAGTCAAAGTGACTACTTTTTTTTTCCAGATACCTGACTTCCAGGTGGGAAGTTCAGACTTCTTGGCACAATATGTTAAAATCATTACACTGTTGGAAGAAGGATCCTGGAACAATAATTTTCACTGCCACAAACAAATGTAGCATAGAGTAATACACTTAAAGAAAAAGAAGAGTGGATAATATAAATACATTAAAGAATAAATTAGCCTCAGATAATAAGAGGAACATGAAGTAACTAATAACTATCAGTGCAATGAATGGATTTAATATATGTGGGCACAATTTGTTTAAAAGTACAACATATTAATTAGAAAAGTAAGTCTTCATGACATAAGAGTCAACAAATTGATAATATTTTAGTAATTCTCATTAAAAAAATCACAAAATGGTGGGAGAAAGGTAACAAGAGAAAATAGAAGGAACATCAGTTACATCAGTTAGGGGGAATATGTCTTCACTTTAACAGAAAATTATCTCTTTCTGATAATCATACCAATATTAGTGGCTCTTAGATCATCATTAGCCCTTATGAATTCGGCTCCTTTTATGTTGAAACATCATTATCTTGAAATTCATCATTTACTTAATTTTTTTTTAAAGATTTATTTATTTGTGCATACAGAACTGGGGTACAGGCCAGAGGCTCAGGGGCGGCGAGAGGCTTCACCAGAGACACAGTGGGGAGCAGAACAGGTAGACTGACGAAGTACACTGCTGAGGGGAGCAGCGGGCAGTCCAGGAGAGGTCTGCCTCGCCATGTGGTCACATCCAGGGCAGGCGGGGATCGAACTCATGCTGAAGTGGCTTTAGCTTCTTAGTGCTGTGCTTTAATCCACTGCGCCACCAGGGAGGGCCCATTTACTTAATTTTTATGGACACTGTCTTTTCCATTCAATTATCAACAAAAGATTTACTTCATTTTCTTGGTACATCATAATCAAGCAGATGGTAACAACCAGTTACAGAAAATAAGTTAAGAATCAGACAAAGAAATAAAAAAAGCATATTGAAACAAATTACTTTTTAAAAGGTTACAGGAAAGTGTCACATGAAAAGACTGACTGACATATTTTTAAAAGGACAAATAAAGAATGACTTAGAGACTCAATGAATGTAAGAAAGTTAGAAAAACAACAGAAACCAATTAAATAAAAGTACAATTAACTAATGCAAGAAGTGAATTATCTAAAAATGAACAAAGCAGGTGAATTAAAAAAAGAATGAGTATCACTGTCAAAAGAAAAACTGATAAAAATAAATTTGAAAGGTAATAGAAAATGTGTAACTATACATTACATTGTAATTGGCAACTATATAAAGGAATAGTTAAAATCTTATTTAATTTTTCCACTCTTGTTGGGAAGAACAGTATAAGTAACATGCCTCTGCAATACAAATAAAATGTAATCATTTTCTAAAAATATATCTAGTCACATAGCAATTACATGTGTAAATGATCTCATTAATGGCTAATATGTATTCATTGTTCAGAGGAGGAATAATGCAAAACAAAGACTGGATGGAAGTCTATATTTCACTTTCATGTAAACTTAATTACTCACACAAACACTCAGCCTGTGTCAGAAACAAGTGTGACCTGGTATTTTTATATGGAGATTAGCCTAATACCAAATTTATGAATATTATCTTTGATGCTTTTATAGTTTCTGTATTTTACTATAAAAACCATGGCATCACATTTAGCCAGCCATAGTTTATCAAAACCTGACAGATACTTTTTAGTTCAGTTTTTATTAGAAAAAGATATAGGAAAAATGCATATTCCTCTTGTTTAATGCTTCTGAGAAGCATAGTAGTTTTACAGTAGTTTTAGGATTCTAGTTAGGGAGTTTGATCCATTAGAGTTCAAACCATATTTTCTCCACCAGCTGAGTGATCTTAGGCAAAGTCTAGGTCTCTGTTTCCTCATGATTAAAATATTATATTACATTCCTCCCAGTGTTGATTTGAGAACTAAATAGATATGAGGGATAAATGATACACATAATGACTGACATATAGCAAAGATTATCTGTTTTGCCACCTTTACAATTAACATTACGCTACCTATCGAGTATCTAAGGGTAATCTATGTTTACTGCATCATGCATCTTTTTTTCTTCCTCTGAAATAGAAAACATTGAAGACTCAGGCCCAACAATGTTCACAGCCTAGCACTTCTCCACAGTTTTAATGCCATCATCATTAAACATTGAGCATTTACATGGACAACTTTCTAGACGCATTTTTACTTTTTTCAGAATTCAGTTTAATTGAATGATATTGATAATGAAATAATATTATTACCTCATTAAATTACTTGAATTATATTTGTAAGCTGGGTCCAAGGAACACCCATTTAAAGTGCCTTCATTGTTGCTCTGCTGTGATAGCTCTGTGGCTTTCATCAAGGGTGATAAATAAGATTGAGAAAGTGATGCTCTGTGTTCTTCTGTTTCTATTTTTGCCATCTTTAGCTAAAAATGAAAAAGAATGATATTTAAAGTACAAAATCCTGGTAATTGGCAATATTTACAGTTATAAATTGAGACTGGGTATTAATCATAATTTACTTCTACATATATGAAGAAGACAACAAAAGTAATAAAGAGAAAGAATTACATAAATGAAGAGATATTCCGTGTTCCTGAATGGGAAGTGTCAATGTGGTCATGATATCAGTTCTTTGCACCTAGATCTATCAATTCAATGTGACCCCATCCAAATTCCAGTAGTTATTTTGAGGAATTGACACTTACAGTCTATATGGAGAAGCAACAGACCCAGAATAGCCAACACATTACTAAAGCAAAGAACAAAGTTAGAAGACTGACACTACCAGACATCAATAGTTTATGATAAAGCCACAGTAATCAAGACAATATGGTATTGGAAAAAGAGAAGAAAAGAAGAAGAATGGAACACAATAGAGAACCCAGGAATATATCTGCATATATATAGTCAACTGATTTTTGACAAGACAGCATAGGCAAACAATGATTTAAAAGTAGTCTCTTCAATGAATGGTGATGAATCAATCAGATATATTATATACATGCAAAAACAATCTAAACATAAACTCTTCAGAAAATTAAACACCCTTCAGAAAAATTAAGTCAAAAATCACTCAAATAATAACCCGTTAAATATAAAATCTAAATTCCTAGAACAAAGGCGAAACTTAAATGATCTTGGGTATGGCAATGACTTTTTTTTTTTTTTATAAAATATCAAAGGCACACTCCATAAAATAACTGAAAATTTGGACTTCATTGAATTCAAAAGAATCTGCTATGTGGGAGCCAACATCAAGAGTTTGAGAAGATAAGGGACAAATAGGGAGAAAATATTTGCAAAAGAAGTGTCTGATAAAGGACTGTTATCCAAAACAAACTAAAATTTTAGAAGTCAACAGTAATAAAAGAAATGACCTGATAAAAATATGAGCCAAAGACCTTAACCGACACCTCACCATTTTCCCTGAAGGCTGACCATTCACTTCAGAGAATGTTTCTTCATTAAATCTATATCTCTGTGGCCCTCCAAGGGTGTTTTCTCTATTAACACTTCACTAATTTCTGAACTGGTCATCTATCCTTCAATCATCAAATATTTTCTGTATACTAACTATGTACAATGGATTCAATATTGAATAGCACAATAGTGTCCCTCCATTAAAATGGAGGAATTATAGTGAACATAAACACAATTTTAATTTCTTACCACAAATAATCTGAATGATAATTGAGTGATTCACTTCTCGTAACATGATATGTCCACATTAATCACAACAGAACTGTCAACATTATGATCTAAATGAAAAGTAAAAAATATAATCTTTTATAATCTCCTACCCTTGAGTTAGACACAACTAAAATTTTTGAATTAGTTGTTTTCAGAAATTCCTCCTTGACTTTATAGAGCTATAACTCTTTCTTTAAACAAAGTGTAACCACAATTGGGATAAAAATGTTATTTATTAACCTTTCTTATTTTACAATAATGTTCTAAGTGGTGATGAAAATTTAATTTTAAATTTACTATTATTTAAAATTTTTCTTCATATTCCTAAAGGAGGAATTTCAAGAGACAGTGAGGACTATAAATTGTCTTAATTCAATTTGAAAGTCACATAATTAAAAGAAATTCCTAAAATATACTATATGTTAAACTTCTAGATATTTTAAAGATAACTGGGTGCAAAATATCTAATTAGCCCAGTGCCCCTTTTTCTATATGCTTAAGAGAACATATCCAATTATCTTGAAAAAGGCAATTAAAATTACTATTAATAATCATAATACCAGGACATGTTATAATTCATTTGATAATTACATTTCCCACAAAGATACTGTCAACATAAACTGTGAAACTGCAGATCCATCCTGTTTACAAGTATCAGAGACAATATGCTCACTATTCCGTTGTACTAAGTGTTGTGTTGCAGTTTTTCTTAACAGGTAATACGTGACATGAAACATGTCTGATTTTATGTTCATAATTCCCATTCTGATGCTTAACATTAAGAAATTATGTATCACCCATGTCATAAAACAATTTAAATAATAAAACTAATATATATAGTAGCAACTACATGTCTTTCATTGCAATATAAAATATAAATCTTTTGTTCATAAATATTAAAGAATGCAGTCAGAAACACAAACTACTTATACTTTTTATTTATGTCTAGCATTAAGTATTTTGTGTAAGAGCTCATTCCTTATATTTTCAAAATTTTTCTATGACTCAAAATATTAAGTCAAAGAAAAATGAAGAAGACACTACCTCTTAAAACTACCTTGTGAATTTTAAAAATTCATTATCTCTTTTCTTTATTCTAATTTTTATAATAAGGAAAAATGTAGTTATTTTGATATGTAAAAACATCTGCAGGAAAATACCATTTAAGCCAGGCAGAGATTTACACTATTTATTGTTATTTTTCTTCAAATATACATATAATAGAATAAATATTTTTCTAAACACCATAGTAAGTACAATACATGGTTCTGGCATATTTGCTTTTTTTTTTTGAAAAGGTGCTCTGAATCTTAGACAACATAAATACTAGGCAGTGTGGTGGTTGCCATAGTAACAAGTAAATAGGAGCATTAAAATACATGCAATTTTTCAAACGTATACACTTTTTTCATAAATATGCACATCTTACAGGTAAAAGATTATTCAACCTTTGCTTTAGCTCCCTTTTTAGAGAGAAAACCTACTTCTTTAGAAATAAAAGAATAGTATAAGCAATGGAGAAGGCTTGAAAGTTTTAAAATACTATTATGAGAATTATTAAGGTTTTTATGTGAATTTTCCAAAATGAAGAAACAAACAAAACCTCATTTTATTCTATATAACTTTAGTGGTCTGTTCTTTAGGTAAGGGTAAAAATGAACAAAATTGGTTACCTCTGTTTAAAAAAAAAAAGGGGGATTGATTTATTTATGCATACAAAACTGGGGTGCAGGCCAGAGGTAAAGAAGTGGTTAGAGGATTCACCAGAGACAGAGTGGGGAGGAGAACAGGCCAACTGACGAAGTACACTGCAGTGGAGAGATCTGCTACACCATGGGGTCAACTCCAGGGCTGGGGGTCGAACTTGCAGTGAAGAGGCTGCTATGAGTTTCATGGTGCTGTACTTTAACCTGTTGCGCCATGGAGAGGGCCCTCTTTACCTCTTAAGTATTACATTTTTTTTCCCCATAAGCTTGTTATTCACATGCATTATATACAGCGCTTGGCCCTGAAAAGCTGAAAGTCTTGTTGATCATAAAGAAACACAAGAAGCGTAATGCTAACCCAAGAGCTACTAACTGAATATTAAATCATCAAAACCCTTACATCAGTGTGTTAAATTGCAGTTTAAAGAATTATTTCTCGGCCCTCCCTGGTGGCGCAGTGGGTTAAAGCACAGCACTGAGAATCTAAAGCCACTTCCTCATGAGTTTGATTCCCCCCTGCCCGGGAGGAGACCACATGGCGCGGCAGACCTCTCCTGACCCGCCCGCTGCTCCCCTCAGCAGTGTACTTTGTCGATCTGCCTGTTCTGCTCCCTACTCCGTCTCTGGTGAATCCTCTCACCCTCCGCAACTCTGGCCTGTACCCCAGTTCTGTATGAATAAATAAATAAATCTTTAAAAAAAAATTATTTCTCTTCTTCCCTTACAGGTTCCCTGGAAGACAGTAAGAAAGTGTTCTGAATTTCATCCTTACAGCTTGAGAAGAGCTGGGTTGGAGAGGGGAGCAGTTCTATAAGCTATGATGTGAAGTTTGAAATCCACTGAAATATATTTGTAAGTCAATCAAACAGGTTGGGAAAGTTGTTCAACCTTTACTGAGAAACAAATTCTATCTTATCACATAAATTTGGACTTCCAATAACAACTATTATGCAAGAGTGAGAATTTAAAATTTTAAAATATCATCAGCTGTCATGGTTCCATATATCAGGTGACAAAATAGTCACTCTAGGACTAACCTTTTGCTCATTCCTTGATAAAGAAACCACCCATTGTAATGGCTTAAGGATTGACTGAACCTAACACAACAGAAAAAATAATTAGAACAGCCTCAGTAGATGTATGCATGATCTTATTTACTATTTTTAAAGAGAAATTATTCCCCCTGCCATCAGGGAGATAATAAAGTCCAAAGAAGTTTAAAGAATGAATTAATTAGTGAAACATTTCTGACTATCAAAATAGGATAGGTGACACACATGACGTAACTACTACAAAAAGAGTCACCTTCTTTCTACTCTTCCCTTATAATTGTTTACACTGTTTTCCTCTGCTATAAAAGTAATAATAAAATATTCTTGCACACTGGAAAAGGGAAAGCATACCCATCTTTAAAACAAGGGGGAAATGATTTTGGTAATTAGCTTAGTTTAACCTGGGAACATGCAATAACAAATTAAACAGCTAATTAGTAACATAAAAAATACTAGAAGCATATAAAACACTAGAAAATAACCAAAACGGCATCTGAAAAGCCAACTATATCAGATGAACTTAATACCTTTTCTTTTTTTTTTTTTTAATAGAATGACAGTGATATTACCAAATAAGAAATGAACAGTATTCTGTTTCAGGGTAGTAAATCTCACTCCACTTCCTAATCCAGGATTGAAAAACAATGATTTATAGAGAAGAGATTTAAAAACTGGCTTCAACTAATCCAATGGCTGTTAATAACTCTCTCTCTCGATAATCTGTTTCAAAACCTAGTCAAAGACTGATGACTAGTCAGGAATTTTCGTCTCCATCATGTTTTTTTTTTTTAAATTTATTTGTGCATACAGAACTGGGTTACAGGCCAGAGGTGCGGGGGCAGTGAGAGCATTCACCAGAGACAGAGTGGGGAGCAGAACAGGCAGATCAGATCGTTTACTGCTGAGGAGAGCAGCAGGCGGGGTCAGGAGAGGTCTGACATGCCATGTGGTCACCTCCCAGGGTGGGCGGGGGTCGAACTCATGCTGAAGTGGCTTTAGCTTTACAGTGCTGTGCTTTAACCTGCTGCACCACCAGGGAGGGTCCTCCTTTATGTTTTAAGTCTATCACATCAGGGCCCTGAAATCTCTAAAATTTAAAAAAGTTATTTCCTTAGTTTTCCTTTAAACTTCTCCTTCCATTTCCATAGGGAAATGACTTACAGCTTCTATTAAGTGTATTAGGACAAGAAATAAACTCAATTTAGGTAGGAATTTTGAGAGAGAGAGACTTTTGTGAGTGAATTACAAAGATGTCCTTTAACTAGAGAAAGTGTTAAGTATCAAAGCAGGGCTTAAATACAAGTGCTTATAAAAACACCTGAAACTTGAAGAACATAAAGAATAGTTTCATTTGATGAGAAAAGTAATATGACTAAAGGAGATCAACTGTGCAGAGATAAGAGAATTCATTTTTCAAGGAAAGACATCTCTATCTCAATGAGAACAAATAGCTAAGTACATGGAAGGGTTCAAAGTACAGACCCCTCGTGGGAGACTCCTGTTGGGAAAGAAAGTCAAACATTTGGTTTAAAATAAAGAACGAGACAGGGCCCTCCCTGGTGGCACAGTGGTTAGGACAGAACTGCCTGCAGCTGCTTCAGTGCGGGGTTTGATCCCCGTCCCCAGAGATGATCCACATGGAGAGGTAGACCTCTCCTGGCCCAGCCGCTGCTCCCCTAAGCAGTGTATTTTACTGATCTGCATGTTCTGCCCCCCACACTGTCTCTAGTGAGGTCTTTCACCACCCCTGCTTCTCTGGCTTGTAACCAGTTCTGTACAAATAAATAAATAAATCTTAAAAATAAATAAAGGCCAACATTATATTGAGCTGAGATTCATAATGGACCAGGAAAAGTGCTAATCCTCATTAGGTAAAAGAAAAAAAAAATCCCATTTTCCCCCAACTCTTGTTACTATTTAAAAATTTAGATATCTTAGAAAGAAAAATTTAGCCACAGAATAGATTCTTTAATCTTCACTATTTAACTAAGCCTAACTTCCACAGGAAAAAGTCAATCAAGGATGCTCCCAAGCTAGAGAGGGACAAACTCCTTGCATATTATTTAGGAACTCAAGAAGGAAATAGGAGACAAATAACTACTCCTAAGCTCTCCCTTTTGCTTCTCAACATAAGGCAGTCTTCTATATATAAAACATTCCAGAATATTTAGTAGCAAAAATGACATTATGAAGAATTTTTGCCAGCTACAACTGACTTCACTTTAGACTAATAAGAACAAGTGGAGAATATATATATTTACCAAGTCAAGACTGTAATCAATTTATTTGCTGTAATAACTGAAGGGGGAACAAACTAAATAGTCCTATAGCTTCAGATTGTACAAAGGAAGTTCATTGTAATGGGAAGAACAGTGGATATGGGACAAGAAGTATGAGAATTCTGATTTTATTTTTGGGTCTGAGGTAAATTTAAACTTTCTTGGATTCATATTCCTTATATGTCTAAAAATATGCTTGGAAGAATGATAGAAGAAGGGGACTCAGAGTTGTTCTATCTCTAAAATTTTGGCCATTTAGAAGATCTTTCAGATGTAGAAATTAATGTGATGTGACAGAAAAGGCAAAACATTTGAAGTTAGCTGACTTGAGTTTGAGTCTTTCCTTCCTACAATATTTTCCTAGGTATATGATAAAGAGTATCTGCCTTATCTATCTTACAGAATTGTTACACAAACCAAATGAAAACATATATGTGAAATTACATGCTAATTATTTATTACCCCATTTTTGTATTTAGTTCTGAACCCCCCATTGCCTAAGGAAGAAATTTTAGACATTGTGGAATGTGTTTCAAAGACTCTTTTGATTATTAGAGAAGATGAAACTATCAGTAATTTACAATTTAAGAGTGATTGTTTCCTCAGTTCTTATATTGCTAACACTGGACAGTCGAGGTTCGAGTGAACTCAGCTTCAAGCAGCTATTCTTTTCTTAACAAAAATAACTGTACTTTCTCGATACTCTAATGGAAGAAGTGAGTACTTTGACCCACTTCTCTTTAGTTTCTACCTTTATTTGCAGTAATTACATAAGTTTTCTTATTTCAGTATAGGAAAAAAATTATGTCACAGAACAATGTATGTATATGTGTTCAAGTTCAGAATTTTAAGAACCTAATTTAGAGAATGAGATAGTGAATTTTGTTGGTATTTACCAGTATAGCAATACAGTATAATGTGCAAGCTACTTTGGTTCTTAATATGGTAGAGGTAGAAAAAGAGAAAAAAAGAATTGGTTGGGCTGTGAAAAAGATAAACTTAAAGCATAAACTAAGACTAAGGTAAGGGATACCATAAAAAGGATTTAAGGGCACTAGGGAATCACCATTCTGTTTCTGTAAAGTGTGCTAGTTGGATCTGCTCTATAGAGGTTCTTGTGGAGCAAAGTCTTGGGAGATCACCAGATGAACAATAATAAATTAGGAAAGTTTAGCCTGTAAAAATATTGTTAAAATATGCTACTAAAAAGGCAGGGTTTGGCTGAAAAATTGATTTTATCATAATGACTCTGACTTTTCCATGAATAAATGTGATGAATTTCAGATGATTTTCCTTAACTTTCCAGAATATAAAATTTTCATTTGTAATTGCTTGGCACTTTGAAATTATATAAAATGGAAACACATAAGTTTAAGGCTGTGATGCAAGTACACTAACACTTGCAGCTTGATAACAAAAAAAAAAAAAAACCTGTTACTGAGGATCTAAATAAACCTCATTTTACATCTGGTTACAGTTACTTATCTTAGTGTTTCTTTTACCAAATTACTTGATTTTAACCTATGACTAATGCAAGATCTATTTTTACGTATATATTTTTTGTTTGATATAGCTATTCATTATACTATGTCTGTATGTATGATATACCAACAAAATTCACTATCTTGTTTTCTAAATTAGGTCTTAAAATGCTGAACTTAAACACACACACACACATATATATATACACATTATTCTATGAAATAAATTTCGCCTGTACTGAAATAAAAAAAACTTATTTAAGTTACTGAAAATAAAGGTAGAAATTAAAAATGATTTCTAAAGACTAGCATTGTAGATCAGGATTTACACTACAGAGATTTTTTTTAAATCATATATTCTTTCAAATTAATATCTGTCTGTCTTTCTCTAATGCTCCTGCTTCACCTGCAGCACATCAGACAAGGTAATAATTTATGATAATCATATGAAAATATACAATTAATATTCATCACCTCTCATTCCTCATCACTTTAGATGATCAGTAATGCAGAGTGAAAATGCTGTCAGATTTCTAATTGCTTTGTAATGGGCTTGAAACAGGGAAATCATTAAAGGCAAACAATCTGTCATTTGTCTGTTACTTTAACTATCTATCACACAAAAACTCATTAAAGAAATTGCTAATGAGCTACAAAAGACTATACTCATGGTGTTTCTGTAGTAGATTAAAAAGTAATACTATGAATCTATGAATGCCAGAAATATTTTTTAAAATATGATATTTTGTGGAAATTCATCAGAAAACATCTATTCTTCAGGATATTTTTTAAGCTGTGTGGTTTCATTATTTTGACATCTAATCCATCATTGCAGAAATCCCTTTAGCGTGTAAGACTTGTTTTTCATCAGTCTCTAAATAATTAAACTGAAAGGTTGCAAGAAGATGCTGAAATGCTAAATGTGTTTATTACTAGTAAGCTGACATAACTAATAAATAGTACTACAGTAACCCTCATGTTAAGTGAAGAATATATTTTAAAATTTAATTTTTATACTTATATATCTGTGGATTGAACTGTTGAATTTCCAATGCTGCATTTATCCTGAATATTGCTATAATTATAAAAATATATATTCAATTATTGAAATAGGTTATAATAACATTAAAATTCATAAGAACATTAACCACTTTGAAATTTTAACTAATAATAAAATGTTTCATAGCATCACTTCAATTAATTTGGGGTAGAAGGGAGACAAATCATTTATTTAAGAGAGCACACCAAATTCTACATGTCTTTAACAATGCTATCTTTCTAGATAGGCAGCAGAAAAAAGAAACCATGATAATGGCACTAATCAGTTTTAAAAATCAAGAGATATCTAAACAAATAAGCAATAAACTCAGAAATTTTTTGTAGTTTACACAGTCTGGTAGCATTTTATTTTAGGAAAAAACAGAGGAATAAAGGTGACAGTTTGACTAACTAAATTTTTCATTTTTGTGATGATAAGTGAAATCATAAATTTAATTTTTGATAACAAATATAAGAATCTTAGCATTAAAGTCAAACCTCTTTTAAACATGTAAACCTTCACTGTATGTATTAGAATTCACACACACACACACTCGCTCACACATAAACTCCAAATACAATGGTATGTTTAGCCAGGTGTTGCCACTGATATATACCAGTGAATTCCAAACTAACTTCAAAAGGTTCCATAACACCCTGGAAACATCTTCATTATACTCTCTAATTGACTTAAACAGACTTCATATCAACTGTTTAACACATTTTAACCCATAAATTAACACCCCTTGATCATTCAGATTAACCTTCCTCCATGAGTCAAATACATCATAAAAATAAAACTTTTAAAAAGAAATTCAAGCTTAAAGGACTCAAATAGGTTAGGGAGAATTTTTTTTTTGAAACAGCACATACTTGAGGGGCACCACATTGAAGAGATTACGAGAAGGTTTCAGATTCTGGGGTAACTGGAAAATGCACTGAAGAGTCAAAGTGGCCATTAGAACAAAGAGAAAGGGTGAAGAACTAATGATGGAAATGGTAAGTTGGAACCTATAGTGATTACTTAACATTAGAAACAGATGATTGATCATATACAGTTTATTTAATAGGTTCATGAAATGAGTAAAACATTAGATGTGAAGAAGCCAAAGGGCAGGATCAAAAATCCCACATAAAATAATGACTTTTGAGAGATCTGAAACAAGCTCGAAAGAGCACAGACACAACTGTAGTTAAATAAAGAAAAAAACTAAAACTGGGATGCTGCCAGTGAAAGGTATTTACCTTTCTCTCTCCTATTTAGCACACTGCCTTGCACCACTTCAACAAAAGTTCACGGATTCTACTATAGCTATAAAGACAAAAGAGAGACTACACTGTGTGTAGACAATCAATAGGGGAATAATGAAAAAAAATTCTAAAAGATGAAGCAATATTGTTCATTATAGCTGATTCTCTCTACTGTCTAGAGCTTTATGATAATCTGCCAAAAGAAAAAAGGAAGTTTCTCGAATTTTCGCCATTCACCTCTCCCCTCCTTCGAAGTATTATTAACCTTAACACTCCCATACATCTTCTATGTTGGCTTCATTTTGATTCAACGATTTTAATCACTCAGGTAATCTGCCTTATTCATGTAACTGAAAGCTATAACTATCACTGAACCTGTTATTTCCTCTGGTTGCTATAACTTTAACTGAACCTGTATTTCCTCTGGTTATTTCAGTTATTTATTTAATTGTCTGGCCATCCAGACAAACTCTTAAGTTTTTGAGAGGGCTACAGCTGACTACATATTTTGTTCCTTAACAGAGTGTGGAACACACAGTCGTTCAACAAATGACTTGACTGAATGAATAAGTGAATAAAGGCTAAAAGTACTATCTCTTATTTAACCTTATCACACACTAATTCTTGGTGATTTTTTCTACCTTCTTGGTAGATTCTAAGTTGGTCTAAGGATAATAATGTTATTTCAGAACAACAATATTTTGTGGTACAAAATACATACAGCTAGTTCATGATATGCAAATCTTAAAAAATCAGAGGTAAATGATGTCAAGGAAATTAAAGAAGAGTAGGTGATGAAATCAGTAGACAGAGCCAAGTGTTCTTCAGGTCAATACTCAAAAATGGATAAATGGATCATGTGGAATTTCTATTTTTTTATTTTAAAAGACTAATTTGAAGAGATATATACATCCTCATGTTTACTACAACTTAGTTACAGTAGCCAAACAATGGAAAATGCCTTAGGAAATGAACATATGTGTGTGTGTGTGTGTGTGTTTATATACAATGGAATAGTACTCAGCTATTTTAAAAAAGATGAAATCCTGATATTCGTAGCAACAAGGATGAACCTAGCATTTGTGATGCTTAGTGAAATGAGGCTGCTAAAGAAGGCCAAACATTGTATGAGTTCACATACATGCAGTATGTAAAAGAAACTAACTAAATAAAAGAAAAATAAATTGGAATACAAGACCAATTAGCAGTAACCAGAAGGGAAGGTGATGTAAGGATAAGTAAAGTAAAAGGGGTTAAATATATGGGGAAAGACAGAATTGGATTTGTACTGGTAAACTTAATGTAATATATACACACTGAGTTTTAGAGGGCCAAGTGTACATATAATCTTAGGAGAAGAAATCTTTAGCAGAATTAATATGAATTGCAAATATTATCCATCAATAAGAAGCATTCTCAGTTTACCTACCTGTTCATGCCTGGTGAATACCAACTTAGTTTATAGGCAGGCAAGCATTAACGTGATAAATTGAAAAAAATGTGATTTTTTTTTTTGGTTTGGGATTGCTACAACTAAGGGTCCTAAAAACTGTTATATTTGTTTCCATATTTAACTATAGGTATAATACTTGTGTAATCATCTTGAAATCAATTGTTTAATACTTGCCTATCTTTTTATGTGAGATGCTGATGACATAGGAATTGAGAATTTTGGCCTATGTTTTTCACTTGCAAACTATAGTTCAACAGACATTTGATACTAGTAATCATTTTTAACTCAATTGTTTGTCACTTTCATTGTTTTGTTTGGAAATTCCTAAAATACCAGTTGGAATTTTCAATACTCTAATATATCAAAAATGAGCAACAAATATCTCACTATTAATAAAGAACAAACTAACCTTTATAGTGTGCTTACTATTTTCAGTCTTTATTATTTAATTTTCATAACAACCTAAAACCATTTTTATTACTATTTTACAGGGAAAGAACCAAGGCACAAACGTTAATATAACTCAAACAAGTTTATATAGCCAGTAAAAAGCTGCGCCTGGATTCAAGTCTATGAAATATGATTCCAGAAGTCATGCTCTTTAACACCAAAAAAAAAAAAAAAAAATGTAAGTACCTGAGCTTAGTTACCCTAGAAATAATATATAGACTTGCTAAGAGCCTTATTCCACTACTAGACAATTAGACTCACTGGGTTGCCACACTGGGTTAAAGTGAAAGTGAAGCAAGACAATAATTATGAAAACTTTGAAGATTTTAAAGTCGAGTGATAACATCTTCTAAAAATTAGGTTGAACACGTTTCCAGAAAAAAAATAATAAAAGCGATAATAAATTACTTATCATATGTTACATTTCTCCTAATTTTCGAATGAGAACGTTCTAAGAAAAGTGTAGGGAAAAGAACGAGACCAGGTCTGCTTATACTTTCCAAGCCTAACCCCAACATTCTCTCATTCCTCCGCGCCCCCTCCTCCCCGCCCCCCCCGCCATAATACTTCACGTACAACAAATACAAAAGGACTGGGAGCGGCGCTGAACCGGGCAAACCAAGGAAGTTTGGGGGAACAAGAAAGCAGCCCAAGGGACAAAGGTGCTAACTGAGGAAGAAGGGAACAGGGACGAAAGGGAGTTAGAATGAGGGAAGGATGTCTTTTTCCACAGGTTAGGCACTTACGGCTAAAAAACTCCCCGGTATCCGCTACTGGTTACTATAGCGACCGCATCACGGAGGGAGGAGCGCCGCTTCCGAAGTGTGCGTCCGCTTCTACAGCTCGGCTGGAAACTTAGTCACGTCCGAGTAATGACTTCCGGCGGAAGAAGAACCCGGTTCAGCGCTCTGGTCTAAGCTGGCTGGGAATGGGAGATGATGATCCGGTGAAGTTTGGTAAGTTTCATGTTGCGTGAGGACTGAAAAGGGTACTCTCCTTTGACTGGGCGGAAGAACCGACTGTGAATATAGTGAATTCCTAATTCTCAGTTTTGTGGCGCCCTGCTGTCTGGTTAGGTTCACAGCTGTGGGTAGAGGCTGTGGTTTCAGAGGCTTCTGGTGGAGTCTCTTTCCTTGCAAGGCTAAGTATCCTAGCTGGGGTAAGACGGGGAAATCTGTCTTGTTGGAGCCTCTGCAAAAAAAACAAGGGAATCCCCTCCGCCTTTCTGGTAGTCTTCAAGGTAATCTGGAACATATGGACTGGAAAATTTGAGAGGAAATGACCTTAGACTCATTTTAGTCCTTTAGTTTTTGCTTATTTAAAACACTTCTTTTGTAAATATTTAATAAGCTCTTCAAATGTGTTTATTGAGTACTTATCTTGCGCAGGCTTTGCCAGAAGATTATCAGAACTGTAACTCGGGTTTGATTGATCGAATTCTATTTTGCTAGTGTTTGTATATTTTTTAAGATGTAAACGTATTTCGTGAAACATGTAAAAGATTTTTCATTAGTGTCTATATGTAAATACGTGAAATTCTTGGGAATTTTAAATGAAACATATTTCATCAGATTGCATTCTAATCATGATTTAAATAACTTCGTATTTTTAAAAAATTAGAAAAGCACTACTTATTTCTTAGAGACACAAAAACTGTAATTGATTGTCAACAATATGTTCTATTCAGCTAATCTGAAAAGGCCTGCTTCTTGTTCAATAGATGATGGCATTGAAGCAGACATCAAAAAAGGATTGGTACAGCATTTTGGGGGCAGACCCATCTGCAAGTGTGTCAGATCTGAAGCAAAAGTATCAAAAACTTGTATTAATGGTAAGTCTTTTCAAATTTTAAATCACAGGGGATAATTTGTCTTTATATGTGACCAGAAATTTAGTTTTTCAAAAATGATTATAGGACATCAAAATAAATATATGAATCAAAGTTTGTATTTGAAAGTTTCAGTAATGTGAAAAAGTTGGTTTTGAGCTAGAATAACAGCATGACAGCATGATCTGAGTCATGCTGATTGAGTTAGACTCTTGTTTTATCACTAAGAACTTAAAAAAGTGCCTTTACCCTGTCTGTACTTCAGAGAACATTAACTTAAATAACTAATGAAAAATGCTTAAAATATGACATATATTAAGCAGAATTGGCATGCATTTACCACTAGCTATGTTCAAGAGCTTGAATGTGGCTAGTCCAAATTGAGGTGTCCTGAATTGTAAAATACTCATTGGATTTCAAAAACTTGGAATGGTAAAATCTGAAAATTTTTAATGCCATTACATGTTTAAATGATAATATTTTGAGTATATAAGCTATTTTGTGTTAAGCATTTTGGGGGAAGACACATAGTCTGCACATAATATATGTACATAAATGTGCACATACAATATCCTAATTTCATTGGCTGCTTTTAACTTTTTCCTAACATTGTATATGAGGCTTACACTTATAATTCATATTATATTTCTGTTGAGTAATGTGAATTTAATTCATTTAGATACTATTTTTCACCCAACTCCATCATTTTGTAAAATGAGTTAGATTTATAAACAACTCTTTCTGAGCTGTTCATTTTTTCCAATGTATATTGTAACATTTCTTAAGCTAATGTCACTAACTCTGTCATGGTCTCTAATTAATTCAGTTTACAGAAAGAGAAAAGATTATTTATTACTTATATAGCATTGTTTCTCTAGTATTTTCAAGAAGATCTATGAGATTTTTCCATAGTTGTTGTGAAAGATGATAGATGTCACTGTCAGGAATGTCCTAGTATTTCTGGTATAGGTAATAGATTGGATTATTAAGGTTTCTTCTGCCTGGAAATTTTTGGGAATTCTATCAGTAAAATCATGTTGTTCTTATTGCTAAATTTCCTCCTATTGTATTTTCCTTGTATCTCAGTTAACTGGGAAATGAGGCTAAAGAAATTATTTAGATTTAGATTGTTCAGGATCTTGTAGGTCATGATGATCTAAAATTTGTTAATAAGAAGCCATTTGTACTTAATGTGATAGCATCTGTCAAACACCCAAAGTGAAATGAACCATTTTGCTTATCTGCTAGCAATGCATGGGTGAGTTCCAGTTGCTCTATATCTTCATCAACATTTGATGCTGTTGAGTCTCTCATTTAAACTATTGGGGTTTCCTACTTTTACTACCATTTCTCTGGGTAGGATAATTTTTTGTTAAGTGTACCTGTTCTATGCATTGTAGAATTTACAGTAGCTTTCTAGGTGCCAGCAACAAGTAAAAATGTGTCCTGGATGTCAAAACAAGCCTCTTCCTGCACAGTTCTGTTGTTTGTAGTGTGATAACATTGTGCTTTGATTTTTGTATTTTTCTGGTGATCAGTGATATTGAGCATATTTTTATGTGATTACTAGCCATATGCATAATTTTCTTTGTGAAGTGCCTTTTAAAAAAATTGATTCTTGATCTTGTATACTTAAAATATCTATTTTCTCTTAGTTTGTGCCTTGATAGCTTGTTTTTCTGAACATTGTGTTCTCATAAGCAGAAGCTTTTTGTTTTGCTGAATTACAATTTATAAAAATTTTACTGTCTTGTGCTTACTGCATCTTTTCCAGGGCCTCCTGTGTTTGCTGCTAGATGCTTTATAGTTAGACTTATGAATTTTGTGTCAGGTTTGAGATGGGAGATGGTGTCCGCTTTTCCCTTATACCTAGTTGTTCATCTTGTATTGAAAAGATCTCTTTCTCTTTATTGGATTGTTTTGACAGTGTCATTCTGTTTTAGATTCTGTTCTGTTCAATGTACTTGTTTATCCTTTCACTAGCATCTTTGTTTGATAAACCTTGGTTTTTATACTCGGTTTCTGTATGAACAAATAAATAAATCTTAAAAAAAAAAGTACATACAAAAGTAAATACAAATGTGTGTTTGTCTATAAATACATATTGATGAAAAATGAAAAATTATACTGAGAAACATTTATTTCACATACCATTAATCTGTTAATCTGATCATTTGCTATATAAAAATAAAGGTAATTAATAGCATTTCTAAGCAGTTTTTGATTAATAAGGACTTTGCATGTTAATAAAATTGCATCGTTCGCTTTATGAATCAGTTTTTAAATTTTCCATAAATGCAAGTTGAATAATAATCCATTGCTTAAAGTGGGTAAGGGTCAAGAATGAGTAGTCACATTTCCCCTAATTTTCTGCAGTTTTGTGTGTGAAAATTGCTGTTTGTTAAAGATTACATCCTCCCTCTCCCCCAAAGCTTTGTCAAACTGTTAAGTAGGGCTCTTTTCCCATTGATGTTGATAATGTTACAGGTACCTTTCAACTGGAAAAGAATTATTGTGTTGGAAAATTATATGCTGCTGTTACAATATGTTCCATAATCTTAAAGAAAATCTATACAATTTGAGGCAGAAATGTACAGATGCTCTTATTCTCAGTGTTGAAAGGGTATGAAATGCTACTTAATATTTGTAGGCATTCAAAGGGCCACTTTTGATTACAAGTGATTATAAATTGGTATTAAGTTAGCTATGTAATGCATTTTAGCATCTTTAAGAGGAAAGTAGAAGGGGTACCTTTGCTATAATCAGAGAAAAATCACCACCTCAAACAAAAAAGCAAAGAATAATTCTTTAAACAGGTCATTTGACTATTACAAAAGCAAATGATCTTGATTATAGGAAAGGTAGTAAGGCATTAAAAGGAATTTTGTGAAAAAAAGTCTGGAAGTATTATAAGTAAAGTCAGAAGTCTATACCTTGTCTTGTAGCAAACACTATAATTTTTGTTACTGTGATTAATTGTTTTGCTGTCATCTAGGTATCACAGAATGCAAGTAGCAATATGCTTACATTTCATGGAGATTTATAAACTGTCCTTTTCTATAATAAGATACATAGGTAAGAATAGGACATTTTAAGTTTAATAACTTTAACATTTTAATTTAATACTTTTTCACTAAACTATATTTTAATACAGAACACTGATTCAGGCACTCTTCTAATCACTTTCTGTGTATTTATTTATTTAACCCTGTGAGGTAAGTTGTCATTATTATCCCTGATATGTAGATGAGGACACTGAGATTCAGAGATTAAGTAACACACTGTGTAATAGTGAGAAATTATGATGCAATCTACCTATACTTTGAAAACTGGGTAGAGTTGTCAAAAGTTACCTTGTCAGTTGCAGTAGTAATTGAACAGTGCTGATGTTTTTCATGAATACACATAATTACTCCTTTTGTATGTTTTCTTTAGGAAGTTAGAATGCTGACATATTTTAGAATATACATATATATGTATATATATATACATATATATGTATTAACAAAGGAATAAAAGATTTAGCTAAAGAATTATTCTTTGCTTTGGAATTATTTGGAAATAATTGTTACTTAATATATAACACTGTACCATTTAGAAAACTTATGTTTCTCTAAGTTGGAAAAAGAAAAGAGTAAAGCTCAGTTGTATTTATTGTTAATTAAATTGTTCATTTTTTGCTGTTATTCCCTTACTAGGGACTGCTGTGTCTGTGATCCTCTGGTATTGCTATTTTCTTGCCCTCTGAAGTATCTTTCTTCCTTCTTAGCTAAGTCTTGATCTTGACTTTTCTTTGAACTTTCTCATAACTACTATTACTTGTTTTCATCTTTAAGCATGATTTCTCTTGCCTTTTTTTTTTTTTAGGCAAGAAAACATTCTTTGTCCCTACTTTTTTCTTTTTTTTTCTTTCCTTTTGTTTTTTTTTTTTTTTTGACTCCTCCTCTTGTATTATTTCTTCCATGCATCTTCACCACTGATGGGTTCACAAAGTCCATCACCAACTCATGGAAGCTGATGAACTTTGAAAGCTGATAATACCTTCATTTTTAAATTCTGCATTTTTTATGGATGTGCTTAGAAAGGTTTTTGGTTATTTCCTGGTTTATGACTTCCAAATATGGGTAAGTGCCAGCATTTTTGCATATTATTTTGAAAAAGACTTGCACCTTGAAGCTTAGCTTCTCTTAAGGAGTTTATGATTTAGTAAATGGAGTCAGAGGGACAAGGAATGTTCAAGATATTAATGAGAACCATTATGCTGGCTTTGATGGTGCAAGGTAACAAGCGGAAAATCAATAACTGTAACAGAGAAAAAGGCTGAAAGCATTGGGTGGTGAATCAGATTATTGAGGGTTTTGAATATAGACTGCAAAGCTTGAACTTTGTTCAGTAGGGTCTGAAGCTAAACATACAAATATATAAATATGTGTGTATGAATGTAGATGTATGTATTATTGAGGTATCATTTGTTTAGTGTATTGTATATGATACAGGTGAGTGGGTTCATGCTTCTTCAGATGTATGCCATCACACTACACCCATCCCCAAAGCACCTGTAAACCACTGACTCCCCTTCTCCTTTTGTACACACCCTCACCTTCTCCCTCTGGTAGCTTCAGTTCTGCCGTTCAATTCATGGTTTTGTTTTGGTTTAGTATTACCATTGTCTTTGTTTTGTCTCTCTATACTCCACACGAGTGAACTCATCCAATATTTATCTTTTTCCTTTTGACTTATTTTTAGCACAGTCCTTTTTTGTCTCATCCTTTTGTCACAAATATCAAGATTTCATCTTTTTATAGGTGAGTAACATTCCATTGTAGATATACCACATCTTCTTAATCCACTCTTGTGTCCTTGGGTGTTTCGGTTATTTCCATAATTTGGCTGTTGTAAAGAGTGCTGCAATGAGCATAGCAGTGCATCTATATTTTTTTTAATTGGTGTTTTGCATTCTTTAGATAAATACCAAGTGTGGAAACCTCCACACATTCCCAAAGGATTGGACCAGTCTGCATTCCTACCAGCAGTATCTAGGGCTTCTGTTCCTTCACAACCTCTCCAATATCTGTTGTTTGTATTTTTTCAATAGATGTATGGGTTACTCACACCGCAGTGAGGTGGCATCTCATTATGATTTTGCATTTCTCTAATGCTGAGGTAATTTTTGAGCAAAATAGGATCTATATTTTAGCAGGTAGTACTGATAACTGTAAACCTATAAGGTATGTTGAAGAAGGGAGAAACTTGTGGCCAAAGCATATTGCCTTTGTAACCACAATAGAACAGTACTATTCAGCCATTTAAAAAAATTGAAATCTTGCAGTTTGTGACAACCTAGATGGGATAAGAAAAAGACAGATACCTTATGTTTTACTTGGTTGTAGAATATTAAGAGACAGAGCAAATAATAAACAAAGTTAATACAAATCTTTACACTCTTGAAACCAGAATGGCTGATGGGGAGAGGGGTAGTAGAGGGGACAGTGGGGGTCAAAACAGGTAAGGAAGCTAACTGGTTGGTGGTGGATAGTGAGGACTTTGGTAATGGATGTGGCATGGTATATACAGTGGCCAAGGTGAGAAAATGTGTACTTGAAATCTATGTATCTATAAACTAATCACCAAGCAAAAATTTAAAGAAAATAAAATAGTTCCAGTTTAGGAGGGAGAAGTTTTATCATGGGGGGGAAAAAAATCAGGACTCTTTTTTTTTTTTTAAAGATTTATTTATTTATGCATACAGAACTGGGGTACAGGCCAGACCCTCAGGGGTGGTGAGAGGCTTCACCAGAGACAGAGTGGGGAGCAGAACAGGCAGATCGACGAAGTACACTGCTGAGGGGAGCAGTGGGCGGGTCAGGAGAGGTCTGCCGCGCCATGTGGTCACCTCCGGGGCAGGCGGGAATCGAACTCATGCGGAAGTGGCTTTAGCTTCTCAGTGCTGTGCTTTAACCCGCTGCGCCACCAGGGAGGGCCTCATGTGGACTCTTAAAAAAAAAAGGCACAAGTCCTGAATGCAGACGAATAGAGTAGATTGGTGGTTACCAGGAACAAAGATAGAGAACAGTGGAAGTGAGGAAGGGGGTAAAGGCAGTGAGAGAGTAAAGACTTCTGGTTATGAGTGTGCTCTGGGGATCTAACATGTAGAGTGGTGGCTCTACTTAAATAGTTAATAATTGTATATTGTATACGTCAAAATTATTGAGGGTAGAGCTTAAAAGTTTTCATCATTGGGTCTTTCTAGTGGCACAGGGGTTAAAGACTGGGCTATCGACCTCTAGCCAGCCACTACAGTGTGAGTTCAGTTCCCAGCCATGGAGCTAACCCACCTCTCCTGTCCCCTCGGCAGTGTATTTCAGTAGATCCACCTGTTCTGCTCCCCACTCTGTCTCTGAAGAATCCTTTCATCCCCCACACCTCTCGCCTACACCCCAATCTTGTATGCATAAATAAATCTTTTTTAAAAAGTTTTCAGGACCTCCCTAGTGGTGCAGTGGGTAAAGACACAGCACTGCAAACTAGCCACTGCTGCTTCAGTGTGAGTTGGATCCCCAGCCCTGGAGGTGACCCACATGGCTGGCAGACCTCTCCTGAGCTGCCCACTGCTCCCCTCAGCAGTATACTTGGTCGATTAGCCTGTTCTGCTCCCCACTCTGTCTCTGGTGATCCTCTCACCGCCCCAGCACCTCTGGCTTATACCCTAGTTCTGTATGCATAAATAAATAAATCTTAAAAAAAAAAAAGTTTTCATCACAGAAAAAAGTACTTAATGTGAAATTATGAATTTGTTAATCTGACTGTGGTAATCATTTCATAATATATGTGTGTATCAAGTCATCATACCATATGCCTTAAATATATACAATGTTTTATGTCAATTATATCTCAAATAAAGCTGAGTAGTAGACAAAGAGGAGAATTCATCTTGTCTCCAATGCACTATCCTCACCAGAATTGTGCCTAGCCAACTAAAACGTGTCTTAGGTCACATAAACACCATAGGTTTGAGGTTGTCTTCTATAAAAACAAGATGCTTAACTGTGGTACTTTGAGACCACTGTGGTCTCTATATTCCCATGTGTCTGAGATAAAAAAAATATTCCTTTCACATACATGTCTTAAATCCTGTCATTGACAGGTCCTTTGAAGTTGCAATAGTATAAGTGCTTCACATTTTGCTTTTGCATAAAGTGAAAGAAACAAATCTCAAAATAACTTTCTGTGATCTGATTTGCCTAGCTGACAGAAAATTCATGAAGAGGTGGTTTAGGGCAATGTTATATTTTATATCTTACAGTCTGGCTGAAAAGTGTCATAGAATATGAAGACATATAGGAACTTTAATGTGAGAAGACTGTAGAAATGAAAGCATAAAAGGATGGGACAGCAACACAGACTAAATTGGCAAAATCAAATAACATAGGCAGTATAGGCCAAAGATAACTTTAAAATTTTGATCAAATGATCATGTTGAACAAAAACTGAAATGGAAAAGTGCTTTTTAAAAATATGTTTACATTTAGAATTTCCTTGTGCTGCAAATTATCTGGTGTACATTATTTTCAGGTATTCTAAGATATAAAACATAAACAAAAGAACATTTTTCCTGGTGATTCCCAGAGGAGTGAATATCACACTTTTGTTAATGTGATGGAATTCAGTGGAGTGTCATTATTAGACTTTTTCTTTCAGCCTTGTTAAATAACTAGAACTTTTTCATGATCCTTAGGATAAATTTCCTCCAGACATGACAACAATCAGCTGTAATTTGTATACAATAAAATACTCCTAAAGATTAAGCCTTTTAATAATATATTAGATAATTTGCTTTCAAAAAAATGTATAAAAGTCTAGTTGGCACATTTGGGGTATGTTATGAGTAATTTACCTGAGCTTTATATAATTTAAAAATAGTAACTATTATCTTGCAAAAGGCATTCATAAAACCATGTCATCTTAGGGGAGACACCATTAAATTTGCCTTCAAGTAAATCATGGATTTTATTAGCTCATTAATCCCCTCTTGTTAAGGTGATTTGTGTTTTGACTGATTTCCCCTTTATTTTTAAATTGAGTTATTCTTAATAGTTATAATAATGTATGTTACATATATGAATGCTTAAATTATTTTCTGTGTCACAATAAAATTAATGCTGTTGTGCCTATGCTATCTGCTAATTAAAGATCAAATAGAGTCTTAAGCTGAGTAGTAGAATATAATTCTGTTAGGCTTTTTGAAATATTGACTATAATTTGAGCATATCCTTAATGCAGTGGGTGGGATAAGATAGCCCAGAAGAGACCTGTTTTCTTCCCAGCAACAATTTAGCCATTGCCTTTTAACTATCTTAAAATATTTAAAAATACAAATGTAATTCTTATGGTCCCTGAGAGTAACTCAAAATATTTAAATTGACAATTATATTTTTCAAAGTAGTTCAATATCTGGACTCAACTCTGTAAGGATTGAAAAAGTCTAATTATATCTTCATACAGTCATCTATTTACTCAGCATTTGTTAGGGTTAGTGGTTATTGTCTTTCTAGGCACCATCCTAGTTGTAGTGGCTATAGCAGAGTTTACTGTTAGAAGGAAGACACAGATGTTTACTTACCTAGTGTCTAGAATAGTAAATGTTAGGATGTATCTAATATATAAGTTCTATGCAATTTCATAGGGAAGCCTCTGGTACAATGACTAAGGACCTGGCTTTGTATTACTTTGCCCTGGCTTTCAGCCTGACCTATGCCATTTATAGTCTGTGTAATCAAGTGGGGAGTGACTTAGCCTCTCTGAACCTCAGTTTCCTTACCTGGAAAACTGGAGGTGAAGAATTTTTGTTTTGTTTTTCATAAAGTTTAAATGATGAAGCTAAAACCTTTCATCAATGTTTTTGCATATGGTGACTTACATTTATCATCTTCACAAGAAACCATGCAATGGGAGAATCATACAGGGCTGTATAAAAATATAACATGATGACATCATACAAATGTAATTACTAGTATTCAGCCAAAATGATAAAATAATATTTCAGAGGTGTGCTTTTTTAAACATGTCCATTACCATATATGTTATACTTGTATAAATACATACTGGTATAGAGTTGTATTCATAAAACTTCACACACTATACAAAGTAGAAAATTTAAAGATTTTCCGGGGTAATTTCAGGGGCATTTTCACATTGCTTTTGTACCTCAGCACTTGTGTGCCTCCTCAGTGGGCATGATTTAGAGAAGCTAGTGCTATGAAGGAAATTAGGGCTATTAGCAGGTAACAGGAGTGAGAAGTTACAGGAGTGGGAGAGCAGTTACACACCCCATTTTGCCTGTAGTTTGTAGAAGAGCAGTAATTCTCCTGGGCATTTCTGTCTTGTGAGGACAAGGGCAGTAAGTGTGGGAACAGTGCCTGCCCATCTTAGGCTCCACCCTCATCCAGTGGAATGGAATGGGGCTTCCCTGCATAGCTACCTGTTGGTTCAGTTTCAACCTTCATGTCTTCTATTCTATAACCTGTCCTCTCTCCTGAAGGTCATTTGATGCTTGTAGCCAACGTAAGCAAAATGAGGCTATCAATGTGAACATTTATTTCCAGGACCATTTCCTGAATTGGTGAAATACCCTGGGATCAAATGCAGTTTGCATCCTTGTCCTTGATTATCTATTTTTCCTTCATTTTTGACCTGACATCCTTTGCTAGCTTACCAACCCTTTAATACTTCTAAGGCATTTTAACAAATATTTTATATAGGTTTTTGCATTATGATCAGTGAGAAGGTTGATTTGAATAACCTGGCCCTGCCAACTCCTATTCTTTCCTTCCCTTCCTATTCAGTGGGAGAAAGTCCACTTCTCGTGAGGTAGGATTCAATTTCTTTGTCCTGAAGTCTTCCCTTATGTGTTCCATTGACATATTGTAACTGTGTTACCCCACTGACTACATACATCCTTTCTTCACTATAATTACTTATGCTTATAGCTTCTTCTCAGCTAGAAGTAAAGTCTTTGAAGCCAGAATCCTGTCTCAGTTATTTTTCTGTCCTCGGTAGCATCATCCTTAGATACTTTATATAATAGATTCTCAACACATGTCGGTTGAAGTGCACTGGATTTTGTTGAAATAGAATAGAAGGGTTAAGAAGGGAGTTGACTCTTGTTATTTAGGCCTCCCTCTGTGGCTTGCATACTGTTCTTCCTTTTCTGTTTTCCCTTGTGAGTTCAGTGATGGTGTTAGATAGTCCTTGACCCATGTGAACTGGTGACAGAATAGAACCACAGCATGTGAAGTGAGCTGACCTGTGGCAGTCTTTGAACCGATGTTTTGGCTATACCTGTCCTTAGTGGCTATCCAGCTGTTACATTTCATTTTTAATAATTCAGTCAAGAGTGTAGAACCATTTTTGCTACAGATTTTCAATATCTGAAGACATATTGTTTGAGGATTTAAAGTACTGTATATAGCAGAAGAGAATATTGAGACTGGGAAGAACAAATGAATGCGATACAAAGAAAAGTGAAATAGGGAATATAAGCATATAATTTGCAGTTTATCAAAATGAAGGATTTGTTTGAGAAGGAGGAATTAGTACCTATTGAAAGTATAATTCTAACATAAGTTAAAAAAAAAAGACTACTACCTATTTTAATGTGTCTTTTATTTTGGACACAACTAGTGACCCTGAATACTGGCTTGTAATTTATTGTGACAAAGTATTCTACATTTTTAGTGTTGAGTTTTTTGGAATCTAAATTAAGATGAGCTTCAGGTGCTGAAGTGCTCATAAGCAATTTATCATTGAATAGCAAAAAGGCCCAAGGTGTTGGTCATTTAATCACATTTTGTACAGGCTGCCATCTCCAATGCATTAAGCAGATTTTAGAATCTACTCTAATGGTGATCTGTCTGCTTCTAGCATTCCCTCGCACCCCACTATTGTCCAGTGAATGCCCTCTAATGTGCATGCTAGAGGAATATGTCAAAAACATCTGAAATAAATTATATATTAGGAGATACCTGTTTTGTTTTGTTTGTTTTTTGTATAAAATGTATGATGTTATTAGACACGTAGAACTTGAATCATTCATGATTTTACCATGTGCCATTTTAACTCTGACCCACTCTGAGAGCTGAATAGGGAAAATCTTAACAAGTCATTACTGAGAGAGTTTTTTTTTTGTTTTTTTTTTTTTTTTTTAACGCATACAAGAATGGGTACAGGCCAGAGGTGCAGGGGTGGTGAGAAGATTCACCAGAGACAGAATGAAGGGGCAGAACAGGCCTGCTGATGAAAGAAGTACACTCCTGAGGGGAGCAGTGGGCAGGTCAAGAGAGGTCTGTTGCACCATGTAGATCACCTCTGGGGCTGTGGATCGAACTCATGCTGAAGTGGCTTTAGCTTATTAGTGCTGTGCTTTAACCTGCTGTGTCTTCAAGGAGGGGCAGCGTTATACCTTTTAAGTAAATTACCACTAAAAATCTGAGGAAGTTTCTTGAATTTTTTTTTCTTTTGATGTTTATCAAAAAGCAGTAGGAGTAATATAATATTAATATGGGCCATTCCTAATATTCCCTAATATTTTTTATGCCCAGAGAAGGAATATAGATAGGGATTTACAAACCAGATGCTTAAAATTATGAAAGTGACAAATCATACCAACATGTTAAATAAAATAAGTTTTGTTATTTTGAAAAATAAAATTTCATGACAAATATACCTTCATATTAACATGGAAAGACAGGATGAAACTTAGGGTTCTTGGAAATTTTTGCCACAATGCAGCAAAACAGAGAAAGCCACATTTAGCTAAGTGCTTCATTGCATGCTAATAGGGACAGAGAGCTCTTTATAGGGGGAAAAGTGTAAGTGAATTATAATATATATTTTTATATTACTAAGTAGTTGAATACTATTATGTGCTGTAGCTGTGTGTTGTAAAGTTGCTGTGAACACTGAATCTGCAAATACTGAACCATTGCTCATAGTGGAAGTACAGGATTACATTGTACCCTTCCATAATTCTTCCACAGGTGACTCCTGTGCATCCTTCAAAACCCAGTCAATTGTCACCTTTATTAAGAAAACTTACTGAATTATTTCATGCTGCCATCTTTCCTGAGCACTTCATCTTTATGAATTACAATTTTCATATGTCTATTCTCAACTAGTCTGAATCCCTCAAAGACAGAGATCTGTTTTATTCATCATTAAGTTTTCATAGGCTAGTGCTGTGTCTGATATGTAGTAAAGGGTTAATGGGCGGTTTTTGAAGACATGCTAGTACCTAAGCTACTAATCTTGCACATGGATTATATTTTCTTTGTGTGAATCAGAAAAGCTGAAATGTTTAAACATTCAAACAAAAAAATGTTTCAATTGTTTATTGTTGCATAAAGCAACTGAGTTGTTGACAGCTGCTTTTGGCAATATTTTCCTAAACATTAGGTGGCAGTAGTGTGTTGCACTTGACTTTACCTTTGTAATTTTTTTTTTTTTAGCTTTCATAATCCTAATGTAGTGTCAAAGTGTAAAAGTGTAAAGGACACACTTGTAGTACTTTTAGACCTAACTTTTTATAAGATAATCTAGTTTTAAACTAGTAGGCAGCTTACAGAAAGGAAAAAAACAAAACAAAACCACGACAAAACAGCCATGCCAAAGTGTCTTTCCCTCTTGCCTACCTAAACAGTACTCAGATTCATTAGAGAATTAACTGCTGCACCATCCCAACAGCACGTCCTCACCAACTGTTCGAGGGCTGCTTCGTAATAACAGTGATTTGCAATAAGGAAAACCAAAAATTATCTCAGAGGATATGTGTTTTCTCAGCATCCTAAGAAGCTTACTTAATCCTTTATCTCAAAAATAGTGTATTAAGTTCATTGACTTTAACTACAGTTATTAAATGCTTTATCCTTTTCTTTTTTTCATCAGTGCCTCTTAGTACTAAGGTCACTTCTTGTTTATTGAATTTTATTTCAGATGGATTTTCCTTATCATTAGGTAGTTAGAATTTAAAATTGCCACCACCTTTCCAGCCTTTTGCATCTGACCCCATTGTTAATTTTTGAACACTTACATGTGAAAATACCTACCCTTGTAGTATACAGTTCCTTCCCATTGTAGTTCCCAACAGCTTACACAGTTAAATCAATAGAAGGTATATTTAAAATGAGTGTGTACATTTTAGATCCACAGAAGTATATATGTAAATAAAAGAAAAGGTAGCTTCCAGAGGAAACTGGTTTTGTGTTGATTCAAGTATGAGAAAGGTAAATTTATGGCCTTCTCTGTCTCCCCTCTTTTTCACTTTCTTTTCTATTGCAGGGGTAAAGCACTTGAGGGAACTCAAAGCCAATGCACTAGCATCATTAATTTGGCAGAATCATCAATTAATAAAAAGAAGGGCATGAAAGTGTTGACTCAACACACTAGCGACTTAGTACCTGATGGCCAAAAAGCAGAGCTCAGATTTGCTACAGGAGCGCCCCTCTGTCAGGTTCATAGATGTTTATTGAATAGCGATGAGTTCAGTTTGGCATCAGTTTCTTGATTCCTTAATTATATAAAAACTTTGTCTTCCTTGAACCCAGAGAACAGATGAAGTTACCAAGTTCACTGTTTTAATTACCATGGGATGGGGAACGTAAGCACTAGAGTGGTTATCCTGGAAGTCCTGGCATGTAGTTACCATTGAATATGTCATTGAAGACTTATTTGAAATGATTTAGGGTAAATGGGGGAAGAATCTGGCTTTACACTTAATTTGGATATAATATACAAACTGTACAATAATTAAAAGTGTTTCATATTTTGTGTACAAAGAAGCAGAAGTTATGTTACACTTGGATGTAGTCAACAAAGAGGCATGTCAGTGCCAAAAGTAATCAGTGCAAGATTGTATTTTGAAGTTAGTTAAACTGGGCCTCCCTGTGGCTTACGAGGTAAACTCTCAGCTCAGTGCTATCAAGCTTTCCCCCAGCCACGGTGGCATAAGTTTGACCCCTGACTTGATTTACTGTACATAATTCTCTTGAACTCCCTTCATTTTTGTATAAATGACTAAATAGTATTCTGTAGTATGACTATACCATCTCTTGATCCAATTGTCTACCAGTCAGCATTTAAGCTACTTCATTGTCCTTATTTACTTAAGTAATGCTGCAATAAATATTACATAGCATGTCGTTGTTTGACTTGATGGCTTCATGCTATTTGGATACATAGATGCCCGTAGTGGAATTGCTGAATCATGCATAATTTCCATTTTCAGTTTGTTAAAGTAAATCCATCTTACTTTCCAAAATGGCTACACTAGTTTACATTCCCACCATGAAGGTGATAAATTTCTTCATTTGATACATACTCTCCAGCACTTCTTGTTGGGGATTTAAATTAAATTAAAATTTTTGTGCTGATGAATGACATGATCAGGGTTATAAATTAAGACAGGTGAATTTGGAAGCAGGTAAGTTGACTGGAAACTGCTAGATGATTGCTGGTAACTAGGTAAGAGGTACTATAGTCTGGATTATTAGGAAACTTATTTTTCCCTCATTCAATATTTAATGATTGTGGTGGTGATTTTAACAGAACAAGAAATCAACAGATAATAAATCCAAATTTTTATAAAGATTTGTTTATTTATGCTTACAGAACTGGGGTACAGGCCAGAGGTGTGGTGGGTGAGAGGATTCACCGGAGACAGAGTCGGGAGCAGAACAGGCAGATTGACTGAAGTACACTGCTGAGGGAAGCAGCTGGCAGGTCAGGAGAGGTCTGCCATGCCATGTGGGCAGTTCCCTGGCGGGGATTGAACTCAAGATGCAGTGGTTTGGGAGAGCTTCATAATGCGGTGCTTTAACCTGTTGTGTCACCAGGGAGAGCCCCATAAATTCAAATTTCTGACGTGTTAATCTTCTAATGTTGATATCTTTTCAAAAGTATTTTGGAATTTGATTCTGGAGTTCATGCATGTTTGAATCTAGAAATAGAGAACTGATATCCTAAATTAAATTCATTTATTGATGGAGAAAAACCAAATCTCTATATCATCAGGGTTGATATTGGTAGATAACATAAGAGTCACTATTTGTGAAGTTTTGTGTAATTGTATTTGCCCAGAGTTCTTTTCAGAGTTGATGTTTCCTTTCTATTTGTAATCAGTATTTTACAGGTCAAAATAGCATAATTGCAACAGTGTAGGAAAGGATTAATTGATTACTTCCCTACAGTTAACAATCTACTGGTAAAATAAAGCAATATTTCTTTTTTAAAAGGAATGCTAGAAAGGCCTTGAAGTAGAAGGACCTCTGTTTAGGTGAGCAAAAATATGGCATTATAGTATGGTGGGCAATTTACTATAAAACTCTTCTATGCATTTACTTTCAAAGAATTGCATTTCTCTTCAATTTTAGGTGTTGCTTAGCCAATAGAAAATATCATTTGGAAGTCATGAATATATAAATTTTCCGCAAAGCCTTTTAGAAATTGGTAGAATTTCACAATGCATTGGATTACTATCTTTTCGCTACTTACATGGATTCTTTCCCCTTCAAGTAGAAAAAATAAGTGTCTGTTAAATTTTATCAGTGGACACCACTGTGCTCAGTAGCTGAGGCCAGATATAAATTATGCCACCTTTGTTTCTTAAAATAAAAATAAAACAAAATCAATAGGTTCAGAAACTACTGGCACATCGTTCAGATTTCATCAGCTTCTTCATTACAGAAGTGAGCTGGCATTTGTGCAAACAATGGAATAAAGAAGTTGGCATTTATGATTAGTGAACAAAAGGTATCAAATATCAAAAATTTCTGACTTGGAATGCGTAATGTAATTTTCATCGTGGTGTTATAGGTTAACAATTGAACAGTGTCACTCATTCAGCAATCTTTTTTCTCTCTTTTTCTTTGGTGGGGGGGGGAGGGAGGACACATGCTTGCTTAGAAGGATACACCTGTCAATAAGACATTTTCATGGAGCACTAATTTTCTGACTTGCATTTAATTCCATATTTAAAGCTGTTGAGACTAAAATGTACTTCTCAGACTTAAACATACCTAATAATTGCCTGGGAGATTTGGTGAAACTCAGATTTGGGGATCTGTTCTGTAGATAGGACTGTCTTCTGTCAGGACCTCAGATAATGCTAACTCTGCACCTAAGGGGAACAATGACGATAGAGAATGACCCCTCATGTAAGAAAATAAATTAATTGATTAAAAAAAGAATAAAGGTAATGCTGGCACTGCAAACCTCAGGCCCACAGTTTGAGTAGTGCAGGGAAATACATTGTGATTGTCACTACAGTATCTGTAGTTTAGAACACTCTTAAATATGTTATATAGAGAACATCTAAAATCAAAATCAAAAGTTTCATATGAAACAAGCCATTATTATAAAATCTCAGTAAGAATTTAAAACAATCACATTTAAAGTGTTAGTTACCAGATAGGTCATCACTTTTGAAAAAGAATAACTGATTACATAACTGATATGTATTAATCCTGATAAAATACTATGTCTTTTTTTGTATCTTTTCTAGTATCATAAGTGATCTCATATTTTTGTATCAAGGCAATATTTCTTAAGTTTGTGTTTCTGTTCATTTTCTCTTCCTCCAGTGGCAGATGCCATAGGAATTTAAAAAGCATAGATCCTCTAAATTGTCAAGTCGATTGGAAATAATAAAACAACAACTTGCTAAAACTTTACAAAAAGATACATTTTGTATGGTTGCAAAAATTAGAGAATGCTTTTAGAATTTTTCCCTTTTTTGATATTTTAATTTTGTATCTTTTTCAGTTCTCTAT
This sequence comes from Condylura cristata, assembly GCF_000260355.1. NCBI lineage: Eukaryota > Metazoa > Chordata > Mammalia > Eulipotyphla > Talpidae > Condylura > Condylura cristata. The sequence goes on along the minus strand of NW_004567116.1, from coordinate 18,736,561 downwards.
TTAAGAATACTTAACTTTTTTTTATTGTAACAGTTTATTTTTACATCATTTTGTACATTTTTAATTCCTCCAGAAAAATTTCCCACACCCTTTCCCAGTTAATTCACGCCGCCTAATCCCACCTAGAAACCAATCTTTGATTTTTTTCTCACTGTGTATTAATTTAGCTTGAGTTTGAGTTTCATATCAATGTAATCATAAAATAGATTTTTTGTTTTCTTTTGCTCAACATAATGTTTTAAATACTGATCTATGTTATCGAGTCTATCATAGTTGTTGGTTTTGTTATTGTTGTTGGAAAGAATTCTCTTGGACATGCTATAATTTGCTCCTCTATTCTCCTATTGATAGAACTTTTATTCTAGTGTTTGTGATGTTTTGTTCGTGCATTTTTTAGTAAGACTTTTTATAGACATACTTTTTTTATGTATGTTTTCTCTCTCTTAGGTAAATATCTAAAGTAAAATTGCTTGACCACATAAGAAACACATACAAAAGAAATTCGGTTATCCCTTTCCTTATCAACATTTGGTGTTACCAGGTTTTTTTTCCATTTTATAGATTCTAATATGAGTAGTAGCTTAAGATTTTAATACACTAACATTCACTTTAGGATTGGAAAGTCTCAGAACCTAACATTAGGGATTTGTAATTTCGTTGCAGATAATTACAGTTAAGAATGCACATAATAGGGCCCTCCCTGGTGGCACAGTGAGTTAAAGCACAGCATTATGAAGCAGTCCACAGTCACTGCAACATGAGTTTGATCCCCGACCAGGGGGGTGACCCACAAGGCATGACAGACCTCTCCTGACCCACCCTCTGCTCCCTCAGCAGTGTATTTCAGTCACTGTTCTGCTCCCCACTGTTCTGCTCCCCACTTTGTCTCTGGTGAATCTTCTTGCCCCCTCCCCCCACCCCACACCTCTGGCCTGTACCCCAGTTCTGTATGCATAAATAAATAAATCTTTTTTAAAAATAATGTGTATAACAATAACACCACTGTTTTACTGATAGACCTCTAATTGAATTTTTATATTAGTTTAAATATTTAAATGTTGATATTGTTGGCATAGGAGGAGAGAACAGTTTGCCAAAAGGAAGCCTCTTTGTTTGCCCTGTAATCTTTCTCCCGGCATGCAAGATGTTTATTTGTTCTGATGCAGCCAAAATATCGCAATAGCTTTTGCTCTGCTGGTGAGGATCATCAGCGGGGAGAATTTCAGCATGAAAATGGACCCATTGTCAAAGCAAAAAGTCTATTTCATGATTACAAACTTACATACGTTCTGAATTCTGGACTGAAAATTGAAGTCATTTGACGTGTTACTTGGTACAAATTGTAGCAGTTGGTTAGCCCTGTTAAACAGTCATGACATGTGCTTGTAAATTTTTTGTGCTTTTTCATTGTGTATAGAACAGTTAATGAAAGAATGTAAACAGTTATACCATTAATGGGTGAATATGGGAGCTAACTACATTAATGTCAAAATATGGATATGACAATTTGCCTGTTTTATTATTAAAATTGGGGTGGGAAGTATTAGAAAAGAAGGGGGAAACTATTCTGATTCAAAAGAAATTCCTGAAATTTTAAAATTATGTTTTGTAATATGTTTGATAAAGTGTTCAGAGTAATTATAGGTTGAAAATTGTAAATGAATACACTCAAGTGGTTCCTTATTTCTTCAAAGTGTCAGGATTACATATCAGAATATCTGCTGCTGTCACTCCCAGATTATTTAAGAAATGTCTGTAATTTTAGATAATTTTCCTTATTCATTTAGGGGCTGTTGGGAAGATGAGAGAACATAGGAAAAAAGGGATAATGTAAGTAAGGTTCCCAGTGAGTCACATTTCTACTAGCATTTGAAAATTGATGAATTGGCATAAGATTTTCTAGTTTTGACCAAATGGTATTAAAGAAAAAAAATCGACATTGAAAAGCATCTCAGAAATTTCTTAGGTAATATAGAGAAGATTCACCAATGAATTAGTTTATATTTGAATGTTTAATTGAGTTTTTCAAGTGCTTTCTTACAAATCTGCCCTAGAATAAATAGCCAGTTTTCAGTAAACATTTTTATTTGGGGATTTATAACTTTAAAAGATACTCAGGTTGAGTTAGAAGATGAGAGGTGTTTGGGTTTTAATGATTGTATAATCTAATTTCCTAAGAAAAACCTACTAGTCTATTTGTAATGATATCTACAGCTAAGCACATTATATAAGGAAAGCTTCAGCCTCTAAATAGTGTGGGCTCTTTCTTTGTCATGTCCTGCTCCTCTGCACGTACCTATTTCTGTTTGTGTTAGTCATCCTCTCTAGGTAAATTGTCCATGAGACCAGTGATTCCATTAGCAAATTATCCAGAAAATGCTGTCTTTGCGCGTTGTGACAGGTCATGTCACTGGTGGATTTATAGCTACTCCAGTGGTTTAATTAACCTGGCAGTTGTCTCCTGTGCCCAGCGCTGTTGTCTGGTTGCCTTGGCATCTTAGTTTTCACCTTCTCATTACCTTCTCTCTTAACTAAAGCTCAGTTACACTTTTTTAAATTTACCTACCACCATCCAATCCTCTCTATTCACTGCCCCCCCTTATTTTTGATTGGCAGTATCATCCAGATAAACAAAGTGCAGATGTGCCAGCAGGAACAGTGGAGGAATGTATACAGAAGTTCATCGAAATTGATCAAGCATGGAAAATTCTAGGGAATGAAGAGACAAAAAAAGAGTATGACCTGCAGCGCCTTGGTAGGTACTTGTGGTGAGGAGCAACAGCACCTTGGCACCTCTTAACCTTAGTCTGCAGCCATTTGTGGGGAGCATTTTCCAGCATTTGCACCAAGTTATTATTGTCTTCTGTACGCCTCCTCTCCATCATTGTTTTTAATTATGCCCTATTCTTACTAGTGATTATTGTGTATCTATTGAGAAGTTAACAAAACTACTAGGAGGTATCTTCTTGTAAAGCTGTGAAAGCTACTTTTTATAACTAATGAAAGATGTTTAATTATATATTCTAATAGATTTGTTTTATATGTTTAACAACTTTTTATTAAGTTTAATTATGTACTGATTAAAATTTTGATTGTAGCACTTTTAAGACTGAATGCTGTATAAATGACATTCTAAAAGGAAGATACTATATAGGATAACATCATAACAACTTTTCTGTCTCTGTTCATATTTTAGTCTAGATTTCATGATTACCACCTGGATAAACACTTCCTTATGAGATTACTGTAAATGATATTTTAGGACTGCACATTTCTAGGCAGTTTTAAAAGTCATCTCTTATAGGCATTTAAGAAAATTGCTTCTTAAGACAGTGACAAGCTCTTGTGGAAAAGAAAGGGAGAAATGTAGGTCAGGTTTGTCACACATGGATTGCAGTTACATGAAGTGATAGGCTGTCTTTCAGCATTGGCCCTGGGATAGGAGTCCCTCAGCCTTTTACTTGAACCTTCAATATGCACCCTACATGTTAATGGAGAGAGTCAATAATCAGTTATAGCCTGTGGGGAAAACACTCAATTGCACTCTGCAATAGCATTCCAGCTTGCATTGACTCGCATGTGTTGATAAAAGCTTGCTGTCTCTGTAGTTGATTATTGACTCCTTCCATGCCCTACACTGGCCTATCATCAAGCCACACAAAATGATTTCAAGGTTCCTACTAGTAACGTTATGAGAATTTGATTTGAAAAATAAGACTTCATTGGTAAAGCACAACATTATAGGATAGAGCTAATGATACATAGAGAAAGAATATCCATATTTATTTTCAGAGGAAGTTGTACTTGTAAAATTTTTCCCTAGTAAGCATTGTACTATGATGCCTAGACTTCGTAAGTGGTTTGTTTAAGTACTGGAGCACTTGTTTTTAATGGTAATTTCTTTTATGCTCTGGGATTTTGGTTTTATGGAAATAGCTATGTACTACACTGTATCACAAGGGATCTAGTATGTAGATCATTGATCAGTTCACTGCCAAGTTCAGGCAAAACAGGTACAGTGAAAGTTGGACCTGATTCATGATTCAGATATAGAGGCAGATACTCTGTTTAGAGTTTGTATGGTGTCTGTTTGTTTTGTAAGCTTTTCAAGAAGATACCAAATTGAGCTACATAATAGGAGGATATTAAAAATAAGACGCTTCGTGATATTTTTAAACCTCAGTCCACAATCTAAATGGTTCCCTTTTGTAGCCCAAGGCTCCAAATAGTGAGAATAGTTTATTTCAGTTTCAAATTGAGGTTGTTTACCACTTAGATTATACTAGTCTGTCATCCAAATTAAGCTTGCCATACTAGATTTCTTTTAAATTTTTCGTAAGAGCTTAGTTTCGTGTTGTCACTTTTTTTGAATCACCATTTCAGTCAATGACTCCTCAAAAGAAAGAGATGAACTTGAACTTCTAACAGTGAGGATTTGGATTTGATAGAAGGAAAACCTCTGAGAATGATAATTTGTTAAAGAACAGGATAAGTTACTAAGGAAGAGAGAATTTGTTATAATCAGGTCAAAGCACTTTTTTCCTGGGTCAGTTCCTGAGGTCATAGAAATAGCTTTGTTACACAGAACTGTTTTGCATGTGGTGATAGTTCTTTGTAGAACTTTGTTTTCAATAGGTTGTTTGTTTCTTGTCCTCCATTAACTTGCAGTATAAAATAAATTTGAGCACTATAGTTCTTGGGAAGGCGGCAGAAGATGTTTCATTGGCTGATGGATGTCGAATGCCTTCTTGTATTTCACAACTCAGATTTGATAGTCTGTTGTCATGAAAGCCACATCGATATTGTGCACAACCATTTATTTCTTTAAAAGATCATTTAAAGGATCCCCTGACATCCATATTTCTTTGCTTTACAAAAGAATTTATCAAATGCTTTTCTTTTTAAAATAAAGGGGAAGCCTGGGCAGATAGCCTAAATTAAAGTACCTTTTTTTTTCCCTCTTCCTTACTCCCACATCTAATATACTTAGTTGACATTTTAAGGCAATGTTGATCAGGCTACAGAAAAGCAAATCTAAAAAATGAGTAATATTCAGCTCCTGGATATTATACATTGTGAAAGCAATGTTAGCAAGTGAATTTAATCAATTAGTTCCAGTTGGTATATTTACCCTATTATTTGTAAGGATGTTTCCAAAGGTTGCTTCCCATGTTCCCTTGAAAAGCATGTAGTTGTTCAAGATTAGGCTTTGCATTTCAGACAACCAGAGGAGCACTTTGGAACATCTTTCCAGGATTTACAAAATGTTCACAATTGTAATATCTTTTGATTAGATTTTAGTGCCGTTTAAGTCTTGTGGATTGTTTTCTCATATATTAAAATACATTATAAAACAGAAAGCATCTCAGGACAACAGGAAGGCTCATGCTATAGTAACTTGCTAATATCTCACACAGATACCTAATGTGTCTGTGGCTTTATAGACTACTGCAGAACATGAGTGAAGTTACTTCTCTATGACCTGAAGAGGAACAAATTGTCTTCAAATGAAATCAAATTAATGTTGTAAAAAATAAGTGAATTCTGTCTGAAATCCTTGCTGATGTATTAGTTTATATTAAGTGTCTTGATTCTCTATTAGTGAATTATTTTGTGAAGGCTTCATTCTACTCAATTTGCCAAGTACTTAAATACTCAAACAGGCTGGCTCTGAATTTTATGAGACATTGGAAAGTTAGCTTTTATGTATAATTGCTTAAACTCAAAATAAGAATCTTTCTTGGAAAATAAGTTGTTCTTAAATATTGATTAATCCCCTAAAAAAAGAAATAATACTTTTAAGTGCAGATAATGTGAATTTGGGTTACTTAATAAGAAAGACATAAGACATTACTGGCTTAATGACTTATGTTAAACTGTATGCTAAAACTGACCCTTTCAAAATATTTGTTCTGATCAAAATAGGGTTTCCATTTATGATCATATCAGTATTTCCATTTGATTTTAGGAATTTGAAAATTGGCTATAAAAAATGTGCTTCAGGTAAAACTTGCAGATAAGCATCAGGGGGCATGTTTTTTTGGTGACTGTTTCTGGGAAAAGTAAGTATGTGAAATGATGCAGAAAATCCATTTAGACAGTTAGGGACTGGCATTTTCTTCAGAGGAAAGGAAGAAGAGAGTATAGATAAAAATTTCTGAGAAGGTTCTGCTCCACATTATTTTCACATGAAGGTGACTGTTCACATTATTTGTTACTTATTTGAATGCAATAACTGTTTTTTACAATGAAAATGTATTTATGACAATTTCCTCCATGATTTTGAATAAAAATTTAGCTCTTTTCAAATATATTAAAACATCTGAAAAAAATTAAAATTCTCGTATATTTGGGCATGTTGGGAGTTTTGTAGAAATTTAGAATTTTAGGAAGTTTTTATCGCCACTTTTAACCTCTCTCCCAGTTTCTACTTGAACCAATTAAAACTTGTGGGTCCAGTACCAAATTGGGTCATTTCTCCTTGTTTCTTCCTCACACTTGAAATCTTAGTTTCATATGATATTCTGATTGCTTCTGTTTTGTTCAGTTACAATTTATTTGAAATGTGTGTTCACATTTCTTTTTAATTTTTATTTATGTGATGTTTTTATTATCACAGCTACCACAGTCCCTGCCCAGATTATAACACATTCAGATTATTTCCATGCTACGTGCCTTCTCCAACATTGTTTACAGTTTGACTAGCCTAGCTTTTTTTATGCTCGCTTCCTTGTTTAAGTACTTTTATAATCACCCTCAACAAAACATTTACCCAGTCACTGGAATCTAAATGGGGCAGAAGCGCTTACCTTTTCTAACCTCATGTCCAATTTCAGACCTAATATGATTCTTTTCCCCAGATCCACTTAGGGGTTCTACTTCTTTTCCCTACTTAGACCATCTACCCATTATATTTATCATCACTTATTCTTTGCCCTAGGTCCAGCTTAAATCCTCCTGGCTTCTCTTGCCTCCCACTTCACCACAAAGAGCCTTCCCTGACATGCTAATCCATCAGTTCTAGCCATTGAATTTAGCAACAAATTATTTTGATTATTTTTTCCTCTGTGATTCCCCATCTGTTGGTTCTGTGTTTGGTATTTTCAACAGCTTAATTATATAAACTCTGGTTTTAACAATAATGGGTCATCTTTGCTGATATGGGACCAATATCAGCAAAGTATACCAAACTTAGTAACATTCTTAGAAATCCAGGCAGGGTCAACAGTTGCTGCCTTCTAACACTGTGGTACTTGAAGCTTTTTACTCCTTAATAATGGATTGGCATTTAGTCAGTTTGTTACGGTCTGAAATCAACACAAGTATCGTGATCATTAACAGTTAAAACAGCTGTCTTTAATAAGAGCTAGAACTGTGGTAATTGTCTTATAATCATTGTTTAATACCTTTATGAAGACGATATTAATATCTATTCCAGAGAGACTTGAAGGTTCAGATACCATTTGATTAAGGTCACATAGCTAGTAATTGATAGAGGGGAATTCAGAGCCATTCTCTCTAACTCTTTATCACTGTTCTGGGCTTGAATAGTTTTGAATAGGTGTGTACAACCTGCTATTTTTGCACATTGTCATGAATGAGGCCATTTTAGCCTTAGACGAAAGGTCAGGCCTACTTCTTGCTGCTTTACCTGTCCTGTAATGAAGCATGGAATTCAGTTCCAAGGTTTCATTTGGTACCTTTCATCAGCATCAGGTTTATACACAGTTATTAAAGCACTGCAGTTCTTCTAGTCCATAATTAAACTCTGAGTTTGTAATTTTTCTTCAACATGGAAAGCTTTGCACTCTTAATTTCATCTGGGAAAACGATTATAGAGTTTATAATTAAATGAGCAGGTTTCAAGTTAAATGTTGCTTAATTCTGAATCTCTTATCAAGGAAGAGACTGTTCCAAGCACAGGATAAGGAAACTGATTACATTTAAGTGAGTTCCTACATGAAAAATTGAATTATGTATACTGACATGATTTTAAAGAACAAGATGATTGTTGAAATTATTTGGTTTTGAAAAACAACAATTTGACCTAGAAAACACTGCTGTTGGTTTTTAACTTAACACACAGATAACCTCAGTTTGAAATAAACTTTAAAGTATTTTTAAAGGCATAAAAAGAAGTCAGTGGACTAAATGCTAACTGAGAGCATTCTGGGGACTTGACCACTTGAGTAGCATGACACTGCTACACATGAATGAATAGTAGGGATAGAGCCGCAGATGGACTTGATCTGTTGGTCAATATGGGGTTGAATGAGACTTTTAGGAATCTCAGCTATAATGAATAAAATTAAATTCCTCCCTCTATAGCTTTTTGTTGCTGTTATTTATTTATTTTTGCTTATTTATTTGAATTGCAGCTACAGTTAGAAAAGGTTTCTTGGGATTAGGAAGTGTAATTATTTCAACTGCAAAGAGTTGTTTTAGAAATTTTACTATCATTAGGAGGAAGTGTTAAAAGACTGGAATTCTATTGTCTTGTAAGAAGTAAGAAATATTTGATTCCCAAATGGAGCTGAAAAAAACCTTTCCTCTTTTAGAAAGTTGTGAATGACCCAGCGAGAGCTCTAGTAAGCTTTACTGAACCAAGCTGCTAATCGTTATTTAATGTTATTCTTCAGTGTGAAAGAATCTCCCTAGATTTTCCTTTTAATCTCTTTGAATTGCGGGCTCATAAACCTCTCTGATGAGTCCTGCCAGTGTTTTCTTAGATCCCACTGTTGAGACAATGGAGCCACAGAATTCTTTCACCTCTTGTTGTCAGACAAATCCAATAGAACGCAAGGTCAGAAGGGCCTATACTTCTAAAGGTTGAAAGATTCTTTTTCAAGTAGCCACATAAATTATTTGATTTTATCAGTATGGTCCTCAAGAATTTATATGTGCTTTCTATATGTATGTGAATTTGAATTTTTTTCTTGTATGTATATTTGGCTAAGCTTGCGAGCACAACACAGGATATGAGTGAATGAATGAACCTTACTACTGCTAGAACATGTAAAAAATTTTGAACCCATACACTTCAAAAGAATTAGGAATTGTGTAATGTCATTGGATTCAAAACAGAGTACACCAATGCCAGGCAATGCAATTTCTTTGTAAAAGGCAAGACTCCCCCCACCACGCTCCCCCCCAACTCACTTTTTACCATTCTGCTACAATTTCAGATTTAAATCTTGGACTTGTTCCTTTAATTTACTCAGTTTCTAACTCTCAACATTTTTAATAATGTTACATTAACAGGAGAATTTTGAGGTAGAATTTACATTTTCCTATACCTATTACAATATTTCATTGGGGAATAAACAAAAATATTTCTAATATGTTATACTCAAAAGAAAAGGAACTTATCTGGTTTGCCATGCCTGATTAGTAGACAATTATCAAAGCTAATTACAGGGTTCTTGTGAGTTACTTTAAGGGCTAGGAATGAATTAAGTTTTCTAATTATAACTACAATGGTGGACAAGCAGAGATCATTGTTTAAAAAACAACAACATTAATTTGTTTGTGCTCTTTCCTTGTAATAATAGTGGAGGGGGAGCAGGGGTTGCTCTAGCCCCATTCCCTGAACACCTGCCTCTCAACAAAGGATCTTGGTCACCTCCTCCCCGGCCACACACACCACCTATTTAGATTTACCTTTTACTTGTATGCACTCCAGGCTCATTAAACAATTCTCAAGGCATTCAGTTTTCCCTGCAGTTAATCACCCTAGTCTTTTTGAGACTCTTAACTTCTCACCCCTAACTTTTCTTATTTTTATGAAAAATTTTCATTATTGTCTCAGTGTACTACCTTTAAATCTTTTTACTGAAATGTAACACAGAGAAGTATAATACAGAGAAGTGTAATGAGTATAATGCAAAGGATATACGTGCAGAGAAGTACACGGATCCTAAGTGTACAGCTTGGTGAATTTTCATAGTAAACACACCCACCTAATGAGCCACCGAAGTCTCCTATAACTGTTGGTCATCACTCACTGCCCCATGTCCAACACTGCTCAATAATTTTGCTTGTTCCATTCCATGCAATGGGTAGTAATATAGTAAGGTCTTTTTAGTGTCAGATACTGACTTAAACCCAGAATCACCACAAAACTTGGACTATGAATGCATAGTATTAAATAATAAGCTCAAAAAATTACTGTTTAGACAGTCACAAGTAAAAGAAAATTTTATATATTCCTTTTAACCCTGATTTGGGTAAAGTACTGATTACTTTCATACTCTTTTCCTTTTTACCATAAGATATAACCTTTCATCTAAGGAATAGGTAGCTAATATAACTTTTCTTTATGTGAAGTTCCTGTAATTAAAGAAGAAAAAAACAATAAAAATGTAACAGCATAACAGGAAAGATTCCACATGAAATAGTGACTAGATGAGAATAACAGTGGCTTCCAGATATCTAGAACAATATGAAGCTGACTCACATGGCAGTTATATTTTTCTGGGTAGTTATTTGTTATTATTTTTTAAAGATTTATTTATTTTTGCATACAGAACTGGGTGCAGGACTGAGGTGTGGGGCGGTAAGAGGATTCACCAGAGACAGAGTGGGGAGCTGAACAGGCCAACTGACAAGTACACTGCTGAGGGGAGCAGCAGGTGGGTCAGGAGAGTTCTGCTGTGCCATGTGGGTCACCTCTGGGGCGGGGATCAAACTCATGCTGAAGTGGCTTTAACTTCTTAGTGCTCTGCTTTAACCCGCTGCACCACCAGGGAGGGCCTGTTTTTTGTTAATTTAAAATAAATCTTCCATAATGGGTTTCTATAAATGGAGATTCACTGTCTATTTTTACAATTAATATGTTACAAGTGTCCAGGATAGGTAAGATTAAGGGCTTATTCAGCTTGTCATTACCACCCCCTTGTCTGATTGCTTTGATATCAAAATTACTTGTAAGATAACCCTGGAATATCTGCAGTTTGACTGTAAATCATTTATATTTTCCTCCTAAATTGAATGCTAAGTACCAGTTACTCCCATTCCTCATGTCTAAACCAGTATATCTTCCATTCAAGGAAACTACTCTGGTCCTCCTGAATAGCAAATTAAAACATGATAATAGCCTTTTTTCTCCATCTGTAAGACTGTTAGGTTATTTTTTTTTCTTTAAACTTAGGGATACTAAATAATCTGTTGTCAAGTATACTTCATATAGAAGTTAGAAATTCAGTTGTTGTAGTCAGAAACTACTTAGCATGTTGGTAAAGTCTACAGAAGCCCTGCAGTGGGCACATGGGAATAGAGGATCTGTTCTTGACCACTGAACAGACTTCTGTATCTTTGGATTTTAGGAACAGTTTAATCGACTGTTGGTACCTAGTAAATATAAAGTAATATAATATTTGACATACCTTAATATAAATCTATGGTGAGTTCAAAATATTGTATAATCTTTTCATCTATTTTAAAATTGTGTAACTCACCAATAAATTCTGAACAGGCAGTTATTAAATATAATTAAATTGCAGGCATTCACACAACAGAACAAAAGAAAGCATTCTCAGCAAGTGAACAAGAGACTAGTGAGACAGCTAAAGAAATTTCATTGGGGTAGGGGTGGATTTGAGTAGTTTCTTTTTAGCATTGACTTCTAGAAGAACAATACAAGCATACAGGAAGTATAGCATGCCTCTAAAAACAAAGACAAGTGCTTCTCATCTATAGTTCCTTTCTTTGTCCCAGAGTACATTTGTTTTAAGAAAGAGTACATGCTTTTCCTACCTGGACCATGTTCTTATTCAGTTCAGCGAAATTCCACACTGCTTTGGACCTGCCAGCCATTAGGAAAAACTTGGACCCAGAAAACAGTGATGGAACATCCAACACTATACAGATGGGTTGAAGGGTTATTGAAATATTTTAAAGTAAATCTTTCCTGAAGTTGCTTGTATTCTATTTCAAGATTTGGATGTACCTTGAGTCTTCAGGAACCTTTTTTTCTTTCAGGATTACCCATTCTGTAAAATTAGGACTCCACTTTTGTGACTTCATTTAACCATAATGATCTCCTAAAAGCCTTATCTCCCAATACTGTGATATTGGAGAGTAGTTAGGCCTTCAAGATAGGAATTTGCAGAAGACACAATTCATGTCATACCAACCCTTTCTAAAATAGGTTAGGAAGAGATAACATATTGTGTGTCAGGTTAGAAAACTAATAAAATGTTGCAATTGAGATTCAGAGATTAAACTCCACACTGCTTTTCTTCGTTACAGAAACATTTTATCAAACAAAAATTTTTCCTCTCACAAAATAGAAATCAGTAGTAGATCACAAGGAATCATCACAGTCAATTTCAAGGTTTTGCATGCTGCATTGTTTTAGAAGATGGGGTAGATTTTCACTGCTAAAGATTACTAAAACTAGTATGTTCTGGGTCTTTCAGTTAGCTGAACTCAGATTGCCTTAAACTTGTTGTCAAAAGTGGTAAGTTTTTCAGTGTTATTTTTGAATTGTAGTGACTGCTGGAGTTGCCTTTCCATCATTCTCCACAGTTAAAGTATCATTTTGTATTTTATAGAAAATGATTTAAGAAATGTGGGACCAGTGGATGCTCAAGTATATCTTGAAGAAATGTCTTGGAATGAAGGTTGGAATTTGTCTTATTTTGTTGCCTATACTAAAAGAAAAAGAAAAGATGGGGAAATTTCTGAGAGAAATAAATGAACCCTCATTGGATACTTGGAAAGCTTAAAAATAATAATAGCTTGGCTTTCTATGTATATGTGTGATGTTTTGTTTAAACAAGAGTGTTTCTATTTCATTCTAAACTTTATTGATATCTCCCTTTGTGACTCATTTCTAGGTATTTTTCTATTCTAATTAGATGTTAGAGACAAAAGGTTTCATAAGGTTTTTGTTTTTAAACTACTTGTTGTTGATTTACTCTGTGTAAAATGTGAAAAAGTTAATTTTTCTCAGCCTTATTTAGTACTTCAGGTAAACTCCTGTTAGGATTTTTATTTTTGTTTCTTGATATAGATACGAAATAACCAAGGCTTGTCTGGAGCCTGAATGTACCTGTGTATTAGAAAGCAAAGAAAATTCTGTCACTCCTCTTAAACCTCATGAAGTTATGTCTTTCCCCCTTTCTGATTACTAGAATTTTAAATTTATAATTTTCCTTTTCCTACAAAAGTTGTGCATCTCTTTGGCTCCCTAGGAAAAGAAAGAAAATCATTATTTCCTAATACTTGCATATACTTTACCTTATAACTTTACTGGTCAACTTGGAATACAGATTCCCTATGGATCTATAAAAAAATTTACTAATGAGTGGGGATTCGGACCACTTTTCTTGAATCCAAGCTTACTAGGTTATTTTTTTTTAATGGCAAATCCTTAATTTATGAGTGCTCATGAAAGTTGGTTGAAAGTTTTGATTAAGGAACACTTTGCTGCTAACCCCTCAATTGAAATCCAAGGGTAGATTCTCATTTGCAGTGGATGATCGAAAAACTTGAGGTTTTATGTTTTTAGGCTTCTTAGTGATGGTGATAATTTCATCAGAGATAACAGGAAGAACTATTGCTGTGAACATACTAGTGACACTAACTTTCGCTTCTAAGTCATGAAAGGGATAGAGATCCACTCAGCTAAAAGTACAGCCTATCCGCCTTCTCTTTCAGTTATGTGTATGTGTGTTCAATCCCCTTCTGGACAAATTAGTTCTTCCAGTAGTTGACAGGTCAAATACATTTTGTTTACTAATGGTTCCTATAATGTGAAAATAGTGAAACCTGGTTTTTGTAAATTGTTCTTCTTAACCTTTTAAAAGTATAATAACATTTTAAAATAAGAATAGGCATCAGTGGTTCAAGCATCTGTTCCATCAAAAATATGTGAGCTTTTTAATACAAGGGAAAATGCCATGAAATTGAAGGAAATGTACAGCATGAAATCATCAAAAGTTACTGTGTTTTGCTGTCCTTGGGATTCCCTGACTGTAAAGAAGGTACAGAAGAATCCCAGGCACAACCAGTGAATCAGTTATAAGCAGCTACAGTTAATCTTAAAAGTATAGGATGTCTTTAGAAGCTTATTTAAATTAAGGGCTTTTTATAATTGTAAAGCCGGAAATAATCCTTATCCTTGTGAGAGAAAATACTGAGCAGCTGCATGCCATTATTCTTGCAGGAATATTTAAAATCCAGCCATGTAAGTTTTGCAATTGAATTTGCAATTTTGAATTGTTCCTTGCAATTGAAGAGAACAGTCTCAGCAGATGAAATTAAATAAGAATATGATCAACTGGACACATAAAAAATTGAGGGTTCCTTAATTGGTCATTTTCCAAGTGAAAATCTACAACAAGACATGAGTAAAACCCTAGAGATAAAAATAACCCAATTGTCAGGCTCTCCATCCAAGGACAGTATGAAACGATGCAGTACATGCTGCATATAAAAGGCATACCTGAAGAACTGCTGTGAGATGGAAGTTAATTTTTTCCCTTGCAGATATTCTGTCATGTAATTTCATTCTGTGGTCTTCATTGAGTATACTTAAAATTATTTACGTGATGGTATCATTTTGTGAAATGATAGTAGAATAAAAAGACATTTGACTAGATGTGCGTTTTTAATGTTTGGAATCATTTGTGACAGTAGCCTGTGGTGGCCTCTGCCTCATTTACTGAGTCCACATCACTTCAAAGTGTCTCTTGCCATTCACTGAGGTAGTAAAAGAACAAGAGAGTTAGCTTAAGAATATGAATGATTAGGGTATGTGTACTCTCTTAATTTAATACTATGACTTTTCACTGTGGAAATATGCTGTCCTACATGTATGTATGTTAGCTTAGATAAGGAAGATGTTAGCATTTTTAAATTCAAGATGAAATTATTTTAATGGAAAGAAAGGCATTGTGGTGAAAAATAAAAAGGAAGCTTGAGTGAATGAGTACATGTTTTTTAAGCTAATAGCAGAAATTTTTTAAAAATTATTTGGTTACTTAATTATTTGGTTACTAACTTTTCCAAGGTGAAGTTAATTAGAAAGCAATTATAAAAGTTTACTTTTTCTTCTTCCTCCTCTTGCTTTTTTCTCTTCGTTTCTCTTTCATTTATGTATGTGTTAAAAAATGAAGTTTGACAATTGAATATATTTGATTTAGAAAATCTAGTCTTTTGAGACTTAATTTTTATGTCTAAAAACTATGAAAACACTTAAAATGGTGTGATTAGTAGTTATTTTTGACAGTCATTGCACAGTGATAGTAAAATTGACCAGTCTATCAGAGATTGATAAAAGGTCATTAGCTGCTTTCTCTTAAAAGGATATAATCTAGACAAAAGCATTCTTCCTACCAATAAAACAGCTAGAGTATGACAGTAGCACTGTTTTCATTTTACCTCCATTGTAGTATTTTTGACAAATGCCTTATTGAAAAGAATGTAAAATTTATGAGTTTTGAGAAAACAGAAGATTTCACAGAAATTTTAGAATTCTTAACCTCAGCTCTTCTCTCAGGTACTTTCTTAGCTTTGTCTCATCTCCTGGGCAGATAAAGATTCTTCAGTAGATAATTTTTAGAAACACTACCCCCGTTGACAATATTTTCTTGAGTTCTTTCTTACTACATCCTATTTATTTTTCAGGGTTTTTTTAAATTTTGCTTTACATTTGTGTGTGTAAACAGCATTTTTAAAAGAGTATTAGTAGTTACTTGTATGCACTTAAAGTGTTCTTTTGTTTTCTTTGCAGATGATCATTCTTTTTCTCTCAGTTGCCGATGCGGTGGAACATACAGTGTTTCCAAGGAGGAAGCAGAAGAAATTACTTTGGTTTCTTGTGATACGTGTTCACTAATTGTAGAACTACTTCATGATAGCTGAACTTGTTCACTAAGTGGTTCCTTTCACTTTGAATATAGACAGTGAGAAAAGTCCATTCCAACTTTGTACATCCAGCCATGTATAAAGTTGGTAAGAAGCAGGATTTTTTTCTGCTTGCTCATATTATTTGTAAAAAAAAAATGAGATTGTTAAACAAAGGAAAATTCTTTTCAGTTTTTTCTATTTTTGTATTTATATCTTACAGCTCACCAATGGGGGTGGGGGTGGGGGAGGGGACATGAACAATAGCCTACAGTGCATAAATGCCCATCTGAGAACTTGTGTTTGGTTCGTTTTTTCCTTGGTACAAAATTAGAATTTTTTTTTTAAATAAGTATATTTCCTCTCCTTAAATGGATCATAAGAATTATTATAGATTCCTGTATAGTTACTACAGTTTTCATGTAATACATGATGTTTCTCGCTGTATGCCTACTATATACTGATTTCAAATTCTCAGGTCACTAGAAGTAAATTATAGTTTTTGTGAATAACATAAACCTAATTCTCCCATAATAAAGGGTAGACAGGGATTTTCATGGGATTATTTCAAAGTTAAAATAAAGAAGGCAAGTGGCAGCTCTAAGAAAGATAGTTTTAGAGTCAGAAGACTTGACTCTAACCCTAGCTTTGTATTTAAAATCTTCATGTGGCTATATTAGTGGGAACAACTCTTCAGCACTATTATCCCCAACTTTAAATGTGATTTAGGAAATGGTAGCTTAGAAAAATTAATTTGAAGCAGGTATAGTATGTTTATTCAAAAGTATTAAAATAGAGTAGCAATGACTGTACTTGTGAATAAGAAACCAATGTATTGTTTGAAGCAGATTTTTATAACATATTTAATGACGTTAATAGACTTAAAGCTTTATTTTTCTATATAGTTCATATTTTATGTACAATGTTGAGTACATATTTAAAGAGTTTTAAATTCTTGAATTTGGGGGGGTCATTTAAACTATTATATTTCAGATGAGTAAACAAAACACGTGACATCACAACTTTTTATTAGAACAAACTGATATTTATTTTTGGATTGGACTTAAAAAATGACACCATCACCTGACATGTAAATGTCGCTAAAGTATGAACCATATGCAAGGGGAGATGACTTTCATTGTACCTATAAAACCAAAAATTCAGTGAGGTAGTCATCCAGATTTCCCCCCCAAAAATACCTTAACTCTATCAAAATTTAAATGATTTAACTGGGGTTACATTTGTATCCATATATTTGTAATTACTTAGCTTTCACAGTGTTGGCTATTTTCCCAATTAAAAATAACTAAAGCTGAAAACAGTTGATTAAGTACATGGTTTTAGTAGCAATAAGAAATCCACTTGAACTGGAGACAATAATCAGATCAAAAGAATAAATCCTTGCTAATCATCAGAAAATCTGTGGCCATTAGGGCTGTCACGTAGAAATCCAAAATCACTCAGAGGCCATATCTGTAAAATCAAAATGTGATTGAAGATAATTAATGAAAGTGATGTTATATCATCATCAAATTCCTTTTTATTTCATTTATCCCTTTCTCTCTGCCAGATAACTCCACACCTCTTCATTCTCCTGCCAGCTACAAATTTTCTACATGAAAATTAGGACTTTACAATATACATTTGTGTATATGCATATCTATTTACACTCCAAAGTTTGAAACATTCAAATATATAAGAAATTATATGTTTGCAGTATGTGGATGTGTCTGTATTTTATTTACTACCCTCAAATAAGAGTTAACTGTAAATACTTGAATTTAACATCTGTTTAAGTGTAAAGAATACTGTAAATTATCCAACAGCCCTTAGTATTCATGTCTGTTTTTATCTTTACTGCATGTACAAAAAGAAGGAGCCTGTGAAAACAGTAATTTTTCCGAAGGTTCATACATTTACTACACTATGGTGAGAAAATTACTAACTGAATTAGCTGTAATAGCCTTACATTACAGATAGTTTAACTCTAGACTTCTCTTGTAATTTCAAAGTTTATTTTTTTTATCAGCTAAGAAAAGAAAGCCTAATTTTAATCCAAAGACAATACCTTAAAAAATATACGTCCTCTTATTAGTCCATATGGAATAGGTCCATAGTACCTGGAATCTGTAGAATTCTGTAGATTATCACCTTCTAACCAAACGTGACCTGTTGGCACCTAAAATTAAGAAGAAAACAGCCCTTTTAAAAAATAAAAATAAAAGAGCAAGGTACTATATAAAAAGTATGTCTTTCAGATTAGGGAGAAATGTCCTAAAGTTGTCTTTTATAAAGTAGATATACAACCTGTAATTTGCATCTTTGCTTTTATTCTTTCCCAATAAACTACCTTTTGCTAAATATGTGCAAGTAATATTAGAATATCAACTATTTGAAAGACCTATCATTTTTGCCATATGGTTCCCAAACATTAATTTGTTACACAAACCCCCAAACTCGAGTTATAAAGCTTAAATATTGTGACAGGGTCATTAATTAATAGACTTCAAAAGAGGTCATTAGGATGCTGACTGAAAATGTGCCCTCCTGTCTCAATAACAGCATAAGCAGGGCAGCACTCACTAGCAACATCCTGGGGCCAGTACCAAGGCCAGACCTATTAGAATGCTCATGATGAACTAAACGGTAATTGATTGTGACATCAATTACAAATAATCTCATCATTTTATTGGAGCAGACTTGTCAAATTCCTAATTAAGATTCCTGTTCTTCTTTTGTACAGGCCATATCTTTCATGCATTATACTTCAATAATGACCATCAAAATCTAGAAGGACCTATTATAAAATCATCAGTTGTAAATTAATGGTGGTGACCTTCTACTAAATTAAAAAACCCTGTCACCTATATATGTCCTATATATTAACTGGTAAGTAATGTAAGTTTAATTTTTTACTCAGTGACAATCATAAGCATATTTAGAACTGTCTCTGATGAGACATTTGCCCATTAATCTACTCTATAAACTTTATAAATTATTGTCCAACAACAATCATTACAATAGCATTTTACGAGATTTTGTTATCCAACAAATTATTGACCAAACCAAAATGTATTTTCACTATTATTTTGACTGGCTTTTACTTAGGAACCTTCTATGAAAGAAAATGTTCCTATTGGGCTTAATAAGAAATGACTGCAGTTTTTCATGTTGCAAATTATTTTTTTGAAACTTTTTGGAGCAGTTTTAGGTTCACAGCACAACTGAAAAGCACAGAGATTTCTCATATGCCCTCTGCTCCCACTCATGCGTAGCTTCCTATTACTGATACCCCCATCAGAGTGGCATATTTGTTGTACTAGTGAACCTATCTTGACACATCATAGTCACACAACTCCATAGTTTATAGAGTCCAGTCTTGGTATTGGTGTGTGAGCTATATCCATTGTTACAGAAGACTATTTTAATTGTCCTTAAAAACTCCTTGTAGTCTGTTTTCTTTTGGAAAAATAAATTTAAACAAACATGTCATTTTATATTAGATGATATAATTCTAGAATGTTATGTAGAAATATTTGCCAAAGGCTTCAAAATATTTTCATTTAGATCTAAATACTCGATCTGTATTTGTATAGAAAGAACCTAAGTTTGCTAAAAGAATAGCAAAGATATTTAAGATCAACTCACATTTATTAGGTGAACCAGTTGCAGGTTCTAGATGCAATAACAAAGCTAGTGCTCACCTATATAAGTGGATTTATATACAGTGAAGCACAATGGGTGGAAAAAAAGAGAGGAATAGTAATGCAAAAGCATGTATATATGGCTTTTTGGTGTTTTAATTTTAAGAAGTTAATTTGATCCTTATAACAACCTGTGAAATATGGAGGTTCAAATATGGAGCATGCTAACTCCTATGTAGTGGAAGTCCCTACATGCTAATACACATGCATGTCCATGTATGTCCTCCCTTTCTGTGGTTTTATTTTCTGTAGTTTCAGTTACTCATGGTCAACCCCAGTCTGAATAACACACTTTCAGAGAAAAAACCCACAATGTTTACATAATTTTTATTAACAGCAGATTGTGAAATTGTTCTATTTTACTATGAGTTATTGCTGGTAATCTTTCTTCGCCTAACTTACAAATTAAGACTTACCACAGGTATGTATGTACAGGAAAAATACGTGTATGCATAGGTTTCAGTGCAGCCCATGGTTTCAGGGGTCTTGAATGTCTCCCTTTATATAACTGTATAGTAAAGGAATAACCTCTACATCTCACGGACTTCAACACTTGGTATCAAACACACAAACCAAGAAAATAACTTCTTCACAGATGGTAACTTCAATAACAGCTTCTTGATAACCAGAAACACCTTTAAGTGTAAGTCTTAAAATTGAAGCAGTCACCTTTATTGACCTGCTTCTATCAATTATTAGATACCCAGTAAAAAAAAAGTCTATCATGTTTGAAATTATTCTACTCTTGAAACAATTGTTTCTGGTATGGGGTGAAGGTGTGCACCTTTAAAACCCATTTTATAGAGTTATACTTTATAGCGTAGTATTTTTTTTTTAAGTTATGATACTTATTTTGAAAAATGTGCATATCTATGTAAATACCAACCACAGTCAAGATATAAAATACTTAAAACATGTGAATAAGCTCCCTCAATTCAAGTCAGCCCACTGTGCCTCTATCTGCTCCCAGACAACTAGTGATTTGTTCTGTTATCAGAGACAAGTTTTTCTTCTTCTTAAAGTTCACATCAGTGAGACTTAGAGTACATATTTCATGTCTAACTTCCATTCTGCAATTTTAGAAAAGAATTATAGCCATAATTCAATACAGTAAAAGCCAACAACTTGACTATTATTAGCAAAATATTTTTAGAAGAATCACTATAATGACAGAATTATGAAATGAAAATAAATGCTGCAATTGCTTTGTACAGTAGATGGGGAGAAATGCAATAGACAAAAACAGGCAGAAAAATAAGGGTAACCAGCATTTTTAATAGGCTGCCAAATAGAGAACAGAGGAAGATAGTATTTTGGGAAAGTGAGGTATACCTTAAAAACTCATGAAGTGTATCTGGGGGACCTATAATAAGGACTTCCCATTGGTAGAGATCATTGTCAACTCTTAAACCTACTGAAACCCCTGCCATTGGATTTTATATTGAATTCTGCCAGCTGCCTGCACAGCAGTAGTGCTAAATTCAATATATCATCCTCCCTGGTAAGACCCAGAGTCACTGCAGGCTTTGCCGGCCTGCTGGAATTGGGTGTGTTGAGGAACCCAGGACCCACAAGGTAGGAGGCCTGGTTGGGTGGTGGTAGTGGTACCTGCAGTTAGTGCCAGTACAGTCAGTTCTTCTCACAATGCCTTCTTTTGTCAATTTTTTATGACATCTATGTTGAATGTATCAGTTATTCCTTCTTACTGCTGAGTAGTCTACTATAAATCACAGTATTTATCCATAAACCTGTCAATGGATATTTTAGTTGTTTCTTTTTGGGATTATTACAAGGCACTATTAAGATTCATATTCAAGTCTATTTTCAGTAAATACCTATAGGTGGAATTTCTGAGTTAAGTATGCTTAACTGTAGTTTACCAACTTGATTATAACATTTTATCCTCCCAACAGTAATGTACAAGTCTTGTTGCTCCACAATCTTGGTATTTTCAGTTTAGTTTTTAAAGATTTATTTATTTGTACATACAAAACTGGGGTACAGGCCAGAGGCTCGGGGGTGGTGAAAGGCTTCACCAGAGACAGAGTGGGGGGCAGAACCGGCAGATGGACGAAGTACACTGCTGAGGGGAGCAGCGGGCGGGTCAGGAGAGGTTTGCCACGCCATGTGGTCACCTCCAGGGCAGGCAGGAATCGAACTCATGCGGAAGTGGCTTTAGCTTCTCAGTGCAGTGCTTTCACCCGCTGCACCACCAGGTAGGGCCTCAGTTTAGTTTTTTAATTTAATTTTATTTTTGCTATTCTATTAGGCTACTGATAGTATGCTGTGACTTTTCATTTGCATTTTCATATGCATTTGAATTTCTGTAACAAGCTTATTTTGTGATGTGATGTGTCTATTGAAATATTTTACCCATTTCTAGATGGGTTGTCTTTCTACTGTAAGTTCTTGATGTACCTTAAGTCTACTTTGCATTTGACAGGTGATGCAAGTATTTCCTCCAAGTTTATAAACTGCCTTTTTATTTTCAGAATGTCTGAAAGCAAGTGGCTTTTTCTGAGGTCTAATTCGTCTTTTTTTTCCAGTTATGCTTCATTCATGTTTATTGTTAACATGTTTACCACCCCCAGATCCTGAAAATATATCCTACATTTCTTCTGGTTTTTAGATTTGTTAGCTTTATGTTGAGGTTATATGATCTATTTTGATACAACTTCTGGTATGAAATGAGGTATTTCTGTTATATCTACTTTTTGTTCCCTTTCTTTTTCTTTGGAATGAGTATTATTTTCTTTGGAATGAGTATTGAAATGTTTTATTTTCTCTGTTGTTATTTTCAAAATACATCTTATTTTTCAAATCATGTTCCATACTTATATATATCTTCAGTTAGTCTAAATTAAGAAGCAAGTATTAACACTTTCATATACGATACCACTTTATGTAAGATTTACAACAGTGTATTTCCATCCCCACCACTACCCCTGATCTCTGAGCTATAGTTTTAAAAAATTTTACTTCTACTCATTCATCAATCCCACAATAAATTATTACTTTTTATCTAAGTTATCTTAAATAAATTTAAGATTTAAATTTGTTTGCAACAAGAAACAAAAGCTTTGTATTTACCCATTAATATTACTAGGGTTCTATATTCTTTTATAAATTCAAATTTTCATGACTTTTTAGCCTGAGAAACATCTTTTACTTGAGGATTCTGGCAATGAATGTTCTCAAAAATTGTTTGAAATGGTTGTTTAAAAACACCTTTATTTTTCCCTCATTTTTGAAAGATATTTACAGCAGTTAATATAGGATTCTATATTAACTGTTTTTTTCCTCCAACATTTTAAAGATTTCATAGTCATCTATCTTACTCAGCTCCTGGTGACAGAGAAGAAGAAATTCTTTATGCTCACATTGTATGTAATGTGCATATTTTTCTCTGGTAGTTTTGAAGATACTTCTCTTTATCATTCCTTTCTGCCACTTGATAATGATGTCACCTGCTTTGACTTTCTTTGAGCCAGAAATTTCTTGGATACAATTTGGACAAAAAGGGTGGTGACCTGCTTTCCTTCCCACTATTCTAGATTTTCCATAACAAGTATATTCATCTGATCAATATCATCTCG
The DNA here is from genome assembly GCF_000260355.1 of Condylura cristata. Lineage (NCBI taxonomy): Eukaryota > Metazoa > Chordata > Mammalia > Eulipotyphla > Talpidae > Condylura > Condylura cristata. The sequence goes on along the minus strand of NW_004567116.1, from coordinate 18,713,409 downwards.
AGTTATGAAGATATTCATCCCCATACCTGATATTTTCCTATCCTTCAGTTTCTATAATTCCTATTGCCAAGTCTTCAAATTCACCAATCTTTCCTTTTGCAGTTTCTAATCTAGTATAAAGATCATACAATATATTTTTAAACTCTAGAAACTTCACCTGGTTCATTTTTATATTTACCATTTCTTATGCTCATTTTCTAGGTCCTTGAAAATATTTAGCATCAGGGGTCTAGAGCATACCCATGTTAATTCCATGATGGCTGTCATATCTGGATCCATTTTCTATAGGATATGGGTTATAGTTTCCTATTTCATATATCTTGTATTTGTGATTAAGTTGGAAATTCACTGGTTGAGAGGACTGTATTCTTCAGAAAGTGCTGAATGTTGGAGTTCTGTTTTTTTTTTTTTTAAGTTGTTTTTGGGAGACAGTTAAATTAGCTGTGGATTAGTTTATTCCTTCAAAGGTAATTTTTCATCTTGTTAGGCTGGGTCTGTATTAAACTGGCTATACTAGTCATACTGCTAAGGCATGATACTCCAGGGCCTCTAGTGAATGCTCTGGATATGCAATGAGATTGCTCTACTCTGGTTGGTCAGAGCTTAAATGTCTCTCAACCCTATGTGAGTACTGTGAATTGCTTAGGTCCCAACTGATTGATTTTTTGCTCTGTCTTTAAGTTGCAAATCAATAAGGACGATTTAGTATTTAGTCCACAACAAAGGATATACCTGTGTAGATTTCTGGAGTTCTTTCCATAGCTCCATCATCCCTTAATAGTTTGTTCAGTAAATTCCAACCTCTTAAACTTCCCTCTTTGGTAATCTCTTATCTCAAGTCATCAACACCATTGTGCTTTGTTTGAATTTTCTTTCCTCTAAAAAACTGCCTTAAGGCAGAAGTTGCAGAATAGGGCATGCCTTGTTTGTTTCTCTTCTTTCAGGGATCTTATAAGACAGATCTGGGATGAAATGTCTCAAAAAAGTTGTTTGACAATTTTGTCCATTTTCATGCTCCTTAGTGGCAGTTAGGCAAGTTCAGCACCAGAAACTCCACCACTGTCAGACAAGGTAGTCAAATCACCTTATTTTTAAAGTAAATTTCTTTTAACAATATGAAGAGAATTTTATTATCCTTTTGTTGAAAACTAAAATTTTTGATGCAAATAAAGTGTTCCTTTGGCATCTCCACCTTGTGTACTCTTTCTGCTCTGCCTACTTCTTTTACCTTTTCCATATCAAAATCTCCAGAAAAGATCTCAAACTCAACATACAATTCTATAACAATTCACCAAGATATACTGCTTATCTCAAAATTGGTAACAATACAAATATTCCTCAGTAGGCAGAGATTAAATATAATTTATATAACAAATATAAAAAAGCTAATAGAAAGATTGTACACTACAGTAAGTGAAAAAAGTAAGTTGCTTTGTTGAATTTTCTAAAAAGGGTTCCACTCCCTTCCTTTTGGTAGTGTGCAAAAGAAAGAGATTAATTTATAAACCACATAGTATGAGTAGTATGAGTTGTAACTGCAACTAGCAATATTGTCACAAGATATCTGAATGATTAAAATATTAGTCTAGTTAGTTAAGAACTAATTTATTTAAACAAACATAAAATACAACACTCTTTAGTATTGGTCTGAAAATGATAATCTGACCTTTCTGGTATAAAGTGAGACAAGAACAGAATGCTTTTCCTTTCACAGTTATTGTCTGTTGTATTAACCTACTAATTATCAATAAATTAAAAATTCAAACCAGATAAGCGAAAAAATTATGTGACAATGTTATAATAAAATATTAACATTTCTTAAAAGCTGTAACAACTTTTTAGCTAAAGTAGTAAAGGATATTATATTAAAATATTTATAATAAATGTTTTACAAATTACTAAAAATGGAAATCCTTAATTCCATGTCTTTGTTCATTATTTTTCATAACCAAAACCTTTAATGGTTACTTGTGCTTTTTATACTTTCTTAAATCTGCCATGTCAAACTGAGTGAATGCATGCAACTGAGAATATATGTTTACAATGAATGCCATGTAGAAAATTTTGATTTTGCTCAAATCTGAATTTCTCTTGGATCTGAGAGGTAGCTACTAACTACAGAGCTAAATTGTAAAGCATTAAAAGAACCCTTATATCATTCCTGTTCTTCTTTTCTAGTCAGAGGTTTACTTCCTAAACTATGGTAAAACCTAATCTCAGGACTGGAAAAAGAATCAAGCTTCTAGTTCTCAGCTATACTTACAGAGATCTAGTTAAGTGCCTCCTTTATAGTACAAGCAACAAATGTAATTGCCTCATGGCCTGCGGGTGTCCATCTAACAAAAGAGGCTTTTGTGAAACAACCTACAGGTGTTACCTTTCTAGATTCAAGTGAAATCTGATGAAAGAGTCCACAGTATCAAATAACACATTTACTAAACTATTACCAAACTCATTTATTTGATTAAGCAAAGAGAAAGTTGACTGAATTAAGAAGAAAAGTTCTGACCGAAAAGTTTCAATAGCAGATTGATTTTTAATTAACCCTTTATTTTGCCATATATTTTATCATTTACTATCAGCAAAGGTAGGGTATATACCTGTACTTCTTTACTGTTTCTCCTATAATAACTGGATGAACAAGAAACAGTGGGTAGTAAAGAAACAAACAGCATAAAAGGTAAGGAGAGTATGACATTTTGGGAATCCTCTTGATATTGCCTCTTTCTGAACTATATAAGGAAAAGAGAAGCACATAGGAAACAACTGGATACTTTCTTTTTGGTAAAAGCAAATGAAACTGACACAACAATACTTTAATCTTAAAAATCTTTCATTTTCCACATATATTTTAAAGAGTTTGTGTCTAATGAAATGATAAATGCAAATAAATGTTTTTCCTGCCCAGTATAACATATTATTTCAGTTTAACAACTAGTGCCTATAAAAGTATTTTTTATATTATTAATCTGCTAGATAAGCAGGACCAAGTCAAATTATTATATTGCTATCTCTAATGCTTATTCTAGTTAATCATGATTTATATTGCCAAAATGAAATCATGGTAAATGCTAAGCCCATGCAAACTACTGGAAGATGAAATAACGTATTAACGCACAGTTCTACAGAGAACTTAATAAAACCCAGTATTTGATTCATGCAACAGCAAAATTAGAAACATCACCAGTAAATAATTGTTTGAGTTACCCTTCCTATGACACTAACAAAAGTTATAAATGAAGACTTGAAAAAATGACAACATTCCCCCAAGAAAGAATCAAGTAGAAGAGTTAAAATGTTAATCTTGAGGCCCTCCCTGGTGGCTCAGCGGGTTAAAGCACTGCACTGAGAATCTAAAGCCGCTTCTGCATGAGTTCGATTCCCGCCTGCCCTGGATGTGACCACATGGCGTGGCAGACCTCTCCTGACCCGCCCACTGCTCCCCTCAGCAGTGTACTTCGTCCATCTGCCTGTTCTGCTCCCCACTCTGTCTCTGGTGAAGCCTCTCACCGCCCCTGAGCCTCTGGCCTGTACCCCAGTTCTGTATGCACAAATAAATAAATCTTTAAAAAAAAAAAATGTTAATCTTGAACTTTAAAAAAATGGGCTTGTGTGAAGTATGAGTTTTGGGACGCTTCAAAAGCAAAACTCAAGGAACAGTTTCTTTAATATTTTCGTTAACATTCAGCACAATTTCTTGACCACATTTGTCAGTCTGAGCTAAGGTAATCGGAATATGTGGAGTCCTGATGGAGGTATCTCCAAATACATTACAAATGGACTAACACAAGAACCAGGCACAGAGCAGTTATCACTGATTATGTGAATGTGTAATATTTCTGTATAACCCTGCTTCTTTTTCTTCCCATTTAAATTCCAATCATTAATATTCTATATGTATCATTCTTAGAGACTGTTATAGTCCTTTCCTACTTAAAAATGGAGCTACTTTAGGTACATATGCAGCTAGTTTTCACCAAAGAAGATTTTATGCCAAAGTTCCAGTATGCTACACCCACAACACTGGGGTGGGGGAAATGAAGATGGATGCTTTTTACAAAGAGGTTCTTTTCATTATTCAGTTTTTTCCCCCTGCTGAGTAGGTTCAGTGCCTAGTCTAAGACTTGCTCAATCTCGCTTAGCTATTTCAAGCTAAGCTACTTTATCTTCTCCCTACGTACTCAATATCTTCAGAAATCTCTGCTGGGTTATTCAGCATGGTGGTTAAAGATACAATTCACAAAGCCAAAGTCCTGAGTTCAAATGTAGTTCAGCTACTTACTAGTTAAGCACCTTGGAGACCAGGTTATTTAATTTGTATTCTATATAAAACTGGAAATAATAAATGTCTCACAGAAAGTCTGAGAATCAAATGAAATAACACATAAGACTCCTGGCACCTGAGTCTTAGCAGTTGTTACTAACAGCTGACCCAGCTGCTGGTATAAATGCCTGCTTGGCATCCTTTGTTTATAGTCTCTTAGGTAGTATACCTGTTACCCAATTTTCTTTGTAATTTTACTTAGGTAATGATTTTTGTTTAATTTCTTTTACATTGTATTCAGTTATATAGATCTACTTATTTCCAAGACTTCAAACTACATCAGTATAATTTAAAATATGCATAGATATGATTAAGTGCCACATTAGTAATGCTAACCAATTTAATGAAATTTGGTTTTTACAAATTACCCAACTGCAGTAAAGACTAGCATCTTTATTCTATTAACAGGCATTTTCATCAAGCACTATTTATTAAGTATTAAATGCTTCAGCTCTTCCTTCAAATGTCTTTACCAACAAGCCAAAAAGTGAAGAAGGAAACAAGGGTTGGAATGAAGCCAGTAAATAGGTCTTCTGTCCTATATAAATAATACTAATTCCCAGGGCTGCGGTTTTTCCTAGATAACTTTGTTCTGACTTCTTTTTTGCTTCATAAGTAAAATAATACCTTCTGGTTTTAGGTTAGTATTTAAAAGAAGCATCATCTTATTCTCATTTCAATGCCATTCACTTATATATTTTTTTAAGATTTATTTTTTTATTCATACAGAACTGGGGTACAGGCCAGAGATGCGGAGGGTGAGAGGATTCACCAGAGACAGAGTGGGGTGTGTAGAACAGGCAGATCAAAGAAGTACACTGCTGAAGGGAGCAGCGGGGGGTGGGTCAGGAGAGGTCTGCCAAGCCATGTGGTCACCTGGGGGGCGGCAGGAATCGAATTCGTGGGAGTGACTCAGGCCTCTTAGTGCTGTGCTTTAACCCACTGCGCCACCAGGGAGGGCCATTCACTTACATTTTAACATTGCTTGATGTGCACTCTGACTCTCTTACGCCAAAAAATGAGCCTAATTTAATAAAATACAAGAATCTCAAAGAGAAACAGATAAAGTGGTTAAGACTATAATGAGTTTTTACTTGCTCTCATATACATTCTATATAAAACACATACTAATATTTTAACACCAAAAATTGGATTTTGGCATTCCAAATAATTCTTCCCAAACTCAAAACTCTTTGACTTTTGGCAGGCCCCCAAAATACAATACTAAATGCTCCCTTCCATGCCTTCTGAATATGCTGCTACTTTGGCTGAATTCTACTTATCCCTTGGAACCTCAACTTTAGTTTCACCTCCCTAGTTGGGAATAATCCTACTCACTCCAGTCTGGATACATATCCTCTAATGTCTTAGAGTATGTAATTCTGTTACATTGCAATTCCTTGTCTGCTTCTCCAACTTGACCACAGGCTGCTAGTGCTGTACTGTCTACCCTGTAGCCTCTACTAGCACAGGAGGCTATTAAATTTTATGAATTATATAAAAGTAAAGATTCAGTTCCTTACACACACAGCCATGTTTTATGTGCTCCATAGCTACATGTGCTTAATGGCTGCTGCTATAAAGGATGACAGAGATAAAGAGTATTTTCATTTTTGCAAAGTTCCCTTGAACTGTAAAAAGGACTGTGATCTACTCTAACATGGTGCTGGCCACAGTACTCAATAAAAGTGTATGGCATTACTAAATGCCTGAATAGATGAAAGTTGTGAAATTAATATCTGGCAAATTTAGCCTACCCCACCTCCTTGCCCCTAAGTCCAGCTTTATTAAGGTAGAGGTCTGAATGCCAGAACTGGTTTGGGGTTAGGTACATTTGAGTTAAGGTCAGAAGTGTTTATCAATCTATTTCCCTAGATCTACTTTGACTTTTCTTTACAGAGCAAAGTCAGGTCAAATTTCAAGTCTCTTCAGACAACAGTTTTCTTTAATCCTTCCTGATTAAGGGATTCACATACACAATGTACAGGAAGTAGATCAGGATCTTTAATTGCATTTAGATTTTTTTAATTACCCTGCAGTTTTAAGTACCTGTCTCTTGCTGGCTGTGTGTGAGTGTTTAGCAGAGATGTAAGCACTTGCTATGCTAAACTAAAAAACTCCTAAATTTTGTTAAAGTAGTTATGAAAATTCTAACACAGGAGGAAAATATTTTCACATAATTAGGTTAGCAGTACAATGGCTATTAATGCTAATTTTTTGTGTTAATTTAGTATGCTTAACTATCTTATAATACATACATTTACTTTTGTGTGTTAGTCTTCCTCTCTTCCACGCTTACTTTAGGTAAATAGTCTAATAGTGAGACGGGTGCAAAAGCCACCAATTGTAACTGGAACAAATGATGGAGCCCCCATCAGATCACAAACATAATTGGACATGACCGTGGTAAGTGGAGCAAAGCAGAATATCCTGCTGAATATTACAAACTAAGGAAGTTGCAGGCCCTCACTAGATGGCCACCCTAATATTCTTGCAAAACAGTGTGCAGTGTCTTCTGGGGGGCACTGGAGGGTTCATGGTATATTTTGAGTATATTTCATGTATGTAACAGATTTTCAAGAGTCTCTAGTCTGTAGGCCCAGAAAATGGACATTCATTGTACATTTTGACCAAAGGATCTAACTAGAGAAAGAAGTAATTAATGAGGAAAATACCAGAAGAAATGGTCAACACAAGGCAGAAAGAACTGAGACCCTCAGGCGTATAATCCCTGACACGGCACCCAAGAGAGAGACTCTCCACTGTGAAGTGGTCTCCCCAGAGCTCTTTTACTTGCAATAGATTGTGATGCTCCCACGGACAGTGTCTTGAGTTCTTATTGCATTCTTGGGTGGGATACTCCCAAGAACCCACCTGTGTGCACAGGTAATATTGGTGTAAGAATGTTTTTCTTACTCCAATCAGGAAAAGTTAAGTAGGACATAGAAGCCTTAGAATTTTAATTGTGCAAAATGGCAACATAAGATCTTTATTTGCTCACTTCAAAAGACGAACATATTCCCCCTTGTCGTCAATAGCTTTCCAGATGACCAATTAGCAAGTTAGAAAGCCACATGAAGCTTGGAATATACCCCCTTAAATACCATCAGAACTGATATCTGCTTCAGATGTGTACACTGAACAGCTGTGTAACAATTTCAGTCTTCTTAACTTCTCCCACTAACTTTTAGGTAACCTTAAAGTACAGAAGTCTCCTGTAACTTGCTAATACAAGGACATGTAAATTTGCATTTGACTGCATGGCCTGCTGCCTTCCAAGATTCACACCAGTGGCAGCGGTGACTTACCAACTTCCAGTCACTAACAATATTTTTTAGTGGACAAAGTTCAATAGTTTCAAGGAGATATGAAGACTGATCTTCATATACTTATACATACGTATATATACAAACTTACTTAAAAATACATTTCTGTAAAATAAAATTCTACAAATTCCATATGATAGTTAAACTAAGATCAAATTCTTCTGAAAATGTTCAGAGAATGCATCAGAAAAAGGTTTATGTTATGGAGGCCCCAACCACAATTCTTTAGTGCTAACATTTGAAGGAAAACACCTTGGAATTGTAAACAACAAGTCAAATTTATCTTCAGAATTGTGTTAACTATAGGATGAAAGAGTCACGTCATCTCCGCAGTGAACTTCACTTTGGCAAAAGAGTAAATATATTTCCTCCACATCAGCGGCAATCAAGGCCTTAACAGTATGCCATGATTGATTATCTCAGGAGCCGTTGCTGAGAAATGGATGGGTAGCACAGGTTTTTATCACTATAGTTTGCAAAAAGCAAGTCCCTTGTTTAGATATCCTTGTTGTAATAAGTGACATTATTAGGTACTTCTTCTATTTAAATGACATAAGGATTTAGTGTATCAGCAACTTATAATAAACAAGCCCTTTCAATCTGATGATTCCTCTCCCTACACAGAAGTACTTTTTCTGTTTATAATACAAGTGGTAATAGAAGGCCATATGGTTGTGACTTTTAGCTAAAATAAATGACATTTAAACAAACAAAAACAGCATTAGGGTATTCAAGGATTTGAACTATAACCTAAATGCACAGCACACATTAAGGGGCTATTAGTGTTAACTAAACAAAGTGACTATGTTCTAATCCTATCCAATTAGTGAGATTGTTTTTCAGTTTGTCAATCAGTTCTACTTAAATATTTTCCAACACACTGTAAGACAGCTTTCTTACCTACATACTAACCCATTTCAAGTTCTCCTTTAAAGAACATTATACCACCTGTATTTCCTAAAAACACTTAAACAGGTCTTTCTGGAATGTAATATTGTTTTTATTTCTTACATTTCTGCAAGTAATGCTATTGTTAATAACATACTCTACAATTCAAAATATGTAAGAAATGCTATATTCCTTCTTCATTTATCATCATTCTTCTAAGGTAACAAATGATCCGTTGCTGAAAGATCACTTAACTCGGTTTTTAACACTGGAACCTGGTATCAAGAATCAAAAATCTTTAGCTATCCTGATATTTTAATAAACTGGTAATAAAAGTAAAAAAGTATTTTTCTAATAAGTATAAATATGTTTCTTTTTAACAATAGCAAAAGAGAGCTCTGTTTTAACTATAGTGATATTCTGAAATCTATATTTTTATTAATGTGTCCTTCATGAGTGAGGAAATAAAATTTAATAGTTTAAATACTGGAAGATTATTTTTTAAATAATTCTTCATTTTGCAATGAACTGGACACTGAAAAGAAGGTTACCAACTTAGGTAGAAGTCACTTGAAGAAGGAACTATTTCATTAGCATTTTGTACAAGTAACAGGTACAAACCACTATTTTCTACAACTTTCATCCAGGGCTACAGAAGGCGGTCAGGTTGCCCTACCATGGAAAGACCTAAGCTTTCAAGTCTTTTCTCAATACCAAAATGAACACAAACTGATAATTTCAGCAGCAGCATACAATGTAGTAAGCTACAGGAACACCTACCTTCTGAAAAACACTGACATTATGCACTTACTTGGACCAGGTTTACAGCCAAAACCAGTAATAGAAAGTAAGTAGAAATGAACCATTGATAGAAGAAAACATGGTTGGATCTATTCATATGTACATTTGTCCCCACTTCAAATATTTTTTTAAGATGCCCAACAATAGTTTAGGTGCTAGGGAATCAGCCAGAAACAAATAAATCCCTGCTATCAAGAATCTCATATTCTTACATGCTATATAGCACGGGTCAACAGTTTTCTGTAAAGGACCAGATGGCAAACAGCATTGTGGTCCACATGGTCTCTGTTACAACTCATCAAATCTACTGTTTGAGTGAAAGCAGTGACAGACAACATGCTTGTATTCCAATAAAAGTTTAATTTTAAGAATAGGCTGCAGGAATAATGACAGTAGAGACTTATAGGACATCGTAAGACTTTTATCATGAGAAGGACAGCCACTACAGAGTAATATTACTACTCTTAAAAAGTATCATTAAGGGACCTCCCTGGTGGCACAACATTGGAGCACACAGCTACAAAGCTAGCCACAGCCGCTTCAGTGTGAGTTTGATCCCCACCTGGGGATCTTTTAAAATCTTTAAAAAAAAAAAAAGTACCATTAAAAGGGTCACTTCAGCTATTTTATTATATGGAGAATAGTTGGTGGAGAGGTAGAGAGACAAGAGGGTGAGAAAGGTGAAAGTACACAAAGAGATCAGAAGTTAGTGCAAGAAAAAGAGAGAGCTGGTAGCAGTCATGGCAACAAGTGATTTAATTCTGGATCCATTTGGAAGGGATAATTAGCATGATTTGCTAATGGATTAGAAGTGGAGTAAAAGATAGTCATGAATGACCCCAAGGTTTATGATTTTACCAAGGCTGAAGAACAGTTTCCATTTCTGTAATGGGAAATGTGTGAGAAGAACTCAGTTGAGTAGATAAATTAGGAGTTTAGTTTTGCACCATTTGAGGTGAGCATTATTTATATAGGGAAGATATTAGGCAGACTATTTTAAAGAGATTGTGGCTGATATATATATATCAGGGAGTTGTTAGCATTTAAAAATCATGAGACATGAGGCCACTAAAATGTGAGTGTATATAAACAAGAAAAGTTTAAATCATGAACTATTAATTACCCAATGTCTAGAGTAACCAGCAAAGGAAAGTCAAAAGAAGTAGGAGAGGAAGAAAATCTAGAAGATGATGTCTTCAAAATTAAGGGAAAACATGTTTTAAGAATTATTTTGATATTCCATATAAAATGAGGATTAAAATTTGACAAGTGGATTGACAACAGAACAGTCACTGGGGACTACTGACAAGAACTGTTTCAGTGAAGTGGGGGGACCCAAAGCTAAAACTGAATGAGTTCAGGAAGGAATATGAAGTCCAGAGTGGCATCAGGGAGTATGCACAACTCTGCCCTGTGAGAGGATGTGGTGTCAAAGGAATCTGTTTAGATGTGAGATTTCATAGCAAATTTGTTTGTTAATAGGAATTTACTGAATTTCAAAATGCTTAAATGTACACAGTTGTATTATGGACTAAAATTACAGAATGGACTATCATATAATATTTTCCACAGAAAAAAAGTTATAAATTGATTTTTTTGTCCCTTCATTAGCTTTATTACTAAATTTTACTGTATTTCCTAGTTGTTTCTCTATATATTCCCCAGAAGAAGCAGAGACTGTATTAAATACACTTCCCTCTGCCTACTGTGCAATTCAGCAGGAGAATATCAGTTCATTTTATGTATATCCTATTTGCTAAATGTGTCTTCTTCCCAAGACTTATTTTTTGGCACATGAGCATTTTCTATCATCAAACTAAAAAACTCCTGTAGTTCAGAAAAGCAAGTGTTTCAAGATGTATGAGCTGAAAACAATCTATTTGAGAGTCGCAGATTAAGCTCATATCCTAGTAGCCAACACTCAGTCTAAAACCCAAAGATAGAATTATTGCCCTCAATGCTAAATAAGCAAAACCCACTGCAATCACACCTTGATAGGGACTGCTGAGTATCCAAATGCTTAATGTAAAAATAAATCATGGTTTTAAATGTTGCCTGCTACATGGACTTTTTTAGAACTCTGAAATGAATAAAATGGTTCCACATCACTTAACCAATGATCTGTTTTTGTATATTTTTTGCCAACTTATGAACAATGCTATTTCTTTCATATGCTAAACTCCACATTATAAGTTCCAAATGACAATTTTGGTGTTTTGCTTTCAAAAACACCTACTGTGGAGAATAAATTTTTTTTTACACAAGTTTTAATATTTATCTGCTTTCCTATGCAGACCAACCAAGATTTGAACATAAGTATCTTCATTTTATAAACAACAATTTTTCTAAGAGAAAGGGTAAGTAAAGGTAAGAAAACATTTCATAAAGTACAGTACCAGTTGCAAATGGAACACTCTAGAGGGAAAGACCCTGCAAACAGTATGTAGATCTTTTCAGAGTGCTCTAAACTTGGATGAAGTTTAGTTATAAATCACATTGATGAATGGAACACATTTGCTAAAATGGTTCTATAATAGCTACACAGTTTATGGCTTGAATAACACAGCCTAAAAAACTTGAGGTTAGAAGGAGTGGATGGAATTTTACTTAAAACAATAACAGGGCTTCTTGAAGAACCCTGAACACTATCCTGATCAGAATAGTTACCCTTTAAAAAAAAAATAAAGAAATGTATTTTAAGGAAAGTATGTCTAGATGAGATAGGAGTAGAAATAATAATTAGATAAGTAGAGAATATTTGGAGAGGAGACATAATGGCTCGGTAAGGAGTACAGATTCTGGATGGAGCCAGGCTACTTGTGTTTGAATTCCAACTGTTCTTCTCACAAACTGCTAAAAATGGGCAATTTATTAAACCTCCCTGTGTTACAGTTTTCCCATCTGTCAAAAACCACTACTCCCTAACTACTGGTTGTCATGATGATGATTAAGTAATACTGGAAAAGAGTTTCAACAGTGTCCGGTACAGAGTAAGTACATAACAAGTTGGACAATATTATCACAAAATTATGCTTGTACATATATAAACATGCAAACCAAAAAGTGAAGTGAATACAACTATAACAAACACATGGCAGTGTCCTCTAATTTATCCATCATCAAACATAAAAATTCAATGAATGTTTTCCTTAAATATTCAAAAAATGTTATATCTTCAGTCTTCTTGGGTTACTTAGCAGAGATTTCATCTAAACTACTTTGTTCCTCTAAAAAAATCAAAGAAAAACCACAAGAAAGAGTGCTGCCTAAGCATGTAAATAGTGAATGACATCACTTATTTGCTCTGTGGGGCCTCACTGGTGGCACAAGGGTTTAAGTTGCAGCACTCTGAAGCTATCTACAGCTACTGCAGGATGAGTTTAATCCCCAGCTAGGGAGCTGACCCATATGGTGCAGTAGACCTCTCCTGTCTCTCCTGATGATCCTCTCAGGAGTGTATTTTGTCATTCCACTTGTTTTCTGTTCTCCACTCTGTCTCTGGTGAGTCCTCTCATCCCTACACTTCTGGCCTGTACCTCAGTTCTTCTATGCACAAATAAATAAATCTTAAAGAAAAAGTTATGGTCCAAAGTATAGGCTTGTTACTAAAGCAATTTATAATATCTAAATTGCCTTACGAAATGATATGCAGGTGAAACTATTATGTCAAAATCTGAAATTTTTGAAAAATAAAAGGATATAGTATTTATAACAAAGGCCCAAGAAAAACTGGTTAGAGGATACAACTCTGTTATTATCAATATCATCACCATCAGCTGACAATTACTGATATGATGAGGACTGTAGCAATAAATATCCAAAATTCTGGCTCAGCCAAACAATGGTGTATTATGGACAGTCAGTAAATAATAAGTTGTTTAATAGTTTATTGATCAAACTTACTTAGAGGGCTATTATCGTTCAAAATAAATTTCCAATGATGTGGATGATTTAACCCTTTATTATGTTTTTGTTTTTAAAGATGAACCAGATATCCCACTTTATTTTCTATATAATGACTAACTTTAGGCCAGAGGTACAGAGAGTGAGAGGATTCGCCAGAGATAGAGTGGGGAGCACAACAGGCAAAGTGAGTAAAATACACGATTAGAGGAACAATGGGCAAGATAGAAGAGGTCTCCTGTACCATATGTGGGTTGTCTCCGTGGCCTGGGATTTGATTGAGGCCATAGCAGTAATAGCACTGAGACTTAACCTGTAGGCCACCAGGATGCCCTAATTATATGTTTACATTAGTATGTAGAGGTAAGGTCAGATAATAGATCTAATAGCTATATTAATAATTTGGTATTGACGTGAAAAATATTTTCAAAATGTAACCTTTCTCCACAATTAACTCTGTCATACCAGCCACATGATTGGTGAAAGAAATGAACATGAATTATATAGATACATTCTTTATTCTTCCATTTGACTGCCCTTGTTCTCCTTTCTAATTGAATAGTTAAGTTGACTAGACCAACTGGTATATGTAATTTCTTTTTTAAAGATTCATTTTATTTGTGCATACAGAACTGGAGAACAGGCCAGAGGTGCAGGAGGGTGAGAGGATTCATCAGAGACAGAGTGAGGAGCAGAACAGGCAGACTGACGAAGTACACTACTGAGGGGAGTAGCAGAAGAGACAGGCGAGGTCTGCTGTGCCATGTAGATAGCTTCCCTGGCCAGGGATCAAACTTGTGTTGAGGCAACTGTAACTAGCTTCCTAGTGCTTTCTTTTCTAAAATTTTTTAAAGGATTTTAAAAATTAAACTTCAGATTTTATTTGATTTTACCAGATTTTACACTAATAAGTCAGTTGAAAAACCTGCTAAACCACAAGATCAGATGGGGATTAATTGTCCAAGTTTCCTTGGTCTTCTCCACTCTATGAGTTTCTCATCTTTTCTTACTGTTTATAACCTTGATATTTTTGAAGATTATTGGTTAGTCATGTTGCCAAACTCAGAGTTCGTCTAGTGTTTTCTCATGATTAAACTGAGGTTATACCTTTTTGCAGGAAAATCACTAAGTACCTTCCCATTACTTCAAGGACTACATTATGTTGATATGCATTATTATTGATGAAATTAACCTGGATTATTAGGTTAAAGTGATGTCTACCAAGTTCCTCTGCTAGGAAGTTAATGGTTTTTCTTTTGTAATAAATACTTTGGAAAAGATAATCTTAAGAGTATGTAAATATACAATTTTTGCTCAAACTTTTACTCAATAATTCTAGCATTGTCTGGTGGATTTTGCTAGATTGTTACTAAATATTTATAGAAGGAATTAAAATATAAGAACTTTAATGGCCAGACTATTCTTGACACAAACATATTTAACTCTACTGAATGGAGCATTTTATATTCAAAATAGGAAAAAAATTCTCTCTGGTCAGTCTATTCAGTTAATACTAGCCAAGTAAGATACAAATGTATAACATAATTGAAATGTTACTTACATAACTATGACTTTTAAAGAAATCTGATGGACTATTGGTGAGGATCTTGTCTCCTTCCAAACCAATTACTCTTTTGCAAATATTTGATTTTGGATCATTCGGGCTTTTGGCAATCACAATGTCACCTCTGAGAGGAAAAAAAAATCAAAATGTCAGCATTATTATTTGGTAAGCATAAACACATGCATGCCATTGCTATAATGCCTTTATAAAGCAACTCAAATAAAGTCATACAGTTTATCCTTTAACATAGACATTCCCATACATTTGCCAGTAGTGAGAAACCTGGTGACTAACTTTTAGGGGTTGGAATCCAGCAATGAGAGTATTAGAAGAACTATTTGAAGATTCTAAAATTTCTGATGATACCACAAAACTTGTCTTATTGCACTGTTATTTCTGTATCCAAATTTTACGAACCAAAGTTAAAGAAAAGCAATTCCATGTAAATACCATCAAATTATGTAATAATTTTTACTACCCTTTAGTAGTATTGATTGACTCTACAGCACATAAGAAAGTAGAAACATCAACTGTGTTTCCCTGGAGTTCAAAGAATTGAGGAATTACAGAACGTTAAGTTATAAAACACGGGTAATTATTCATTTATCTAAAAATACAAAAGAGTAGCAAACTATCGGAAGATAAAGCCAAATAAAATGTTAAGAGCTGCCTAAACATACTCCATAATAAATAAATTGGCACATCATATATATGGAAGACATAATTCATGGAAGAAGGAACAATTTATATATAATAGAATAATAAGATCTTTAAATGTAGAAAAGAAGGGAACAAAAATATAGGACTAATGACCCAAACAAACAACTAGTGTTCATTCTGCATATTATTAAGGGACCTGCTAGCTAATTTGGACAACAGTGCAAGGAACACAGTTAATAAGAGCTTGTCATGCTTACAGAAGCAATCAAAAATTGTCAAACTGAAAAAACATTTGAGTCAAAATACATTCTAGCTGGCCACTAAAAAGATTATTTATAAGACTTTTAAAACATAAACTTAAGAAACTGTAGAAAAGACACAATGTGTGTGTTTTCACTGTAAACAGAGATTTACCTTTGGATACCATAAAAGTGTCGACTAAGATTTTCTGCAAATACAATATCTGAATTTTGAATTGTAGGCTCCATTGATGGTCCAGAACACTGAAAAGACAGGTAAATTGTGTTCAAAATTTTTAAATTTTAATGTAAATCATATGCTCAAGATAGAAATATAGAAAATCAAACAAATCTTCAATCTTAAAGGATGACTCATAACTATAGTAGTTGACAATTTCCAGACAAGTTTACCTCTACAGAGGGACCACCAAGTCTGAAGACACAGGTAAACACTTTACAAATGGTCATTTGTAACTGATATTATAGTTATTTGCAACTGACATTACATTGCAATACATAAATAAAATAATACAGCTTCCAAAATTTTGGCCTATGTGTAAAATGAAGGCTAGAAATTTAGGGCAAGAAATTTAACTCTTCTGCCCTATGGTAGCCAAAGCCAACAGTGCTTGGCATAATCTTGATAAACAGTTATTTGTTGAATAAAATAATAATCTATTATTTTCTTACAAATGGCAAAATAAATCAGTGCCCATAATGATAATTTTTTTAAAGATTTATTTATTTATTCATACAGAACTGGAGTACAGGCCAGAGATGCAGAGGGTGAAAGGATTCACCAGGAACAGAGTGGGGAGCAGAACAGGCAGATCGACAAAGTACACTGCTGAGGGGAGCAGCGGGTGGGTAAGGAGAGGTCTGCCAGGACATGTGGATCTCCTCCGGGGCAGGCGGAGATCGAACTCATGCGGAATTGGCTTAAGCTTCTTAGTGCAGTTCTTTAACCCGCTGAGCCATCAGGGAGGGCCCCGTAATGATAATTTTTTAAGTGGTATCACATTCTTTCCCCATGAGCTGATGCCTTTCCTTTTTTCTTAAGCCAATAGCTTAGTCATCTGATAGGGCTGCATATCATATTCTCTACTGAAAATAGTATAGTGGGACACACTGCAGACTTCAAAACTGTACTAAGTGCTCTAGCCATTCAAAATATCAAAATGCAGTAGTCACCATTTATTCTACTTAGTAATAAAACTTTTTACTCCAAAGAAAGAAAACAATGAAAATTTAAGTTTGCTACTTCTGTGTTCCACTGGAAGTAGTAAAGTAACTTTTAAAAAAAAGTCATTTTATTTTATTTTACTTAATATATTCATACACACACACGTGTTAAATATATTATCTGCTCAACTTGAGGGTATATGACTGTGACTCTATTAGAGTAAACCTGATAAAACACCACCTCCACAATCACCAAAACCCAGTGATAGGCCATTCAACTTATGCTTTCATTTACATGACAAAAGGTAAGCATAACTATGGTTTTGAATTATATGCTGCAACACTAAGAAAATGCATAGGTGGGAGGGGAGCAGCTCCCCATTTTAATTTTAACACAAGGAGAATAATAATATGTTTTATTAACACTAAACAGAGAGGTTCAGAGTAGTTTTGAAAATTGTAAAGATCTTGTTGAAATTCCAAGTTTGTTACTAACTGTAGAACATGGAGCAAGTTACTTAAGCCTTCTCAATCTTGGTTTCCTCATCTGCACAATGATTTCTAAATAAATATTGCACAGGGCATGAAAAATCAAGTAAGTTAATCAATGTAAAAAATCATTCTAAAACACAGTAAGTGGTATTCAATATGCTAAAATCTACTGCTATTTATTATTAGTAGGAACTTTTGTGCTCCTAGCAGAATAGAATATAGAACCATATCTAAGTAATAGTTCTTACATATTTATACCAGTGTCAATTCAAACACACTCTTTTACATCCCAAAATTTAAAATGATTTTAACTTTCACGTTTTATTCATTAGTTACTTTGATTAATTAAAAGAATTATTTTAATAAGACAACATCTCTTATTCAGTTCTAAGTATATATTTAAAATGGTTGTTCTTGAATGTAAAAACTTACCATGACAACACCACCAACGTATTCAAAAGCACAATGAGCTATGCAGCCATACTGAATAGTATAGCCAACAAGTCGAAAGGTTTTTCCCAAAACACCACGATGCATAGTTCTATGTAGTCTCTGCTGCCATTGGCCTGATGGAAAATTTTAAAAAGTTTCGTGATCAATACTATTTTAAAACACTTAAGAAACAGCTGTGTTGTCAAATATTTTATAATGATCCAGAATGTACTAAGTGTCAAATTCAGGTTGGTGCTAAAAAGCAGTGCCATTTTTTTTTTTTTCATTTCTGCTGGTATTTTTAAAGGCAAATTACAGCCACTTAACATTTTGATGAGATTAAATCCAAGCATTACTGGTTTATATATGAGTAAGATAATCAGTAGACTTCAAACTTGCCTGTTCCTTTTTATTCTTGTTTTTAAGGTAGATAACTAGGAAAGACATTCTTTCAAAGTTGTTACTTACTATACTTGTTCTTGTCATAATGTGATGTGAAATAATGGAGAAAGCACCAGAGCAGGAATACAGAAATTCAATTTTTAAATTGCTGGTTAACTTGTACGATCTTTGATGAACTATTTAACCTCTCTGAGCCATAATAAAATGGAAATATATCTCACAGATTGGTTCTGGGAGTCAAATTCAATAGCATATGTCAAAGCGCTTTGTAAATTATCAAGTTACATGCAGTTGTCAGTTATTAATTACTAAGATAATATAAACATGAATACTAGGAGACAATATAAGAATCATTTATTTTCAAAAGCTACATACATTTAAAACATGAATATTATTCATCTAAAATATTCCTACCACCTGTGCCTTACTTTCTATTTATATTGCAGCAACTGTACTTACCTGTTGAACAACCTACTCAACTATGTTTTAAGTATGGCTCAAGTGATAGCCTAAGACTTAAACCTAGGCTAATATACTATTCTCAGATTTTACTAAAACACATCAATGGTAACAATATGTAACCATTGCTTAATACTTGCCATATGTCAGAGTTTACAAATTAACCTTTATAAAGTGGGTATTATTATCCTTATTTTATAGATAAGAAAAAGAATCCTAAGAATTATAAACTAGTATACTGAATATTACAAAGCTGGGAAATGATGGGGTCAAGAACATAACCATTATGTTACACTGACTTCCATATTTAACTTCTCAGTGACTATCAAATCAGGCAGGAATTACTTAGACTCATTTTCAGGTTGTTTGACTTCCATTCCATTCTCAGTTTCCAACCTGATGCTTCTCCGAGTGATTCTGAAGCACAGTAACATTTAAGAACTATTGCTCTAAACTCTCACTGTAGCCAAAGGTCACCTCCAGACTTGAGCACCTTGCTGATCTGGTTGTTGGCCGCTATGTGTCATATAGCTTAACACAGTCCATGTACTGTGAACAAAAGTTAGGAAACACTGGCAAAAAATATTCTTAATCCACCCAAGGAACAGAATTTTTAAATTTTTAATCCTTATCTAGACCTTTCCATCTTTGAAAGTTGAGTCATTAATGTAGAGAATAAAGTCCTTTAAAGAATAGCCTATGTACATGATCAAAAAATTAATAGTGAAGACACATGCAGAGGAGTTTTTTATTTTATTTTCTAGAACTGCAAATTCAAGGAGTCCTGATCCCCACAAAATTTTACTGAAAACTATTTTTATTTATTCCCAGAGGAAATAATTACCATCACTCTAAAGTTTAAAGCAGTGAGTAAGTAGGCGTTTAGTCTGACTGCAGCAACAAAATAACTTGAGAACCTAATTCAAAATTCAAATTCCCAGGCTCATATCATAGAACTAATGAACAAGGATCTATGGGAACAAAGCTGCAGAATATGCAGGTTTAATAAGCTCTCAAAAAGGATATACAGTAAAGGGTTTTGTCCTGTTCCATACAACTGAGACATACTCTAGCAATTTTACAAAATTTCAACAATTGGCATTTTTAAACTGAACGTTAATGTTGGGATGTTTCCATAAATTTTCCTCATCAAGCAAAATTTATAATATTATTTCAATGAATAAACACAATATTAGTGTCTGAAGTCACTATATACGCACATATATAACTGAAATCAAAGCTCATTTTATGTTTATAAAGCATAAACAGTTTACATATTTAATGCAATTAAAAACCAGTCTCCAAACACTGACACATCAAAGTCACCCCATTCATCCACCAATAGCCCCCTGATGGCTATATGATCCATCTATTTCAGAACAATATACAACTTGTACAAGCAATCATTGAAGTGTATTCATTCAAATGGAAAAAGTATCATTTAGCATTATCATAGGCAGCTGTCTCTGTGCCAGTCTACAATTCATGCGTAGCACCAAAGAAAGATATTAAGTTTCATGAATAACCAAGAGAAAAAAACTTTATCATCTCATAAGTAATCAAAAATTGCTATGATTCCCAACTTGCTCTTAGTTACACATGACTTACTCTTTTAAAATCTTTTTTAAAAAGCACAAAACCCATTTCTCACCCTATATCCTCTTTTCTCTTATTCCCAAGCTCCTTAACCTCCCAACCTCCATCACAAGTTACCTGTGCAATACAATAAATTAACATTTATAGCTTTTAAAGATGACCCAAATTTCTAATATCAATAAAGTTTTAAATGCAAGACAACTATGTCTAACTGAAAAGAATATAATCACTGTGAAGACCTTGTATACCTTAAGAGAATTTAACTAAGTTTACTTAAAACTCTACAAAAGAAATAACCACCTCTAACCAAATCAAAATTATGCTAGAATAGAAAGAGAAAAAATACTCTCAAGAGCCATTCACCAAACTGATAAATAAAAAAGCTGAAAAGAAGTGACCATGTTTAATAAAAGTTTCAGGCAAATTGTGCTTTGAAAGGAAAGCTTCTTTAAAAAACATTAAATGATACCCTTAGCTACCACAGAAGTTTACCCTGAGAATATATACCACCAGGTAAAATAATCTGAAATTACACATAAAACAAATATTTTATATTTAAAATACAAATAGCTGTGCAATGAGGATAAGAAAAGGCTTTAGCCCGTTAATATCATGGACAGATCTTTTCAGTGTGATAGCATGTTTTTTAAACAGCTTTCAAACAGTAAAAACACTAAGGCTCAAAAAGTCCTTTATAAGTTTATGTAAGTGTAGTTCAGTAGTAAAACTGTTAAACTTTCTCATTCATTCAGTTAAAATGTGATAACAAATGAAGAAACACATTTTGAAATAGAGCAGTTTCCAAAACTGCTGAAACCAGTTAAAACAAAATAATTTTAAAAAGTATTTGTTCTGTAGGTTACATGAAAGAATGCTATATAAGCTTATTATATTTTAGTTATTAATGTTTCTAATAAAGATCTCACATGGAGAAGAAGAAAATGTACAGCATGTCAACAGAGGCTATAAGTAAGCCAATACATTATGCATGATGGAAAGTTATATTTTAATTATTCTTATAATTCAAAATACAGTTCAGTCACTTAGATTTAGTGACGATTTCATGATTTGAAACCCTAAGATTAGGTTTTATCATCTATTTTTTTTAACAGAAAGCAACTAAGTCAAAAACATGGTAAGATGAAAATCAAGTTCTATGAATAAATATTTTAAAAGTAAGTACTCTAGGATCATAATACTGACAACACTAATTATCTTTTCTTGTCTTGGCAGTTATGTTGCATACTGTTTGGGTGACTGATGGGATAATTTCACTTCATTTTCTCTCAGTTTATTCTGGACCATGTAAGAGAAGAATATTAAAATAATTAACACCTCTAAATAAAGTACTTGATAAAGTTTTTAGTTTTAATTAAATGCCAAAAAACTCTGTTAGCTAATACATGATTCCACCACAACTAACCAAACTCCATTTGCTAAAGGAAGATTTGAATAAGAATATCTGAATTAAAAAAAATCATTCAGTATTAATATTAACTATTTTAGGACTTACACATTATGATCATACACTTTCAAGAAGAGCCTTTTCATCAGTAGTTTGAGTTAGCATTACTTTAATTTTTAAAAATATACTTTGTATCATTAAATGCTTTACTCAATAATATTTAGTTAGCAGGAATGGGGCAGTCATATAAGTAAAATGTATGACAAATTATGCCAATTCTTTATACCAGAACATATTTGGATAATATTATTAATACTGGTCTTGTAGCCAAAAGAACACAAAGTATCTAAATTAATTTTTAATATCAAATATAAATCTTTACTAGTAGCAAATACTTTTTGCCACTCATCTAGAAATATATAAAGTACATTATTAACTTACTTTTCTATTTGATATTTCTATATATTTTCCATCATATATAGCATCTTATAATTTATATGTCTCATAATTTATAAGTCATCTTGTCTATAAGGCTACATATTTTAAATAATTAATGTAAAGCATATTCATGCCTTGATCACCTGAATTGTTTGTTGTTGTTTATAAAATTAATCACAGTTAGCAGGATAGAAATCGCTTTGAGCTTCATGAATGACATCCAAGAGATGGGAAAGGATTAGTTCTCAGTTGCTGCCAGTTATAGCGCCAGGTGGCTTTTTCTGCAGTGAAGGTGTTACCGATAATCCCATTACACTGGTACTAAATCTTGCAGACATCAAAATTATCACCAAGGTTCCTTTTCATCCCATCCTTTCCAAATGACTGGAAGTCGCTTCACCTGAAAGAAGTCAAATCCACATGCAGCTGCTGTTTTAGCAGGCAGCAAACTCCCTGAGAATGCCAGTCGTGATTCAATTTTGCTGTGCTGGTGGCCCCCTATTCCCTGTCCAATAATACATCTGTTAAAAAATCCTACAGCTACAAATCAACTTTAATCCTACCAGGGACCTCATGTTGGTCTTGTCTTCCAAAAAGGCAGCAGGTTCTGCTGTCTATCTCTGCTAGCGTCTGGGGAATACCCTTTAAATCCCAGTCCTACTTAGAAGAATAAGCTAAGGATCACAAAACATGACCTCAAAAACCCTGATATGACTATATTCTGACCCAGAGGCATTCATTCTAGGTGAAGATTAGAACTTTGCATAATAAGATTACACAGCAAGTGAATGATATCAAGGGACTATCCATATGCAGCCGCCTGGTTTTCTATATACAGCCTGTGCTCTGCAATATGCAGTGCAGACGAAAAAGAGCTTGGTCTTTCTAGCTGAAATAAAATAGATTCACATAAATTAGTTGGCCATTTCCAGATTCCTAAATCCCCTATTACATCTTTTATTGACAGCTCCTGTGAGGATAGCACAAATGTTATTCCTTTTTATTCTGTGCTTCTGTAACAATCATGCTCTGTAATTGAAATGTACATAGATTATGTCTCAAAATTAACATCTTGTTTGCTGTAATCTTGGATTACAATTGACTGTGTACATAATAAAATTAGGAAATCAATGGATGGATTTATTATCTACAAGAAAACTAGAGGTATTGTTTAAAGAATAGTTTAATATTTTGTGCCAACGCTTTAAATACAGAAACAGAGAAAGAAGTCAATAAAAACTTAAGTGAGCACAATACAACAGGCAACAGCTCATACCTACATAAAAGTTAGCTTACATAAAAATTAGATCATTTCCATCAAAATTTAGAAAATTTGAAAAATTTTCAGAGCTCACATGAATTTTCTCTAAACCAATTACACATGAAAAGGCCTCTACATACAGCAGTAATATTTTTTATGTCTTGTTGGTCACTTTATACTTTAAAATATTTTAATTAGTACAAATCTACTGTATTTCAAGGCTTTGTAAATCCTAACTGTATTTTTAAAGTGCTTAGTAATCTCCATGTATTTTCACTCATGTAATATTTAAAATGTATAGAATCCTAGAGATATTTTGGGAAAATACTCCATACCCAGCTTTTTTTTTGCTTCCAGAAGTTTAGAGCTATACCATGTCTAAGCAAACATATGAAAAAGAGTCCTATAGTTACACAAGCTCATATCAAGCAAAATTCTTGACAAGACAAGGTGTTCTCAGCCTAAGCAAACAAAAAAAATGTAAGATACCCCATGGGATTATTGAAAAACTAAGCTTCGTTATATACTTGAAATATGGTTTGTTTGAAAAGTTGGGTTTGCCCACAGTTGTGGAGGAATATACACTTCCATTATATTAGCCATATCTCTTTTTCATCACTCATGTGTCAGGTGATAAAATTTTAAGCTGATGAATATATTAATCAGGCAGATGCACCTCAATCATACCAATGGCAGAGCTATAAGGAAGTTATACTGTATGTATCTTCAGCTATATTGCGCATGAATACTCTGTCTTGATGAGGTGTTTAGAATAATTAAAGATACAAAAATATCCATTTCTGTTATAATATGTATTTATGTATAACATTTTAGAGCTACACTGTCCAACAAGGTAATACCTGCTAACTACATATAGCAATACCTGCTAACTACATATAGCAATTGAGCACTTAAAAGGTGACTAGTCAATTTTGAGATGTTATAAGCATTTAATATATACTGAATTTTGAACAGTACAAAAAAATACTTCATGAGCATTACATGCTGAAAAGGTAAAATTGTAGAAAGTGAGTTAAAAAAATGCATATGTGACTCTCATTATATATTAACAGAAAGTACTACTTGAGCTAATCAGTTAATTTTTCAATAGCAAAGTCCTAAGCTAACTGAAATTCTATAACTAATAAAAATACTAAGGCAGACAGATGCTGTGGATGAACACATATTCCAGTGTTGAATTGTAAAGATAAGGTTAGTAAAAAAAGTATAAAATGCTGTCATTTTAACTGTACTTCATATTTTTAGCTTGAGGGTAGCAGAGGAGAAGAATCTGCCAAGTTATTGACCATCATCTAACCAAAAAAGAGTGATGTTTTATACTCATAAAATCCCTCTGGCCCAGCAAATGTAGGCTTTAAAAAAAGCAATTTTTGTAACTTCATAAAAACTTCATAGAAAGGTTTCACACCCCTCATTGTGTCCAATAGACAACTACATGTCCAGATCTAGAAAGGATCGTGAATTTTGTCCTAGTGCTATAAAATCATTTATATTAAAATTTTTAGGTAGTATAAGTAACAACCATAGAGATTTGAAGCAGTTTGTATATTTCAGAATTTTAACAAAAGAAAAAAAGATCACTTTTATATATTACTAGAAGGCTGTTTTCTAAGAATGGTCTTTTTCTTGTATACAAATCCATTAATGAAAATGGTTTCACAAAAATAAGGAAAAGTGCAAAGAGCTGAGATATAAAATACATACCAAATTAAATTCAAGAATGTTAGTGGCTGATTTGGTACAACCACAGGCAAGTGGTATTACATAATCAAAATATAGTCTATCTTTGTCACACCTTGGAATATTATATCAACATAAATAGCAGTATGTAATATATCAACTCATTTAAAAGTAGGTTTTCTATAATTATTGCTTTATAATAAATATCAAAAATACTTAAACTAAGATAAAATATAAGTATTGATTAAAAACACAGATAAAAATCTAAATCAATTCTTTATGACCTAGCTGTGCCACTTTTCCCTAGCCTTTTAAAATTATATAAATTCCTTCATTTTCTGTTCTCAATTATCTCTCTTTCTCTCTCTCTTACACACATACACACACACTCACACACACACTAAAGCAAAACAAAATAATAACAATAAAAAAACTTTCTAAATATCAATAGATGAGTGCAATGATATTCAGTCTGTTAATCCCCTGACATCCAAATTCATGAATAAAAATTCATCAGTTTTAAATACACTGAGCCTATTAAGCAAGAACAAAAGCATATGCACAAAAGAGCTTTTAATATATTTCAAAGCCCACAAGAGCCATGGTCTCATTAAAATTATAAATTACACAAACATGGAATGAAGATTCAAACTGCAGTGCAGCTAAGCAGATTACAGAAAACCCCGCGTTCCATATGATAACACACCATGGCCCTCCCAGATGGGGGCTTGGAACAAAAAGGCCATCACCACAGCTAGGGAAAACCTCCTTGTGATCTCTGGTTTCTGTTCAGCAGATGACAGCCAAATAATATGTTGATTATTCTGTTTGTGCTGCTAAGCTTGTAAGATGGAATAAAAGCGATATGATCTATTGTGAACCCAATGCTAATGTGTTGCTCCACTCATAAATAATATACTGAATTTATTTTGAAACTATCTTTTATCTGAATTTGAGTTTTTAAATGCATGATTAAAATAAAAGCCAGGATAAAATATTTAATTTGATGCTTTAAACTAAAATATATAGTTGACAAGTGAAAAATATCTCAGTGTTTAGTTAAGAGTCAAATACAATCACCTTTCATTTCAGCCCTGTGATCAGAGACAAAATACATTTTTAAATAGAAAATCACTGTCATAAAATACAAAATTATGCAGAATAATTTCATACAACTAATAGTAAACATTTATAAGATAAAAACTCAAATACCAAGGTAATAAGATTTTCTACAATATAAATAATAGCACACAATCAGAACACAGACAAAAAATATTTTTGAATAACAAAAAGTATCACTGAAAGCCCTTTAAATGTTTAAAACTTGTGCACAAATGGATGCTAACCAGGAAATCCAACATAAAATCAATTTAAAGGAAGTTTGCCAAATAATTTTCAAATGCAACATCCAATAGTTTATATTGCTTTGGTAATGTGTTAAAACCTACTTCCCCCTCAATTAAATATCTTAAAGTTTAACAGAAAACTATACTCAAGAGAGGTAACTGGGGTTATTTCTATAAATACTCCACAAAATTCTATGTTTCGTGAATACTTGATGAATACTAGTATTATTAAAAATATTAAAAATCATACATTTACTTTTCCATTCCAAAAATTCATCCCTGAGTAGAGCCTCCTTAAATGCAAACAATCAAACAAAGCAGTACATTAAAGCTGCAGGTAAACATAAATAAACACATGTTTTCTTAAGTAGGTATTTTCTACAAGTACATAATTATGGTCATTACTGCAAGTCCACCACTTATTTTCTGTCTAGAGCTAGAGATTAAGTTTTTAAAAAACTAGCAAAATTATATAACATGAAAATACAGTCTAAAATTATAATATGAAAGGTAAAACACTAGCAGTTTTAAGGCAAAACACAGAAAGTCCTCAGAGGATTAGGACACAAAAAGCACTAAATATAAATGGTTAAGCTAAAATGTTAAAACATAATCTTCTGTTCGGAAAAGAATTATTAAAAGAGTAAAAAAAAGGTAAACCTCAGGAGAAATATTTGCAGTGCCTATATTTAGTGAAAATCTTGTAATCTGAAAAATAAAGAACTTTCACAAATCAGTGACAAAGACTGACCAAAAATGAAACAAACAAGAAACAAACAAGCACCTCACAAAAGAGAAAAAAAAGTCAATATAGACACTAAAAAGCATGCAATTTCATTAGTCATTAGCAAACTAAAAATTACAATAATGGTTTACTCTTCTGTACCCACCAGAACTTGAAAAAGAAAAAGATGGAGGAGAGGGTTGAGCTGAGGGTTAAGGGTTGATGGATGAGAGGGCAAAGACATGAAAAAACAAATCTCCCTGAATGTAAAGCATTTTAGAAAAATATGCAGAACTGATTAAAGCTTATACATAGTTACCATCTAGTAATTTTGCTCCTAGACATATGTCCAAAAGCAACACATAAACATATTTACCAAGAGATGTTTATTAGAATGTTTCTAGCAGTATTAATGGAAAACACAAAGTAGTCATTAATAATAGAGTATATAAAGTATATTTGTGAGATAGTCATATAGTGAATTACAAACAATTAAAATAAACTACAACTACATGCAATAATGTGGACGAATCTCAAGAAAATATTGGGAAAAGAAAACCAACCTTTCAAATATTACACTGTATATACTTTACATATAAAACAGAAAAACAAGCAATATTAATCTATGTTATTAAAAATCTGGGTAGTAGTTATCTGTATGGGAGGCAGAAAAATAGTGACTGGAAAGGAGCATAAAGTGTCATTTAGAGCACTTATCAAAGTTCTTCTTTATCTAGGTGCTGGTTACATGGATACATTTGGCTTATAAAAAAAATCCAGTGACCCATCTACTTATGTGGACTTTCCTATATGGGCAGTTTTCTTTTTAAAATGCTGTCAGTGCTTTTGGGTTGATGAACACATGGAGATTTGGGGCGAGCAACATACACAGAGAGGGCATGAAAGATCCAAGCCCCCTCACACAACTATCCTATGAATTTCTTCCACCTATCTGTTAAATTGGTAATCTAATACTGTTTTATTTGCCTGGTGATATTTAATAAATGACATATCACTTTTCTATAAACAATATATGGCAAACTAGCAAGGCCCTGAAGTTGTTCTTCACAGGCACAACAAAGCTATGGCTACACTTTAATGTTACTTTCAAGGCCAGTTTAATGCAGATGAATACATTTCACTGTCATTTGGCTCCAGTTCAGTCACAAAACAAATCAAAAAATTCATAAAGACTGAAATAATAACAAACATCTTTTCTACTAACAATGAAACTAATCACCAAAAGTAATATCTCAAATACGTGGTAAGTAAGCAACATGCCACTGAACTGCTGTACCAACAAGGAAATCAGAGAATCCAAAAATTACCCATAGACAAACAAAAATGACACAAGCTATCAGAAGCTCTGAGATGCAGCACAAGCAGTAGTAAGAAGGAAATTTATACCAACTAAGACCTACATAAACAAACAATGAAAATCTCAAATAAACAATCTAACTTCATACCATAAGCAACTAGGGAAAGAAGAAAAATGAAAAGAAAAGTCAGTGGAAAGAAATAATAAAAATTAGAGCAGAAAAAATGAAATGGAAATCAAAGAGAAAATACAAAAGATGGATGAAACCAAGATCTGGTTCTTAGAAAAGACAAACAAAATAGAAAAACCTTTAATCAGCCTCATTACGAAAAAAAAAAAAACTCTAATAATTGAATCAGAAATTAAAGTGAATTTACAACAGAAAAACAAAGGATCATAAGAGACGCCTGTGAACATCTTTATGCCAATAAATTGATCAATCTAGAAGAAATGGACAATTTTTTAGTATTGTATGATCTTCCAACACAGAATTAGGAGAAAATACAAAACCTGAACAAACCATTTACAACTCAGGAAATTAAATTAATAATCAAAAGTTTCCAAAAAAAAAAACCAAAGCCCAGGATCAGATGGTTTTAGTAATAAGTTCTACAAAAAGTTCCAAGATGATGTACTACCTGTCCTTTCTCAAACCCTTCCAAAAAACTGTAGAAGAAAGAATGATTTTAGACAAGAAGCCAACATTACCTTGATACCAAAAGCAGACAAGGACTTCATCAAAAAAAGGAAACAGGAAACTACAAACTAATATCCCTGATGAACAAAGGTGCGAAAGATCTCTACAAAATCTTAGCAAACAAAATTCAACAGTATATTTAAAAGATCATACATCATAATGATATTGGGATTTTTCCAGGGATACAAGGATGGTTCTACATACAAAAATCAATCTATGTAACTAGTCACACTAGCAAAAGGAATAAAAAGTCATGAACATATCAATAAAAGCAGAGGAAGCATTTGATAAAATTCAGCATCCATTTGTGATTTTTAAAAAATCGCAATAAAATGATAAGAGAAGGAATATAATAAAGGGCTCTTATACATAATGAAGGCAATATATGACAAAACAAAGTCAATATCATACTAAATGGTAAAAATTGAAAGCTTTCCTCTAAGATATGAATAATCACTCTTACCTCTATTAGTGAAGATAGTACTGGAAGTCCTAGTTAGAGCCATTCAGTAAGAAAAAGAAATAAAAGCAAGTGAAATTAGAGAAGTAAATTTATCACTATTTACAGACAACATAATAACATATAAATAAAACCATAAAGATGCCACTTAAAAATTACTTAAAACAATGCATAAGGTAAAGGAAGTGGCTAAAAAATAAAATAAAATAAAATACAAAAATCTGTTGCTTTCCTATACACAATAAATAAACTAGAAGAACCCAAGAAAACAATCCCATTTATAATCCTATTAAAAAATAGAGTATGGGCCCTCTCTGTTGGAGCAAGGGGTTAAAGCACCATACTGAGGCTCTCCGAGCCACAGAACACGAGTCCAATCCCCTGCCCGGGAGCTGACCCACATGGCACAACAGACCTCTCCTGATCTGCCCCCTGCTCCCCTCAGCAGTGTACTTTGTCAATCTGCCTGCTCTGCTCCCCACTCTGTATCTGGTGAATCCTCTTACTCACCACCTCTGGCCTATACCCCAGTTCTTAAAAAAAAAAAAAAAATTAATAATTAAATAATAAAGTATCTAGGAAAGTATCTAGGAATAAGTTTAACAAAAGAGGTATGAGTCCTGTTAAACAAGAACTGTAAGACACTGTTAAAAGAAATAGAAGAGATAGTTTACATTACTGTATTTGGCTTAGGGGCTATAGATTCAAACTTTTATAAAAGTATTTCCCACCATATCAACCACCAGAGCCCTAATAATCTTCCACCGTAGGCCCCCCTGGCCCTACTCTCCCTCTCCCCTATCCTTGTCTTTTGATTGCGTCAGTAACAAAATTATCTTAAACCAGTAATATATTCACATATTTAATTATTAAAATAACCTAAAAAGTATATTAAAAAATCCCATCTATTCTCTTTCCATCCTTATCTACACACCTGGCTTAGATATTTTACACACTTCCAGATTTTCTTTATGAAAATAATTTCATGCATCTTTACACAAGAAGTGATTTACAAAAATTTGAACTCTGTTTTCAACAATGTGCATTTGACCTCACACCTGTGAAAATGACACATATCGAAAAGACAGATGAGAAAATTGAAAGATGTGCTATACATCCACAATGGAATACCATTCAGCTGCATGCTACATAGACAGAATTGGAGGTAATTATGCTAAGCAAAATGTGAGAAAGACAAATACCGGACGTTGTCACTTATATGTGGAACACAGAGAAACAAAAGGTCAGATCAAGCCAAACAGCAATCCTAGAAATCTGACTGTAGAATTCAGCAAACAGAGGTCGGGGCAGGGGAACTGTGGAAGGAGGGCAGACAATAACATGGGAAGGAGCACAATGGACTTTGGTGAATGACTATGGGTAATCTGTTGGTGGGTTTGGTATGGAAACAACACCTGAAGGGAGATCCTATAGTGTTCAAACAAGCTATTTTGTAAACCAATGTTACCTCCATTAAAAAAAAAAGAATTGATTGAGGGGTGGGGAGTGGGACGGAAGGAGCACAATGTATGTTTGAAAACTTTCCAAAGCCACATATATAAATATATAGAATATCTTTCCATTGTTACAGCAGTATATGCCATACTTCTTCTAACCAGTAACCCACAGACAGACATTGGGGGTGTTTCCAATCTCTTGCTACTACAAACAACTTTATAGTGAGCCTCCTACACTTTTATTTTTCTACACTAGCACATTGTTACATTGATAATATATTCCCAAATCTGGTACCATGACAAAATGTAAATAAACGTCTTTTTCTAGAAATTACCAATGTGTTTTATATGCAGTTGCATCATTCTGTATTTCTACTACATGTGCATCTCAGACATGCCCACTGTCTCACAAAATGTGAGGATGATGAATCAGGCTTGGGGAACTACAGACAGTGCAGATAAAACAACTCAATCTGATTACTGTCCTCTGACCACATCACAATAAAACTCATGAGGATAATGTCTTCCACCTATATTCTAAGTTGCTAACCTTTTACAGTCATCTGTTCAGTCTCCCACTCATCCCTAAAAGGCCACAAGTCTTGTTCCACCCTGTGTTAACCTAACTGGAATTACATCTAAACTCTTTACTTATACTATCCCTAAGATACCCAGTATACTAGAAAACACCATCTCTGAATTTACTCTGACAATATATGGAGAAATTACAGAAAAATTAACATAAAATCAGGATATTAGTTACCTCTGAAAAACAGGAAGACTCTATCAAAGATTTCTGGCATACCAGTATTGGCTAAATGGATATCTGTTTTTTATGCATATTTATTTTATTATATACCAACATTTATATACACTGTAACATATTACAATGAGTTTTAAATGATACATTTTCTGAAATAGTATTAATATATTCTTAATGATAAGATTCTCTTTTTTCTAATAACAATTTTATTTTCTGGGTTGGCATTACTAATTTTTCCTGCAATGTTTTAGGAATAAAAATGTTACTATGCCTAACCCCCTTAAATTCTAATTGAGAGTATTTTACAAGATTTCCCAATATCTATTCCCCCAAAATTGCCAGGTCGTTAAGGAATATGCACAGTTAATATTTGTTTAATTAATATTTGTTTAGCTCAATGTTGTTTCTGTCATTTCCTCTTCTTGTCAAGAAAATGTGAGCTTACTTTTAAAAAAAATAACAATTACAACCAGGCAATAATTTTATGTAGGCTACACTTCAAAAATATAATATTTCATCTCAAAAGTTGTAAGAACAACACTAATTACACAGTAAAAGACAATATTGGAAGCCTGTACACACACACACACACACGAGTGATGGCTGGTAATAGAAGAGACAGACACGACCATTGAGGTCCAGCTTAGTGTCACTCTATGGAAATATGATTCACCGTGTGTACTAGAAAACGAGTGAGCAGGAATATCCATAAACTTACATTCAAAGTCTACTTTATAAAAAGTAATATAGGGCCTCCCTAGTGGCACACATGGAGTGAAGCACTATGAAGCTATCCACAGCCACTGCAGAATGAGTTCCATCCCTGGTCAGGAGGTGACCCATATAGTGCAGCAGACCTCTCCTGTTTCACCTACTGCTCCCCTCAGCAGTGTGTTTCAGTTAATCTGCCTGTTCTGTTCCTCACTCTTTCTCTCATGAATCCTCTCATCACCTGCACCTCTGGTCTATATAAACCTTTTTTTAAAAATATATGTGTATGTGTGTGTGTGTGTGTGTGTACACAATGTAATATGGAGTGACTCATTCAAAAGAGATTCAATACTAACCACCTTAATTTATATTGGAGGTGTTTTAAGTATTTC
The DNA here is from genome assembly GCF_000260355.1 of Condylura cristata. Taxonomy (NCBI): domain Eukaryota; kingdom Metazoa; phylum Chordata; class Mammalia; order Eulipotyphla; family Talpidae; genus Condylura; species Condylura cristata. Next base: position 18,680,468 of record NW_004567116.1, on the reverse strand, counting down.
CTTTGGACAAACAAAAGCATAAGAAATTTAAATTATTACAAAAGAGTAAACAACCACAGCAATGATTTTAAAAATTCACATTACATAGAGACAATTTTGGAAATTCTAAAAAGTCTATTATCTCTAAGCACCTTTCAATAAATACATTAACTTTTAGATGCCACCAAACAGGAAACCAACAATGAAATTTAGAAGCAAGACAATCAGAACTTTTACCATCACATATTAAGTTAATATAGCTGGCAGCTCTCCTGTCCAACTGTGATTATGCAGGCGCCTTTATTTTTCTTTCTCCTTCTCTAGTAAACCTGTTCTTTCAAAGGTTTAAAAAAAAAAAAAGGAAGACAAGAGTCGCTTTTGTTGTACACTTTTTTGTATGTGTGTAAATCTCGCTGAGCATTCTCCCTTTTTAGTGGGCCCAGATATCCACTTACTTATATGCTCATCTATTACATGCCAATTTAGAAAATTATACTGTGTCCAGCAGAGAGCAGCATTACGGCATTCATAAGACTTAACTTGAACTTGGAATTGACAGAGGGAAAAAGAGGGCAAGAAACCATTTACCATAGGTCTGTCCTAAAATACTTTAAATGTTCAGGACAGTTGCAAGATTTTCAGGAAAGAAAAAAACAAAAACAGATAAAGCAGGTTATCAAAGCATATATGGATGATCCATGGTTTCAAGATTCCTAAAGCAAGAAACTGAAATTGTATTAGGAAATGGTTTCATTCATCCATGTTGAGTTGAATTAATAATATGATTAAATGCCTCTCAGTTGTTAAGGCGCATCTTACTTTTAGTGGGTTAATAGGATTTTGAATTCAAATATATGATGACAATTTGGATAAAGCAATTTTTAAAAGTTCATGTATCAAAGTCTTTTATGCATTTACATATGCTATTGCAATGTCTACACTGAAAACCAATGTTTGGTCATTAAAAGAAAATATGGATATATACCTTAAATATATTTAGTAACATACAAGTTATATGTACTACATATTAAAATATTATCAACACATACTTGAAATGGTTCCTTCTACTTTCTTCTAGAAAATAACATTAAAAATTTGAATTGGGGCCCTCCTTGGTGGCACAGCGGGTTAAAGCACTGCACTAAGAAGCTTAAGCCACTACCCCATGAGTTCGATCCCTGCCTGCCGCGGAGGAGATCCACATGGCGTGGCAGACCTCTCCTGACTCGCCCGCTGCTCCCCTCAGCAGTGTACCTCGTTGATCTGCCTGTTCTGCTTCCCACTCTGTCCCTGGTGAATCCTCTCACCCTCGTCATCTCTGGCCTGTACCCCAGTTCTGTATGAATAAATAAATCTTTTAAAAAAAATTTTGAATTGAATCTTGATATCAAGACTCCTATGAGTCCCTAATAATTGACATTTATTTGACTGAGCAAATGAAAGTTTTATATTAATCTACCCATTAACATTAAGCTAGTCATGGTATTATTTCTCCTATTTTCTCTTCTTAAAGTCTTCTTCTAAGCTACGTCTTACCTTTGCTTTTGTACATATCAATTTTCTGACATTTCCTGATTTTATCGCTCTATCTTCTCTTTTCTAATGCATTATTGCTTTAAACACAGATTTCGCTTTACTCAATCTTCTCTTTTATGACCTACCATTTTTTTCTCTGTTAACTTAGGACCCCGAAAATTGGTTTTGTTTTCCTATAACAACACCCTGCATAAAGATACACGTCATGCAATGTTTGACCTGAACAATCTCATCTGATTGCAAGACTCAACTAAATATACCTTAATTTCTACTATTATTAACAGTATTTTTCTCAGTTATTTAAATATTTGAAAAATTCAGTAGACACTTATGAGTCAGCAATGAACACCAAAAATCTCAAGGAAATTTAATTTCACACACTCATTCCAATTAATTTGAGACCACCAATATTCTGATACAGAATTGATTTAGAATCTAATTATTGTGGTAAAAATATAACTACTAAATCTGTAAGTCAATAATTTTCATTCATACTGTTATATATGTGGGTGCATACAAATAAGTACAATATTGTCACTAAAAAGCAAAGGTATGTCAATGATTCCTAACTTCTAATAAAGCTTATAAAATCTGAAAAGAAAATTACTTCCCTACTCAGCAATCTATAATATGAAAATTAACATTAACACTATCAGAATATTGTAAAATATAATAATGATGTTCACAGACTTAAGAGTTTTTTAATTGTAAATATATTACACAACACCATTTATTATCTAATGACCAAAAAGGGGCCATAATGAGTTGACTAGTATTTCCCACACACTAAAATTTATGTCCATTTGGAAACTCAGAATATAACCATATTCGAAAAAAGGGTCTCTGAAGATGTAATTAAGAATTGAGATGAGACACACTGAGTTATGTGGCCCACAACCCAAGGAGAATGTCCTTAACTGAGACAGAAAAAGACACACAAAGAAACAGGATGGCTCTATTAATATAAAGTATCTAAATACTGGAGTTATGCATTGACTCAGGGAGGTCAGGAAATACTAACAGCCACCAGAACCTAGAAAAGCCTCCAGAGCCTCCAGGAGAAACAAACCTTGAAACATCTTGATGTGGAATTTCTGCCCCCCACAAGCTATAAGAATATGTTAAAGCAGCCCTAAAAAGCTAGTACACAGATGTAAACTTGTTCAACCATTACAATTAACTGAAATTATAGGTATAACATATAACACAGACAAATGGCATTCAACTGTTTACCTATTCTATGTTTATCAAAACACCATTCATACCTTCTAACAAAGAAAAATCCTATACCAAGTGGCTTCACCAGTGAATTCTACCAAAGATTTTTAAAATGAATTCATATAAATCCTTCCCAAACTAATCAGAAAGAACTAAAGAGAATACTTTCTAACTCATTTTATGAGACCTATATTATCCTATATTAAAGCCCACAAAGATACAAGAAAACCACAGGGCAATATTCCCTATGTATATTCATCCAAAAATCCTCAAAAATACTAGCAAATTAAATCAGCAGTATAGTATATTAAAAGGATTAAACACTGTGACAAGTAGGATTTATTTCTAAAATGAAAGGATGGTTAGTCATATAAAAATTAGTGTAATAGGGCCCTTCCTGGTGGTGCAGTGGGTTAAATAAAGCACAGCACTAAGAAGCTAAAGTCACTTCAGCCTGAGTTCCATCTGCGCCCCAAAGGAGACCCACATGGCACGGCAGACCTCTTCTGACCCACCCAACTGCTCCCCGCAGCAGTGTACTTTCTCAGTTGGCATGTTCTGTTCCCCACTCTCTTTCTCGTGAATCCTCTCACCGCCCCCTACCTCTGGATTGTACCCCAATTCTGTATGCATAAATAAATAAATCTTTTTTAAAAAATCAGTGTAATATACCACATTTACAGAATAAATGGAAAAAAACACATATCACTTCAAAAGATACAGAAAAAGCACTTGACAAAATGCAACAAACTTTCATGATAAAAATAATTCTAGGAATAGAGCAAAGCAATAAATCAAAACACAGAATCAGAAGAGTAAACAACAATATACGACAAGTGCAAAATATTAATGAGATGAAGAAAAGGACAGAATCTGTTGAATGGCACCAAGTCAACACTAGTACATTTCTTCAGATCACAAAGCTAAAAACAAACCACCAAAAGAAACCTCCAAAATATCCAAACATGGGGAGGCTAAATAACTCTTTGTAAATGAAGAAATCTAAGGAGAAATGAATTATCTACAGCCCAATAAAAAGGGACAAATTATATTTTGGAAAACAGAAAAGCAGTATTAAGAGCAAAGCACTTAGCACTACCAGCAATAGTAATAATAGCCCACATTAAAAAAAAAAAAAACCTCTAATAAAAAAAATCAAACATTATATCTTAACGAATTAGAAAACTTAAAAAAAAAGTATGATAAAAATTAAAGCAGAAATGAAATATAACAGAATGAAAAAGACAATAGAAAAGATCAAGGAAACCAATAGCTGCTTCTTTGAAAGGATAAACAAAACTGATAAACTCTGCAGTGAAGCAACATGAAAATAAGAGAGAGAAAAAATAAAAATTAAATGAACCAGAAATGACACTCAAAATAAGAATACATACCACATGAATACAAAGGATCATGAAGTTATCATAAACATCTATATGTAAACAAATGGGACAATCTAAAAGAAATGGATATATTTTTACATTATGGCCCCCTTTAACACTGAACCAGAATGAAATAAACAGCTTGAACAGAAGAGAAATGGATAGAGCAATCAAGTCTCCCAGGAAACCAGTCAGAACCTCAGGGCTTCACTAGTGAAGATTACCAAACTTTCAAAGATCTAATACCAATCCATCTCAAACTTTTCAAAAAAACTGCTGAAGGGGGAAGAACCTCTCAAACACATTTTACAAGGCAAATAGTACCCTGACCTAAAAATCAGACAAGAATAGCACACGCACATATAAACCCTGTAAGTGAATAATGCATTAAATGTGGAGTCAATTTTTTTTATATTGATGTAAAAAGTCTTGGCAAATGAAATGCAGAAATGTATTATGAGAACAATATTGCAGGTGGGATTCATCCCAGAGAAGAATAGATGGTTCAAGATATACACAAATAAATCAATGCCACATATAAATTTAAAGATAACAATCACATGATATCAAGAAATGCTGAACAAGCATTTTCCACAATCCAGCAGCCATTTATTATAAAAACTACCAATAAATTAATAAGTTGGGAATAAAAGAAACACATCTAAACACAAGTCGGGCCATATATATTAGATAAACCTTCAACAAACATACTCAATGGTGAAAATTAAAATTTAAAAGCCAAAAGTTGTTTTTTTTAAAGATTAACAAAAATGAATGCTTACTAGCAAAACTTTTAAGCTCTTTTTTGGAATCTTTGAGCAGACAAAACCAGCTATGAAATATTAGGCATAAAGAGAAAGACTGAAATCTAAAAGACAAGAATATACAACTAAACAAAAAAAAATCAAAATATGGACAGAACTAAGCAGACACTTCTCCAAATAAGACATACAGACTGTAAGCAGGCATATGAAAAAATGTTCACCACCACTTATCATCAGGAAAATGCAAATCAAGACTTCAAGGAGATACCACTTCACACATGTGAGAATGATAGATATAGAAGAGACCAGAAACAATAAGAGCTGATGGTGAGGATGTAGAGAAGGAAGCCTCCCACACTGTGGGGGTGCAGACTGGTTGCAGCCCTTAAGGAAAGCACTATGGCAGTATCTCAAAAGACTAAAAATGGTTCTGCCATATGACCTACTAACTCCATTCCTAAGTATCTACACAAAAAGTATTCAGAATAACCAAAACAATACTGAAGAAAAAGTTGGAGGATTGATGCTCTTTGACTCTAAGACTTCCTATAAAAGTACAATAATCAACATAGTGTAATATTAGCAAAAGAATAGATAGATAGATCAGGAGAACAGAGTACCAGAGCCCAGAAATAGAGTCACATAAATATGGTTGTATGATTGTGGGAACAAATAAGTTCCTCCAAATTGTGAAAGTAATTTGATGAAGTAGTTACTTCCATTAATCATGATTACATTTTATTAAAAACAGTTGACATACAGGGCTTCCTGGTGCCAGAGCAAGTGGAAAGGACTTCAGGTTAAGAAAGGATCCACACCACTCACTCTAAAAGGGTTATTCTTATATCCTGTTTAGCGTGTGTGATCATTCTCATTTAAGACTAATGACACCAGATGTCCAGGGAGATATGTCACGTGCATCTTTGTTCTACTAAGATTAATAGAGTTGCATATGGATTACCAGTACAGGTTAATACACATGAAAGAAACAATGGGGGAAATTGGCTATCTTCCCAGGTCATAGACCTAAGTAATGGCATTGATGCAAGATGGAGTCACTTTGGTTTTCTTTCTTTGTCATTTTCCTTTATCCTGCTTCACTGCAAAGTTTTCAAAAATGTAAAATGCTCTTCCTTTATGGAATATGCAATTTCACTTGCCATTTAATTCGAAGTACAATTATTTGACTTTTAGTTTGCTACTACATCAAATCTGCCCTAAACAAAGCTGCAAACAAACCACTATTACTAAGGTTAGATAAAGTTTTTTAATTCTTTTTTTCAAGATTTTTATTTATTTATGGATACAAGAACTGGGATATAGGCCAGAGATGCTGGGGGAAGGGGTTGCTAAAAGGATTCATCAGAGGGCCATCCCTG